>NC_141696.1:1007491239-1007853739 GCF_964263255.1 Lissotriton vulgaris | reverse complement strand
GAATGAGTGGATGTATAAGTGTCCGGATGAAGGATTTAGTAGGTGCATGACTGACTGTATGAGTGAGTGATTAAATGTGTCTCACTGAGTGCATGGGTTAGTGACTAAACTGTCTTAATTTGTGCATCATTATGTCTGTTGTTCTGTAAACTGTTGCATGTGTTGATAAGTAGCTATATGAGTAACTATATGGGTTATTGATTGGTTGCCCAAGTATTTGTATGGGAGACTGAGTGTGTGTGTGGGTGGCTGGGAGGTGTATGACTCTGTGCATAGATGTGTGAGCAGTTGATTCACTAGATCTATGGTTTCAAAAGTGCATGTGGAAACAGCTGTATGGGCGGTTGACTGTGTGCATGAGTGTATTGGTGAGTGAATGGATATCTCAGTGCTACATGTCAAAGTAAGTACATATGTAAAACACAGTACATGTGAGAGTTGACATATATAAATAACTGTGCATAAGAGCCAGTGAATGTGTGAGTGGCTGTATGGATCATTGTGAACTTGTATCAGGGATTGTATAAGAGAGTAAATATGTGTTAGTATATGTTTGAATAAGTAAAGTTTGTATAACTGTATAGTTGAGGAAATGGAGGTGCGATTGATTCTTTGCATGACTGACTACGTGTGTGAGTAACTCCATGGATGAGTGACAGTCTGTGAGTGTCTGTTTACACTGATTGTATCTAAGGTTATATTAGAGTCTGAAGAGGTTCATCGTATTATCACATGAATGATATCATCAGTGATGTGATCAGTAATGTCAAATGAGATGTCATCAGTGATGTCATCAGTGATGTCATTTGAGATGTCATCAGTGATGTCATTTGAGATGTCATCAGTGATGTCATCAGTGATGTCACTGACCATGTCATGAATGATGTAATATGTGACATCATCAGCAGTGGATTGCGGGTGCGCGATATATAGTTAGTGCAACTAACTATATATGGAATTTCAATGGTTTTGTGTGAGTAAAATAAGGTTTTGTAAATGCGAATTCCTAACTATATATGGTCTATAACCTATGGTTTTTTCAGTGAATATATATATATATACATCATGAAAACCATGCAGCAGTCACTTAAGTAACATCAAATATGATCAAGGGCATCATAGAAGTATTTGGTAACTTGCAAATAAATCAATGAGGCATATGATGCTGAAGGAACACGATTGTCTACATCAATTATGTTTACATTACAAGAGGTTGTGTGATGATGACATAGGTGTTGCTTCTATTTACTTGAGTCTCTCTTCCAATGATTGGGATTATAATACGTTAAGGCTCTACGAAATATGAGCATGCCTATTTTGAAATTTAATGTGCATGATGTTTCAAAAGTGGAAAGACCCAAAAAAGGGCATGATATGTATTTGGTGTGGGAAACAGCAATTACAACATGGCCGTTTCTACGCAATGCATTTACAATGTGGCACTTAGCAGTACCATGCCTAGTCTCAATCACTAATGATTTTACATTGAAAATGACTTACCACGCATGCCTTTACAACAATTTCATTTCTTTGTAAAGGTGTGAACTGTAAAGGCATATGTGCGGTAAAGGTAATCAGAGCTGCAATGCAGTGTCTGCAAGTCAGCGCTCCAGATTCAGCCATTGGGATTTAAAAAAAATAGACCTGTCCTTCAAAACCACCTTCGGAACAAATGGGCAGGGGTGGGAGGTGTTTGAGGTAAAAGTTGTTGCAATGATGGGATAGGGACGCGGCGTGGTGAGGTAGAGCCAGTTTTCAATGTTATTCAATGGGCCCATTTTGGATGTTATGGTAAGAAGGATTTGGGGCTGTTCCTGTTTTGGTCTGGGTCGAGGAAATGGTGGAATTTGGTTGTTTTTTCAGAATGCCCTTTTCATGACTTAGGCTAACATGGGGACTAATGCGGTGATGGTAGCGGAGTGCCACACAAGGAAGGGCATTTTAGGGCCCTGGGGCGGGATTAGGATTGTAGGTTTATGGTGGCCTGCCTGGAGTCATATAGGGTTTAGATAGCAGATGGTGTGAGTTTTCTGGATCAGGTCTGTGGGACGGTAATAGGGTCTCAGGGCTAGGGGTGGGACGGTTTTTAGGGATAGATGAAGAGGAAAGGAGTGGTGTATGTGGCTTAGGGGAAGGGAAGAGGCTTTGGGTCTGGAGACAGGGGAGACCGCAGTTGCTGGTCTTATGGTTCAGGGCTGGGTTTGGAGCATTTTTACAGTTTGAGCATTGGAGAGGCCATGGTGGATGTTAGAGGTTACAACGCAGGTACTGTAACCATTACTACACTTATCTTTTACCAAAATATGCCTTTACTATTCATGCCTTTACAATGAACTTCATGGTAAAGGCATATTCATCTTAACATCCTGCATGGTAAAGTTGTAGGAACTATAAAAAAAGAAAAAACAAGACAAAAGGCCTTTTTCACCTATGCACCCAGTATCTGAAGCAACATCCCTTGTATCCATCAGGACTGCCCCAACACTGCTCAAATTTAGGAAAGAGTTAAACATTAAACTTTTTAAAGAACACTACTTTGAAATGCATTAACCATCCAAAACTCAGCTTCCTTTCCTATTGCTTGTTGAGTTAAAGCTTGCCTTTCACCATGTACAGTGCTCTGCTTCCTTTTGAATGGGTTCGCACTATAAAAATACTCTTATACCTACATAAATATACATACATTATCTTGGGGATGAAGGTGATCTCAGAGATTATAATGGACCACAAATTCATTACTTTCAGTAGGGTGGAGGGAGACATGCCTTGACTGAGGTGCCATAATCTCAGTTTTCTGCTCGATGGTACTTTGGTTGTATGATGTTTCAATTGGTAGACTATTATCTATGATTGAAGTGGAAGATCAAATTCAATATAGTACAGTTTCAGATAGCGTATTATTCCGGCCAATTAGATTGACTAGTTGAAAATCTCCCTTATTTGATTATTAGGCCTTCTCCATGACTCTAGACAGGTTAGCTATTTTCTGGCTTTTTGGCCAAGTTATATTGGCTACTCCTATGTCTCTTGCAATAAGCTTTAACATCTTCAATAAGGACTTCAGCCATTGCCATTCTAGGTTCAAGTGGTGAACTTCATCCCCAAGAAAGTCCCTTTGTACCACTAATTAATTGATTTGATGTCTGTGTTTCAGGTTTGGGGTCTGAGCACAGCAAGCTTGTTCAATGTGGGTGATATGTTTTGGTAGAGACGATCCAGGAATGTTTTGGGGCCAGAAGTGCTTGGAGAGTTAAGTTTTTATGAAGCAATTGGAGGCTTCAAATTAAATACTGAAGCTGTCATAATTACTAACTGAAAAGTGTTAAGAAGCATAGTTGTTACCTGCAATAATTTTGAAAGGTATAGAGAGATCAGGAATTATATAAATCCTTTAGTTCTCAGCATTCATTATTTTTATCTTTGAGTCTCTACTGAAGATGCATAAGTCAATAAGGAAGGTTATCAATTTTTTATCAGAGATTCAGCTCAGAATTATAGTTTATATGAATAAATATTTGAATCAACGTAGAACTATTAAAGCTAGAGGTGATGGCTGAGATTGAATTACCAAGTTACCAATATGGTAATTTGCTCACTAAAGATTTATGTCACCTTAATCTATCAGATATGCAGCATTTTCATTTGATTAATATCCATTATGGTAAATGCCCATCAAATGAAAAAATGCCCTTGTAGTATTGCTTCCCTGGCTTCTCACAGATCTCTTGTTACCATTTTAAGGGGGAACCCCTATGTCATATTTTCCTCTTTGATCATCCCACAGGAGTGTTTAGCTGCTCTTCATCTAGGTTGTGGTGTGAACACCAAACTGCTTCCATCTTTTCTCTTTAACCCAATCTTTCTATACCACACCAGGGTCCTCTAGCATTTTTCATTAATTTCATCTGTACTCTACACTACCTATTCTCGAGAAGCTCTTACACTTACATATACACAGGCATCTCCACACCACATACAACCTAGAATAGTTATGGTAGCCAACACCCTAGTACTAATACTTCTGCCTAAACCATAGCACCTTATGCACATCCCACTATGTCATTCCTACTATTTGTGATATTTTCCAATCATGCTATCATGTAACCACATAGCTGTGTTTCCGGCAGTTAAAATGAACATAATATTCATAATATAGTGGGCAATATACTCTCTCTGATGTGAAAGTAAAATGCTGGCTAAGTTATAGGAGATTCCCATTGATTATTTCAGTGGTTTAAGTCCCATCCTCAAGGCGGGGAATGTTATTTTTTTATATTAAAGTTTCCAAGACTGCTTTAAATATATGTGTAATCTTACCTTCCTTGACAATGCTTCAAATTGTGCCTTTTATTTTGGCATGTGTACTACAACTGCTTTTATACTGTCACTAACCTTATAATATATCGGTTACCTTTTTGATACTGTGTTATTTTCCATGTTCTAAACACGCCCTTGAGCACTACCCCCTCCCTCTCCCCCTTCTCTCCCCCCCTTGGGGCTTGCTAATTACAAATTTAATTCATATATTGTCACCGGCAATCAAGCAGTGTTTGGTAATAAATCATATATACCAATCGAAAATTTGCCTTTCTAATTTTGCTTTACTGGTTGTTTTATGTTGTTTCCAGTGTATGTTATTCACAATACACTCTCCTTACGGGGACCCCTTTACATAGAAAAGTCAAACAGCACTCACACTGATTTGGAGTCTTCAAGACAATTTCTACATAATCTTCATAATGTTTTTATTCAAATGACCATTCCTTTAAACACCTCAAATTTTCACTGGGCATCCTTATGTTCTCCTGTGAAGTCAGTTCAAAATAATCATGTATGTATTACCCCAACACATCTCCAGCAACCACAGACATTCTAAAGAGCTCCACATAAAAAATACAATCTCCAAAAGTTCCAACTGAGAGGGATGGCTTCACTCACCTAAGGGAGCAGAATCCTGCATCAGAATACACAAGACGTTGTTGAACGCAATTATGACTAAATCAATCAAAGTGAGTGGAAAATGTTTTTGTCTAATAGAAGTCCAAAAATACAAACAAGCTTCCATCAAGACCTGGTCATTCCTTGATATGTACCTCAAATAAATTATCATAAAACACTTTGAAGAATTTCTAAACAGTGTTCTGTCACACAGATTTTACTAAAACCAATTTATAAATGCCTATTATAAAGTATGAAATACTATCCCCATAAAATGGTAATCCTGTTTACTTCTAATTATATCATTAACAATTTAGTGACGTACAGACATTGCACTATTATTGTATACATGCATCACTGTCTAAACCAAATTGCCTGACTGTTTTGCATTGTTCAGAAGTATTTATTGTATTGCACAGCAACTCATGAAACAATATGCCTTGGCTCAGTCACACTACCAAAAGGAGAGCCAATTCACCATAGTCGGAAATGTATTATTGTTTGTTTGGCAAAAGCTGTTTTCCTTGTTAAGAAAAATCAAAAACAGCTTAATAAGTAAGACCCTTCTTTTTTTCTGACTCTTTTCTGTCAGTGAATCCTTGATACAAACATATTAACATACTCTATTACATAAAAGACACCATTTCCAAACAATATACAGTACAAATACTAACCACGCTTTCCAAAAGGATCATTTCAATGTTAAGGCATATCATCAGGCATTGAAGAACAGGTATCAACATTGATAATGGCCTTCATTCTCAAACTACAAAACATTTTTGAAGACGGGCAGTTTGTATGTCCTACGTATCTTTATAACCATGCAAATGATAATATATGCTATACAAATGTCTCATAATATAACAGAACATAACGTAGCGTAACGTCACATAACATGACATAGCGTAATCTGACTTAACATAATCCTCAATTTATTCTCCAATGCATGGTTCTATGTGTATATTTAATTACTATATGTGTGGTGGGTAATAAGTTCATAATGATAAAGTTAAATTGTCTACTTTTAGGAAAGTATTTTGCTTCTTAGATGTCATTAACTTAGCTTCTATTTTGTAAAAGAAATTATTTAAACAGGTAATATGCTATCTTTTTGGAAAGTCTTGCAAAATTCTCCCTGACTGCACATTTCAATGGAGATAACAAAGCCCCCCTCAGCCTCACTCTAATCAAAGACATATGTCTTCCATTGACCTCCCAGGCATTTTGGCACATGTCTGTGCATTGACCCACAAGCTCCTGTCTAGCACTCTCACATCCAAGTTATATGTCATATGGCTCTGTGGGCCAGTCATGTTGGGATGGGGTGGGGTACTATGGACTACAGAAGTGTTTTCTTGTTTCTGACACAATCCTAGCCTTTAATTTCTTCCTCCCTCACAACATGGATGCCTATCATTGTTCTAGGGCAAAAGTTTGAAAGTGAGGAGAAAGAGAGTGCAGGTTAAACCGCTCCCTCCTACTTCTCCCACCCAAATGAACTTCATCGAGCCTGATATGTATTTCAATAGCCATAATAAATCTTATTGTCCAAAAATGTAATAGTGAAATTGAAATTGAATTTAAATTGCATTAATATATTGCATAATACCCCTGACGAGGCTTTTAAGTGATTTGCGACTAGTAGCACGCAACCCAGGAGCCCAAAGTTTGTGATCAGGTTATTAGTTATTTGTTAGACTTGCATGCTACAGGAATCCATTACATGCACATACTAGGAGTGACCTTTAGTGAGAGCTCTGTGAGAAGCAAATACTTGCTGGAATTAATATTGTTAGATTGCAGAGATGCAGTTTCAAAAAAGAGATTAAGGCAAGTGTGAGATTTAGAGGAGTCTATATGCACAAGAGTCATGCATATGGTAGAAGGCATTTAAAATAAACAAGAGAAACAAAATGCAAGCTTAATTCAAGTCCTATTTTTCTTCAGGATTTGTGGATTCAATCTGTAGGAACAAACATTTTTAAATTCTGCTCTAAAGGAATGTGGCTTTCAACAGTTTTTCTAGAGGAATTTCTAGAGAGGGGACAGATACTTTAGTTATTTCACAAACCACACCGAGTGCGTTTTGAGGCCCCTCTATAAGTGACAATCAAGCAGTGTGACATTTAAGCATACCCCAGCACCTGTGATTACAATTAGACAACATCACCAATAGCCCACTGTATGAAATCCAAGCAATACTTTAATTCCCAGAAAGACACCTATGTGTACCTACTACAGGAGCATATATAATAACATAAAATATTTATGCAGTTTATGAATACCAATTAACACCATACATCAGCTTCACATATAATATAAGCATGTTCTATAAATGCCTGCCAATTTAAAATATAACAAGGTAGCTGAAAACATGCTGCAGCAATGGTTACTAGTAAATTCAGTGCATGTTTCTGATCCATTCATTTTCTGATTTGGATACCTGGTCCCCTGCATCCACCTGAAGAGCACAGGCCCACAGAACAGGCACCATGTCCTGCAGAATTAATGTGTTGTGAAGTTACCAGGGTGTAGTTTCAAGGAGGTGGGGGGTGTTTGGAGTTTTGCACCAACAAATAAATAATTTTTAACTTTAACTTTTAACTTGGTAGTTGAGTTGGGAGGCCTCAGTTGGGTCTGATATGTCTGTGTTTTTTTTCTCTTAGTCTTGATATTACTAAGAGGTTTTAACCAGTTCATGTTTCTGATTAAGAACTTAAATATATATACAGTGATTGATTAACCAACAAATTAGTAAATCTTCACTTATATGAATTCACCTTGAATGGGTGAAAATGTACTACTTTCGGAATTCACGAACATTGGTAGTAGTAGGCTAGGAAAGCTGAGCTAGTCTTGGATTTCCAGTCATACAGCTGACAATCAAAAGGTAATAAGGCAAAGGCTTGCAAATAGTCTAACCACTGGCAATCCCTACCCAATCCATCGTTTTTCACCTACTATGCCATTCTAGACAAAGGGCCTTACTTACAGTTTGGAAGGCAGAAAAGAATGCAGGGTGGCAGAGGAATTTATGTCAACCATCCTGCCTGTACTCCACCCACCACATTTAGGGATGTCAGCTAGCCCTGCAGACATCTCTATACATTTGGAGGAACCACAGTCATGGTGGTTCCTATTAAAGTAGGAATGGTTTAATAGCGGCTCCCTCAAACATTCCAGCCGGCATCAAACATTTCAACAGTTTTTTTATTTTTCAATAAGAACCACTTAAAGAGGGAGATCGTTTTTGAAAAATAAAAAACAAATGCCCCAGATGATGAGTTTTCTCTCATGGTGTGGGGGTCATTATGTTCTTTTTTTTACTGTCAAAAGTGACCGACATTAAAGCAATTGCCCAGCTACTCTAAATAACTATCAAATCTGGTTCGCTAATGATCCTTGCCCACCAGCTGTTCTCGTACCAGTCACTGAAATAATAGCTCCTGTATTAACGAGATCTGCAACGTAATGTTCTCCTCTGGGATATCTCCGACCGCATGGAAGAACACCATACTAAAACCTCTATTAAAAAAATCTCATCTGTATCCAGATGACACCAAAAATTATAGACCTATAGCTAGTCTGCCATTCCTGGCCAAAGTGGTTGAAAAGGTGATGAGCCATCACATTTCTAAATTTATAGAAGTCCACCATCGGTTAGATGACACCCAATTTGGATTTTGTAAGGGTGATAGCACCGAGACTGCGCTAATTAAGGCATCAGAAGATATGACTCATCCTGGACCAGGGAGACAGGGCAGTTTTCATTCTGCTGGACCTCTCCACTGCATTTGACACTGTCAATCATAATACTTTGATCAGCCGTGTCAATGTGATGGCATTCAGGACAAAGCAAGAGACCTGCTGTCATCCTTTCTCACAAATCGGACCCAGACGGTAACGCTGGGCACTTTCCACTCTGCCTAGATGACATTACCGTGCTGTGTTCCACCGGGTTCGTCCCTAAGTCTAACGCTTTTTAACATCTATGTGTCGGAATTAGCCAGAGTCATCAAGGCATATGGAATGTGCCTAACATCGTACGCTGACGACACACAGCTGGTGCAGTATTGGATGGCCAGCAATTGTCTTAAATTAAACTCCGACAAAACGGAGGTCATGATTTTTGGTAAGCTGTCTCCTATCTGGTCCAGCTCTTGGTGGCCATCGGCTCTCGGCTTCCCACCGAACCCTGTTACCAAGGTCCAGCATCTTGGCATTATATTTGATGACAAACTGACTTTTGCACCGCATGCTAATGCAGTCATCTCAGCCTCGGTCGATAAACTCCAAATAATTAAAAAGATCTTACTGTTTCTCCATTTGAATACAGGAAGGACCTTGAATAGTGCACTGAAGATGTCATCTTTAGATTACAGTAATGGACTCTTTGCCAATGCACAGAACAGGGTTATTCAAAAACTGCAATCTGTCCAGAATGCGGCAGCTAGAATGCTGTCAGGAACCCCCTAAATTCAAGTCCATCTCACATGTCATCAAGAGATATCACTGGATGCCAGTGAGGAACCGAATTAAATTCAAGGTATTATGTATTGCCTATAAAGCCTCCTGTAATCTAGGTCCCCAGTTCCTAATAAAATGCCTAGCCATCCACATTCCCAACAGGCCACTACGATCCTCCAATGCATTTCTTCTGACAGTACCTTGTACTAAAACTGTCTCTTTGGGTGATTGGTGCCTTGTTGTCACTGTCGCAAAACTCTGGAACTCTTTCCTGTTGGAAATCAGATCCTGTCAATCTCTGTTAGCCTTTAGAAGAAAAATAAAGACTTGGGGGTCATTAGGATGACGGGCGGACTCCGCCCGCCATCCCATCGGGGGATGGGACCATCCGCCATAAGGGCGGGGGTCCCGTGGGGGGTATTAGGATGCGCCCACCACAGTGGCGGGCACATTATGCATGTTTAACATTGCGGCGGGCGGTGTCTACACCAGCACCCGCCACAATGTTAGAAAAGCATGTAATGCATTGCATACACAAAGCGGCAGGCGCCGCGTGGTGCCTGCTGCATTGTGTATGCAAATGCAGGGGGGTACCACAGGTACCCCCATGTGCACCCACCACCTCCCCTTCTCCATGGAGGCCTGCAACGGGCCCCCAAAGTGTAGACCGCATGCCTTTCTGTGGCAGCAAAACTGTAAATTCAGCCAAAGAAGCCCACAGGATGCCAATCAGTACTGACACTTCCTTTTGTGGGAACATTGCATATCGAAACTTGGTCATTTTAGCTATTTACCCTGCAACCCGCTGCATTTTTCATTGGTAAATTGGAGATTCACATCCCTGAATCTCACTGACTAAGTTATGCCCCTTGTGGTCACCATGACTCTCCATAATATAAAGTCATTTTTAGAAATTGGGTCAAATTACCATGATTTTTAAGACTTCTTTTTTAATTGAAATCAGAACTGAATCACAAAGTAATAAAGAGTTGAACAGAGTACTTCATTATAACCATGTATTATAAGCTTTGTGGAACTCAGCACTCACCTGCTGTCCTACATTGAAACTTTAAATCCAAACTCGGGAATATAGGTTGCACTGAATGGAAGATGGTTTGTCAGGTATCTAGTACAGACTCTACAACTGATAGAAAAGCCTCCTTCCAAGGATGTTTTAAGTATCAAGGATGCAACAAATATAATGCATGATATCTCCATGTTTAAATTTCAGAATAATATTTTTCTATCTAGTACTGTTTTCATCTGGGTAGACGCATTTCTTTTATTGAATGGCAAAAGACAAGTTGTTTCCCATCCACACAGTCAGAAAAAGTGTCTTAAAGAGTTTTGTGTGTGTTTTGTAAGCTGTACTTAAACTACACACTGAACAGCACATTAGATTGACAAAAAAACAGACATGATTATTTCATGTTTTCTGATTCCAAATGAACTGTCACAATAATTTCTTGAATTAAAAAAGTACAACACAAATTATTCTAATAGAATTAAATATCATACACATAAAATGGTAGTAGTCTACTGCACAATTGTCCCTTTTGGGGCCCCTCAATGTTCCTAATATCAGCATAAATAATGCAGAATTGGCATGATTTTGATTGAAATGCAAACATTCAACATTGTTTAAGATGCATATAATATGGGCCAACAGAAAGAAATCACTGATTGATGACAAAATATGCTATCTCTGCACTTTTTAAATTGAATGCATTTAATACTCAAGTCACTGTTATTTCATGATAACTCATATGCAGTCTGCCAATATGCAGAGTGTCAAATGTTGAATAAAATTAGTGATTACACGTTATCTCTGTTTTGTTACGGACTTTACACTTGTGAAAACAACTAAAACGTAGGTTGTTGTACTAAACATTACTCTCCTGGAATAGTATACAAGCATAAACATTAAAAAAATTATTTAATACACAGTACCCATTATTTAGAATTGTATCCACCCTATAATGCACATTACCTTTTTCAATATGCATTCTTTTTGTTTCATGTCCAACATCATGGCCGGCGAGATCCCCCTCTTTTGGCCCCGGTAGGACATTCGGCGATAAACTCATCAACATCTGGTTCATAGAAAGTCCATTCTGATGCACTGCTGTTAAACATCAATGGAGTAATTTAATCAGCAATTCTTTTTTTTGATTCTTACATCAATGATAACATTTGCAAATTTAAATGTTTTTACTTTATAGAATTTCTTCTGGTAATTTTGACCATATAATGCAGCGACAACTAAAGAGATGATACAATATTATCTGTTGAAATACTACCAAAAAATCAATCATAAATCAACTTTGTAATATGATCAATTATGTTGTTTGATTGTGACACCAAAGAATATAATTTGCTGCATCAAGTACGAATGGAGATTTAGAAGCTCTCGAACGTTGTATGTTGAAAGTGTAATAAGTAGAAATTAAGGTTTAATATTTTGAACTTTCTTCTGGTTCTGAAAAATCATCTACCCATTACAAGGACAGTATATAATTAAAAGGGTATTATTTCGTTTATGAAAGGGGATAATGATTATGTCATACAAACTCTCGAAGGGTCTAAATATGAAGATTTTATATACTGGAACAAATATTAACCTCACCTGGCACAATGCTTTCTGCCATTTTGAGACTATAGAGCACAATAATATTAAAGCGGTATTGTGCAAAATGATCTGCCTCTTTGAAGCAAGTCAGCTGACATAAATGTATTAGGATTCAGTTTAGTGTGCTTTCTCCACCAATGAAATATTTTGAGCTATAGTAGGCTTGGAGTTTGATGGTATGAGGAATTTCCAGTATTTGCTCTTACTCTATCACCTCAGTAGCAAATAAGAGGATTTTTTCTGAGATGAGCAGGAGATACAGTGGCAACTCTGTAATATTATCAACTTGTTGTGGGTTGTCAGATCCTCTACTTTATGCATTTTAGTGAATCGTCAGTGATAACAGTAGGGCTACTGCATGCTGGTAAACTAAGATGAAGATAAACAAACTGATGAGTGTTACATGGGATTTAATGCATACAATTAAATCAGCAGGTCATGATGTTGTCATGGTTTGTTTTCATTGGAAAGTGTCCTCATCTCTGAATTTAGCACAGTTGAAAATATTTTGAATGTAGCCATACAGTTAATTGTTGTCTGGCTCTGCTTGTAGAAGACATCATTACGTAAACGTGAGAGTTGTTTTTGACCACAAAGTAGTGAGCAAAACAGTTATATGTTATTATCAATTAATAAAACAAATCCAGGAAGAGTTGAACTCTGTTCTGAAAAAATAAAGACACAAGAACACCTATACCAGTTTGGCTTAAAATATAATCTGTAACATATTGAAACATTCAATTGTTTTAGGTATTCTCATCACATTTTTTACTTTATGAGATGTTGGTTGTTTGCTTAGTTAATGCTAAAATTGAAGCAGCACAAGCTAAATTGCGAGAAAACAATATCGCCAAGGAAAATATTTAATTCATCGTACAATGGTTTCTTTAATATCTGTCACAAACAGCAGATAGTATGGTTCTGGTGTAACACTGGTTCAAAACTTTACTATTTCTGCTAAAAGAATGTACCTTCATAATTATATTTTGGGTGGGTTGCATACTTTGTGACTTGTAATGATGTTAGAAGATACAGATGCCATTCGTCAGACAGTGCACAGGAACACAATACCAAGAATTTGGACTTCTCAATAACTAGTTCATCTACATATTTGTGTATACAAGGTTGTTAGTCAGTTTTCATACACAAACACAATTATATTTAGTTTGTTTTTACCAATGATAAAACAATTTTAAATCATTCTGAAGGCAGTAGTGTTGGAGGACTTTTTCAATAGCAAGGCAGCAAAAATTGCATTCTAAATTAAATGCATTTCAATAAATGCAGTATAACTGCCAAAATGTAATGTCATTTGTACTCATAATGATTTGTACAGCATATCATCATTTTAATACTCTTTTTCAATCTAGCATGGTGTTTGGGTATGAGGCTGAAGCCCTCAGTTTAAAGGAAAACTATGTTTACAAATACTTTATTTCCTCTATGCACACAAATAGTCCTTGGTAACTTTAACACCTTCATCTCAACAATGAATTAAGACAAGTAAATACTAGAGGCAGAACGGAGTGCATACGTGCTATGCAATAGGAATGAAAAATGAAATTTGAAAAAAATCAATTGTAGGCAAATATTCCAAAAAAGGTTATAAAGAAAGGCCATATTTACATTATGTTGAATGGATAAGACCCACTTACTTTGGGGGGAAAGCAACTAGTTGATGGTCAACAATGTTAAGATTGTTTGCCTTTATGTGCATATTAACTGCTCTGTATCTTGTACACTGCAAATTGTCTGTAGCTAACCAACATCAATAATACTACAATGTCCTCACTTTAAGCAACAAAGGTAGAATGCATCTGTACCTCTATTTAACTGAGATACTTGGGTCCTGCTTTAGGAGTTACTTCTACATTGAGAGCACAGCTCATATGAAAAACAGGTCTTGCATCAGTTATGCCTTCAGAAAGACAGTTGTCTGCTCCTGTTTATTCCATTAGTACAGTGGTGTACTCCACCTGACCTTATGGTATAGGATGATACCATTAGCAGATTTCACATTACTAAAAAGCACACCTTAGGAAGGACTATTCACACTCTTTTCTGTTTCACTAAATAATCCTTCTTTTATGAGAGTACACTCCTCCTGTATTAAAAAGTAATGGTGGTGGGCCAGGATGTCTGGACGCAAACCATTATTTTTGATCGAAGAGCAGCATTGTAACACATATGTAGATTTTCAGGTCTTTAAGCAAAGTGGTAAGAAAATGTTACTTCTTTCAGATTTCATAGCAACTGAAGTGGATTCAGGGACATCTCAAGTTCAGGTAGCTTTAGTTCTGGTTCACGTTTAAAATTGATTTGGAAGGAGTTGGAAGAAGCAGTGAAACAACGTTTCTGCCTTATAAACAATTTTCTGCTGATAGTGCATCTCACAGTTTGGATTGAATGGTTTATGAAGGAAATATGGTGCACCTTAGTGTAATATTTCCTTTCATTTAGTTAAGGAACTGATTGCTCAAAAGCATTTTGCAGTCACATCGCTGTATTATTTTACAAGCAAATACAATGGAACAACGTTTTAGCTAGTTTAACCATTTTTAGGAAAGGAACATCCCTTCGACTATTAGAAGAACATCAATGAGAGTGGGCCAAATTGATGTCTTAAATGCTGCTTTAATCTCTAAAGGCTAAAGGTACTCAACAGAATCTCTGAACTTGTACATGCAAGATTCACTATCAGCCTTAATAGTGGCAAGACAAGTGTCTGAGAACATAGAATCAAACATTTACATCCACCATTTCCCTTTGTATCATTATCCAATTCACAGAAGGGATTTTGAGAAATGTGGGTTGGATGTAACGATATGGGTCCTAATAACATGCATATAAATGCCCAATCCTATATCTGAAGCTGCTGACAAGTAAAACATATTCTGTTGTTCTATATGCATTCATCAGTGAGACTAAATAAAAAGCACTGATGTAAACATGAATAACATGATAACATGAAGTCATTGACTATGGAGTTTTAGTTGGGCTCGTTATAACGTGTATACACATATTCCTCTAAAAAGCTGGTGGGAATATAGAGATGCTAAGATGATGACAGTGCACCAGGGATACTGTTGCACATTTTCTTAAGTACGTGCTCAGGGAATACAACTCAATCATTGAAATTAAAGTTTAAAAGACAAACCATTTAATTTGTTTTCAACTTGTATCATCTGTTAATGAGATGACTTAGGATCTCCGAACACTCATGGATAGTTGCACACATTCTTGGTCAGCATTCTTATATCACTTATGAACTGGTCTATTTTCATAAATCCTGCATTATAAACTTTCAAATAGACGATTGACAGGTGGATTCTATTGCACTTGTTTTATTTGTCACATAACCACTTGAGAAAATAATCCCATCCCAGGTAAATTGGGAACATTACTAGACTCCTGCAAGAGAAATATATAGGGCCCCATTAGGATGATGAGTGGATCGCCTCCGCCAGGTTGGCGGTAGCCACCGCCGGCCCGGCGTGGGAGATCCGCCCACCATCCCTGCAGAAATGACCCCCGCCATATTAGAATGGCTAGGGGGTCTGCGGCGGGCGGAAAGACCGCCCGCCGCTTTTCTGCCTTGCGACCCGGGCGGAAAAGACTGCAAAATAGTGGTGGTGTCTGTGTGACACCACCAGCCATAATACAATGTGCTGTATTGGATGCCTTTCCGGAGTCTGCTTTGGGGGCCAGTTGCGGACCCCCATGGACTCTGGAAGGGGGTGGGGGGTGCACATGTGGGGTACCTATGGTACCCCCCTGCCTTTCAAGGAACAACATGGCATGTACCGCGTGGTGCATGTCACGTTTTGCTTTGAAATGCACAAGATGTATTCTTAGCATTGTGGCAGGCGGTGCTTTCAGCACCGCCCGCCACAATGTTAAGAATACGGGGTGGGTACCCAACTGTGGCAGGCGCATCCTAATAGCCCCCACGGGACCCCCGCCCTTATGGTGGGCGGTCCCTAGTACCGTGAGGATGGCAGGCGGGCAAAGCCCGCCCGCCATCCTAATAGGGGCCATAGAGTGATCCATTAAATTTACTAGAAAAAGCAGTTGAAGTGTGCCAACAAAGTAATTACATTTACTACAGTATTTAAGAAAGAAGATACTTTTTTTAATTTCCTCTCTTGAAAAGTCACCTTTCTGTCAATCATATGTAGCATATTGTAAAAAAATCAGGTTATTAGGTGAGAAAATGGAAACCCCACTCAAATAATTAACACAATACTTGAAATGTACTTTATTGGTTTGGGATTTTTCTTGTTTTCACTTTATCACTGGTGGAGTGCTGCATAAATACTTTACACATTGCCTCTGAGTTAAGCCTGACTGTTTTTGTGGCAAGTTACCAGAGGGTGTACAAGTTAATTTAGTTACTTTTGTGGTTCACCCTGACAAGGATTTTGCTTATTATTGGAGTGGGGCTTTCAGTTCTTATTTCTTACACATATGTTACCACAAGATAGAAAATGTGGTTGGGCTTTCTTGGACCACTAGAATATTAACATTATGCAAATTGCTTAGGCTTTACCTCCGCACTTTCTATTGAACCTAAAAATGTATGGTGAGTCCTAAATTGCTTGCCATTGTACATTATGCATTGGAACTGTCAGCACCACTCGTGCACAACTCAAATACCTGATGAACATATAAAGGATTCCACTGCACATCACAGAATCTGAAACAACACTTCACTGCTTTTATCAAAATGATCACTACAATAATACTTCATAACTTTTCAAATGTAAAACAAAATTGTTTGACCGTATCAAATTTTACACACCTCTTGTAGGAATTTGAAATCTAGAAGCAAAATTAGGCAAACCAATTTTGGACTATTTTGAACCTATCAATGATTGAAATAATTGATAAAAAAATCTACCAGCTCAATAGACAAGATTTGGAAATATATATTTTTTTCACCTGGTTTTAAAAGAGTTCCATGGTAGAATTGCAGTGAGTCCCAGGAGAAGCAATGAGGCAGAGTAGCTGAAAGAAAAATGTGTTGAACCCTCACGATTGTTTGGTGCTTATTAATATTCAGTTTACTTTTTACATATCTACAGAATCAACTAGAAATAAATATTGGGTAAAATAACAGATAGACCCTTTGAACAAAGTGAATGCGTTTCAAAAGAATGCACTCTTGAGTGAATAATATATTAAGAAAATATAACACATATCACTGTTTGTGTGTGTTTGATTCCATCTACTTGGATTTACATGTATATGTCTATGTGCATTCCTATAGTTCTAGAATGCTGCACATCTCATATGGTTGGTAACTAGCTTGTGCCTAAGGCTACACATTATCAAAATACAATATACCTAAACCTTGTTAATGATCTAACCAACAACATATTCCCTTATATAATCTAACATAAAAAAGTCTCCTCATATTGGAAAAGTTCAATAATATTGCACTTTATCGATAGTATCTCCCAATGTAAATGTGTCATTATTTTCACACTGGGCTCTACTCAGTATTTCTCTTACTGTTGAGATTCATTTGGTAGGTATTTGCTTATTATTTACACCAACCTAGGCATTACATTTTGATATTTGAAGTTCATAGAAAATATTTGGTGTTTCAATCACAAGTTAATAAAAAAGCTTTAATATTAAAGTATTTGTGTTGCTATGGAAAATGATAGGTAGTTTTGAAAGTGCCTTTTTACTTGGGGTTTAACTGCATGCCTGGCAGAGCTGTAATCTTGTTCAACCTACTTCTGTAGAACTACTATTGCCCCAACGATAATGAAGTGGCACACAGCCAATAATGAATTACATAAATATTCAGCTCCAGCATTCCAATGCTTATTTTTCTGTTTCGACCTGTATATTTTACAGTATCCTACCCTCAGTGGGTGCCATTTCACTAATACTATTTCAGCTGTATGGCCCACCAGTTGTTAAAGGCCCTGACCCTCCTTATAGAAACAGACCATTAACAATGATTACAGCCTTCAGCATAGGGCTCTAATGCTATAGTACAGCATTGCAAACAAATGATAATATTTTACCATGGTATTTCATCTCTACTTTGAAATATTTTCAGAGATTAGCAAATATTTATGGTGATCAGAAAATGGATTTGGTGATACTCTCTACAATGTTTAATGTAACTATGTGTCAAAGTCAGTGTAGGACCTACGGATTCGATCAGATGAGCTCTCAGTCCGTGCTGGAGAACTAGAGACGCTACTACTTCGATGAGAGGATGGGTGGCTGCCTGGCCGTCGCCCCTCTTCAAGGGATGGAGCAGGAGATGGACTGTCTGGAACACGCTCCTGCAGAAAAACACATACGAAACAAAAATAATGAAAAAATATAAATCAGATAACTAGCCTCTACATTTAGGAGGCATATATCATTGCCAGCACGATTGCAAATCTCTGTTTACTCACTCTCTTTTCTCCCTTTTCTTTCCCTGTCACAATATCACCACACAATTTCCTTTTTAAATATTACAGAACATGTGACACCGTCGCCACAAAGAAATTATCTTCCTGAAACATAGCACTCGGTGCTGGCTATGAGTGACTTTTTGACAGCTTGAATCACAGTTTATTTTTACATCTTTTGCAGCCTTGAGAAAACCCAGGTCCAGATGACCATGTAAGGGCGAAACACGTGTGGGCTGCTGAAATGCTTCAAATTGAACATTGTAACACTTTGGAAATATGATGAAAACTCCAAAACAAGGAATGAAAGCCAAATCAAAAATCATCATTAGAAATTTAGAAGTTTTCTTTATTTATTAACAATCAATAAAGAGAAGGATGCACTCATACATTCTCAACCATAAAGCGGATGTCTATAAACTAAAAACATACTAGGTTAATGTGTTCTTCTCTAATTAAATATATGCTGGGGAGGTGGCAGAATCCTGATAAAGTCCCTTTCTGGAATTTATAAAATGGTTATGACTGATTGTAAATGGGATAAAGTACCTCGTGCTGCACAGTATAAGGATATTGTAAGTCACTAAGAAGCTCTGTGACCATGCAGACAAACTATTGCGAAGACCAGGTTCCTTCGTATGGCCATGCACCCCTGAAAGATCAATACGTAGAAATAAAATTTTCCCCAAGTTCTCATATGAATGATTTCTAGAGATTAAAGCTGCTCTATTCTTACATGTGGAATGTTTACAACATTAATATAATTCTCAGTTTATTTCAGGCCTATGCCAGAAGTAGCTTAGTTAATGGCCGGAAATTAAAATGTGGACATTTCACATTTCCAATAATGAGGTTTTCAGTGGATCACTGTCAAAATATCGAAGGTCAAAAAATCGACCTAAAAATATATCGGAGCAAGAATATCGATCTCAAGAATATCGACATCCTATCTACAACATGGTCAGTTCAAAAATATCGAAATATATATATATTGATGTCAAAAATATCGTTATTAAAAATATTGTAGTTTTTTTAGGTAAATGAATTGTGTAAAATAAACTAAATTATACTTATAAATAAAAACAATATAGTTAAAAATATTTCATAAAGTGTACATTAACAAGTAATATATATAATTTAATAAAACAAAGTGAACATATACATATAATTTATATTTATATATATATATATATACTTAATCAGTTTTATTAATTATTTCAATAACTTATAAATGATTAAAACAGTATTATAAATTACAACTATATCTATACACATAAAACAATAACATAAATAAAAATTAAATAATTATTTATAACATATTCAAAAAATGTATTTACTTTTAATATTTTTAAAATGAATTATATACTACATTAGCTAAATTAATACAACACATATTAAATAGTGGAGGGAAGAAAACTACTATTTCAACCACCAAAAAACAGCAGTAAGGAAAATGTTGGATAGCGTAGGGCTTAAAATTACTATTCCCACTATAGGGAGTGCAACAGTAGGAAAAGTGGTGGAGAGCGTACGGGTAAAAATTACTATTCCCACTCCAAAAAGTGCAAATGTAGGGAAAGTGTTGGATTGCGTAGGGGTAAAAATTTCTATTCCAACTCCAGGGAGTGCCACAGTAAGGAAAGTGTTGGATAGCGAAGGGGGGAAAATTACTATTCCATCTCCAGAGAGTGCAACAGTAGGGAAAATGTTGGATAGCGTAGGGGTAAAAAATACTATTCCCACTCCAGAGAGTGCAACAGTAGGGAAAGTGTTTGATAGCGTGGAGGTTGAAATTACTATTACCACTCCTGAGAGTGCAACAGTAGGGGAAGTGTTGGATAGTGCAGGATTAAAAATTAACATACCTATAAATAATTTTTGTTTTTTAATAATTAAGGATTTAATTATTAAATAACTATAATTTATTTACAAATACCAATAAATAATTATTACAAACATAATTACCAATGAATAATTCATTAACAATAAATTAACAATATCTACCAATAAATAATAATTAATAAAAACTAATTACCAAATAATAAATATCGATTAATACAATATTTCCCATAACAAAAAACATATTAATTAACCAATTAAAAAATGTTGAACAATTAAATATTTTTCTATGCCAAGAAATAATAATTATTGGGAATGAATTACCAATTAATAATTAGTTATTAATATGTTAATTGAAATATCAATAAATAATATTTAATGATATTTAATTACCACTTATTGATTAAACAACAATAAATTAATTTTCATAACTAAACAAATATAATTTAAAATAATTGCCAATTAATAATTAATGTCCAATACATTAATTATCAATACCCAACAATAAATGTAATAATTACTGAATTAGATTTCAATTACTTTCAACACTATTCCCCTATAAACGTACAACACACTTCAATAATAAAATAATACACTTAACATAATTATCAAGTAATCAATTAGTTAAAAATAATTACCAATTAATAAACATTAATTACCAATTAATAATTAATTAACAATAAAATAACTATCAATCCTAAGAAAAGAAAAAACGTATTACTTAATTACAATTAAATTACTTCCCACCCTATTACCCTATAAACCCAGAACCCTCTTCAGAACTTAAATGCAAAAATTAATTGCAATTAATTTATAATCCTAAAAATGTATAATTAATTTAGTATAATTAAATTACTTTCCACCCTATTCCCCTATAAACCCACAACCCGCTACAGAACTTAAATGCAAAAATTAATTTAAATTAATTTATAATTCCTAAAAATTAATAATTAATGTAGTATAATTTAATTAGTTCCCACCCTATGCCCCAATAAACCCACAACCCGCTAAGGTACTAAAACACAAAATTTATTTAAAAAAAAACATTATTAACATATAAAAAGTGTATACATATATTTTAAAACCAGTAAAACACTTAACAAAAAACAAATTACACATACATATTAAATACATAATAAAATACCTAACAATAATATAAATATCGATATTAGTAACATCGATATATTTGATATCAATATTAACTTCGATATTACTCACATCGATATAAAAAAAAAATCGATATTACTTACCTTAGGGTCGATATTCTGTCCATTGATATTCTTAACATCTATATTCTGTCCCTTCGATATTATCAACTTGATATTACTGTAGGTCGATATTTATTTTGATATTTTGACTGCTCACCGGTTTCAGTATCCTCCATTTGCTTATAGTATTGATTTAAGATATTTGAATGGGGCACAAAGACTATAGGAAATTATTTCCCCCTTACTATAAATTCTGAATTGCCAAATATTTTCGGTGGCTTGGACTTCATATATCCCACTAACCTTATTTGGTAAAAACTCGTAAGATTAGGAAGCAACATTTAGCATTTGTTTCTATTTAGTACACCCCACATTGAATGGAAGGTACTTGCAAGACAGTTCTGACTTTTTTAGAGCCAGTGAGGGCAGGTTCTTGAAACTCAGTGATGCATTTTAATTAGGTTACAAAGCCATAGAGGTGTAGAGTGCTATCCCAAAAGGTAATATATGTTTTTACTGTATTGCTGCAGTCGAGTAGGCACCTAAAGTAGAATATATCTGTTTATTGTTTCCACACGGAATACAAATTACACATTATTAAAACGATTATATGCCTTTGTATCACCTTCGTAGCAGGCAGTAGTTTGTTTATTAATTTCTGAGTTGTGTTTCATGTGAAACATAAATACTTGCCTACATGGACATGTGCCACTTTGAGAGTTTGGCAAAAAGTGCACAGGCCTTTCAGTGCCATCCTTCTTCTGTACTGGTAAACAATGTAAGTGCCTATATAGCGAGATATTTAGTCATACTCGAAATTTGTAAAATATTTGTAGACTCTGGAATGCATCCAAGAAAATTCACAGATATTTAAGGGACAAATGTGGTATTAGATGTAATTGGCTAGGTTTTCTCAAAGGTTTAATGGAAGGGTATTTCACTGAATGTTTTATTAAATTTTAAATTCTCACATAGTGCCATTAGTTCTGAAGTGTGGGGAGTCCACCTCTTCTTGGGCTATAGTTTGTGGTCATTTCCTCCCAATGTTAAAGTATAACATGTGATTATGGTTGTGAGCAGTAAAAATCCTAATTAAAATTTAGGGAGAGATCAGTAGAAAGACACAGGGGTAATTTGGACCAGGTGACTTTAAACCTCTCTAAACTAAATAATGAACAGCACAATTATTTCCTGTCTGGGGAGTAAGGAATTGATAAAAAGGATGATTAATTTCCTATGATCTCGTGTAAATCTATGCTGTATTATGATTATTAATAGCCTTAGAGGTAATCAGAAGTCCTGTACAAAATGGCACTGTTGTTCTCCAGTTTGCTAGGGTCCTACCTATGTGTATCTAATATTGGTGAGTGAACATTTTGAAATACGTTTTTTTCTCATTGCATCACATTTGAGTCCTAAAATAGGGAGACAAATTGAAGGAGAATGAGAATGAGCCAAATACAGGTATTCATATGGAATGGGAAATCTCTGAATTCACTTTCACAGGACAAACATCAGTCCATATAGCACAAATATAAATGTACAAGAAAGTCAAGAACCCCACTTTCATAACACATGTTATCATATGGACAATGATATATGGCAGATGTGGAAATATACATATACATGTTTGCAAACACTTGTGTGCAGTATAACTAGAGATTCATTGATCGCAATATGTGTTAGGTTTTCCATTTTTGAATTGTCAAGGACCCTGAGAACTAGGCAACACAAATTTAAATTCAGTTGTATCCAGAATGAAAAGATTTGTTCCCGCTTCCTTTCGACCACATATTCAAATGAAGCAACACGCTAAAAGTACGCTCAGCTGTCAAAACTCAACAATGTGCATGATCGAATATTTGGATGCGAATGTTAAATTTACATAGCTATACATCTAAACAGAAATAGAAGCATTTATGTAGAAAATGTGAAAACATTTCAAAAGAAAGAAAAATTGACATTTTACTCTATCATTCCGGTTTGGTTCTCTATATAGTCTCCAGGTGTAATGAAACCGCTAACAAGAAGAGTCTTCTAAACCATATGAAGGTGATTAAAGCCATCTCAGGTGGAAAGCATCCCCAGGTCATGGCTGTCACACTGTTTTGTGATTCATGACTGCAACAATCTGCTGTTCCAGCTTCTTGCAGCACTCTCCCTATTCATTCCACTCATATATCTAAACATTCTATTACACAGAGACATCTAATGTCCATCTAATTTCTGAAAGGGCAACTTCAAATAGTCTTTCAATATGTAAAGACAGGGAATGGTAGGCACTTCCAGCATAACTTATGAAATCTAATTCTCAAGCCACTTAGAGGACCGATGGTTCCCACATTTAAAGTGTCAATGTTAACACTCATATTTCTAAAATCATTTGATTTAAGGTAAAGCTGAGTCATTATCACAAATATATTCATATATAGCAATGTTATAATATTATTTACAAGCACATGCACTATTGTTTATCACGTTAACTTTCTGTCTTTCTCCTTCCATTTCTCCTCTCTATCTCTCTCCATTTTCACTTGTCTCACCAGAAAATCTGTAACGGGTGACTGCATGTTGCAGACAGTTACAGTTACTTGATACGCGCAAAAAAATATAAGATAATATAAATTAATCTTTCAAATAGTTCACATATGTTTGGAATCTATCATAATCAAAACAGCAGGTTTTCATACCCAGGAATTATATGCATTTTTTCGTGCACCTGAAGAATAGATTTATACCTAATTGGAAGACTGTGAATATCAAAACATATGTTTATGATACAAAATACATAATGGCAAATATGTGTTATGGCCATATATTGCATTGCAGTATTTCAGGGTCATTGAGTATCTATGCACTCAAACTTTGCATTTTATTACATACATAATAGTCTTACAGCACTGTAGTGCATGCTTACTTATTATCTACACTCTATTGGGCATATTTTGGGCCTATTTGTCATAGCTAGCTAAATAATGTTGAGATAGTGAAGGTCACAACACGTATCCCGTCAATGATTCATATTTGTTGAATTAAATACTAGCAATAGTCAAAAACTTTTTAACTCAATTCACAGATTTCTGCTTAAACACAGAAGCAATCCAGTTACCTTAATGACTGATGTCTCAACTCTAGATGGTGGGCTCTGTACTTGTGCTGCGGCAGCCATGTTAGCAATGGTGCTAAGGTGGTTCATCTGGCTCATTGCCATTGTTACAGATGCTGGAGGTAGACTGACAGGAATCAATGGGTGTGACATCATCATAAAAGGAAGCTCGAGTCCTGTAAAAAGTGTAAAAAGCAAAGAACGTAACAGCTATTTTATACACTTCTGGTAAAGTACATGCCCATAAAGAGAGATATATCTTCCTAAAATAACAAAGGGGCATACATGCCTCCTTCCTTTAAAGGGAGTTGCAGTACTTGATACGTATTCATCAACAGTATGATGAAATATGATGGTATCTTAGAAGGTGTCATATGATAGGCAGTGAATCAAAATAGTCATACTTTAATCACAAAACAGAAATGCATTATATGTAAATTAGTTGTGCAAACACATGAGGGTTGGTACCACTACAAATTCATGAACTACTGGATGAGAGCAAAATATGACAGGACAATAACACTATCTTTGCCAGTACTGTTCTACAGTTTACCAAAACAAACAGCATTCCTATGTGCACATGCATATATTTTCCCAAACAGAGTAATGAGTGAAAGGAGCAAGCTCCAGGCAGTGAGAATAAAACAGATTTTTTTCAAAAGAGTTGAAACAGAAAATCAGAAAGTGAAAACTTGACTATGGAAGTCAAATTTTTGATCCTGTGTAATGGCTATGTGTAACCAGAAGGAAGGAAATGGGTACAAAAATGTGAGTGAGGGACTTTTCTACCATTGATATATGTGTTTCTATTCCACATTGTAGTAACTCCCAAAAGATAAACGGGATCTAGATTATACAGCAGATAGTTCAACTATGCAAAAGTAGCTTGAATGTTGTCAGAATAAGAAAAAGGTTTAGTTAGTTTAACAGAAATACATTGCAAGTAGTCTACTGTATACACTCTACATTCTATGAAATATAGTTTGTGGGAGTACACATTTAAAGAAATGAATTGACTGCAAGGCCTAACTTATGTTAAAGTGTTCTTGGGCCTTTTGTCACTCATTGAATTGTTCTGAATAAATCTACATTTGTTTTGACAAAAATGCATTTCCATCTAACAGCTGAACTATTTGTTTCATTCATTTGTTGAAAATAGTGGACTATTGTGACTGGATGAGTTACTTTATACAACATTACAAACCACCACAAGAAGATGTTGTCACTTTTTCACTGGAAGAGTCATGTGAGAAAACTAGGAACCTAATATGTACTGTATGTGATTCTTTCTCTTTCTTCTGTTGTCCCACAAGATTAACACATTTTCAGAAGAGTGTAGGAGGGCACTGAGCTACTTCAATTTTTGATGTGGTGCCAATACTGTCTTGAGCACTAACAGGTACACAAAAACACACACACACAGACATCCAAGGTATATTTCCTTTACAACAGTGTTCTGAAATGAGGCAATAAATCCCTCAGTCACCAATACCTATATTCTTTGTTTTCCTCTTACTTTTTGCACATTGTTTACCTTCTTGCTTGATCATTTTAATCATATTCCTAAATGGCACTTACTTTCACATATACTTCACGCAATGTGAAATGCTTAACATTTTCATAAAACTGCCAATTCCTTTGCTCACCATCCCTACTGCTATCACTAGTGGTGATTCTACTACAACTACTACGACTACTACTACTACTACAACTACTACAACTACTACTAATAATAATACGAACACTGAGAATATAAAACATCAAAACAATGCCAAAAATACTAGTTCTACAATATGATGATAACAATAATAATTATGAAATAATAACAATAATGGTAATGATATTAACAATATTAACAATAACAAGTATAATAATAATAATTATATATTATTGTAATAAAAATTACAGTGCAAACAACTGACTGTGTAATTCCATGTTGCCTCAACAATAATTGTTGTTATTGAAATCAATAATATTCATATTTTCCTCATTAACATGAGTCATCTTACTGTAACATAAGCTCATCTCAAACAAATGTTGAAATATTAACCCCACGTTCTTTCCTATGTAATATGCTACACTGCTAAATGTTGGCCTATGTGAATGTTAACACGGAATCTTTTAACTAAATGTTTTCTTTATAAAATGTGCTTTTTAAACATCAGTCACCATGCTCATCTATTTGATCCAAACGAACGACTTCTTGGTGTTGTCATTAGTGTGCAACTTTAACATCAGTTCTCATAGTTTAACATAGGATCCACTTCACATGTTGTCCCTGGGCTGCAAAATACAATCTGTGTGAACTTCAGTGCTCATACACTAAAATATAGTCTGCTATGATATCTGTGACATGCAAGGCAATTGATGTTAGGCTCTCATTTGGGACACACAGTTCATGTGCATTTAGTTTTGAAGTTCTGATACTTGGTTCACTGAATATGAAGCATCCATACTATTACCCATGGTTTATGCAAAAGACTGTCCCTGAGCTGAAGCATATTGTTCCCGCTTTCTGTGGTACTCATTTCTCCCACACCCATACTATAACATATAGATCACTGTACCCTTAAGATTTCATACAGATACAGATAGTCCATTTATACTTGTATCGCTACATTAAAACATATGATACATTGCAAGTTAAGTCCATAGATGATAACAAAAGGTCCACCTGATCTTCATTTGAGACACTGTAACATGTGGCCTTGTGAATCTTACAAGCCAATTTGAAATTCACAACTCACAATGTAACATATAGCCACATGGTTAATGTCATCAGAAACTGCTCAGAGAACAAAGGTTGTCTCATTTCAGATGTGGGTAGCTCCTCCATAATTGTTGATCTACTCATTTTAGTACTTGTAATCCCGAATTTATAACTGGAAAAAGAAAATGATATGCACTGACATGAAAGGGGGAAGATAGGTCCACACCTCTCAAATCTAGCATGTCACATCCTTTAATCTAGGGATCATGCACTGAAATCAAATGACAGAAGAAAAAAGTATACCTTTCCTATGCACACATTTTTTATGCATGCACAAAGGAATTTTGGCTGGTTGCTTCCTTATGTACACTACTATAAAACCACATTAATAATAAGCCAAAAGTGCTGCAGGAAAGCAGCCTTAACAACTATGTAAATAAACAATGTGTTCTTTGTTTAGTGATTTTAAACATTGCAGTAACTTTATGTTTATAATGTACATTTTGTAACAAACACACCCAACTCAAATAGCTTAATTATCAATCAAATGGCTCTAAGACAACTGTGTATGTGATGCATTTATTTATGTGCGAAACATGAAAATTAAATGTGTCATTGTTAGTGATGAAGAATGGTAGCCCCTACCATTTGACAGGAGACGGTTCTGTTGAAGAGGATTGAGAGGATGATTAACGGCAAGATTATGCTGTCCAG
Organism: Lissotriton vulgaris; assembly: GCF_964263255.1. Classification (NCBI taxonomy): domain Eukaryota; kingdom Metazoa; phylum Chordata; class Amphibia; order Caudata; family Salamandridae; genus Lissotriton; species Lissotriton vulgaris. The sequence goes on along the minus strand of NC_141696.1, from coordinate 1,007,825,706 downwards.
ACATGTTGGCGTGATTCACAGAGGCCTGTGATCCTTGGGCAGGGGGAGACTGGAGTCTTTCTTTATCCCAAGAACCATCACTGCTGCCTGTAGGAATGAATATACATTATTTGGATGCTGTTAAGTTCCACATCTAGAATGGTTGAAACTGCAAGCTAGATCATGGGATAACAATTGGCAGAGAAAATTTGCATTATCTGTGGATCATATTTAGCCAAGTAGAAAGACTTTGCTTGTCCTGACATATAAGGTGGTGTATTTTATGGTTTTTATATCATATTTAGGAATATTAACTCAGTTGGGTTTCACTGGACTTGCATACCCTTTCAATTCTCTGACCCAGGTTAGAATGACAACAGAAATCACAATAATAATAGTGGTAATCACTATTATTATCAACAACAATGATGGTAACTTACAGCAAATATATGTTCATCAAAATGATCTATACTGTCAAAAGAAGCATACATGAAACACAGATATTGGTAATGAAATGTGGGTAATTGCTATATGACTTGGTAAAGCAAAGAGTGCAATTAAATAGATGACCACTTAAAGGAGGCAAAAACTTGCTTCATATCAGACCTGTTCCTAAAAGTGAAATTGGATAATATGCATGTGATGTGTTTTCAATCACATTTTATATGCTAAAGGCACAATTTTTACTCATGAAGTTGTGTATCCCAAAAGGGGTCTTATGTGCAATTGAAAAGATGAAAAACATTGAATTGTTACAGCATGCTGATACTTCAAGGCATTTAGTCCACGCAGTTAGAGTAAAGGTCTCTTTAGTAGGTAATTTTATTTTAAATGCGCCCTAACATAGCATCCAATGGTAACCAATTGATCATACTCATATGGGAGATTTCATTTAACCTCACATGGATCAGCCATTTATAAGAATAGATAAACAAAAGAAAGTTTAAAAACATTGTTTTTAAACTTTCTTTTAGCATTTAGAATTTAGCACAATGTTATATACCATATACAATTTCTAACTTAAAAAGAGTAACTGCTGTACTCTTATCATCTTTATTGTATGTATAACAAATATGTATAAATATAGCATTAGGTAATTGTTTCAAAAGGATGAGCTGACAAAATGATGTTTAACAGTGTTAGTAAAGTAATGTACTTGGCCCCTTAGTTGGTGCACAGTACATGGTCTATAGTGTTCCACCCTTTTCATAACACAATTAGCTTGTATCATTGATTTTGAGAATAGATTTTCTTTCACCATTCTTTTATGTTATCTTTAGACAACCACAGGAACTGGAAAGACAGGGAGTAATCAAGGTCCAGTATACGTACTACCGCTTATAATTATCAAAACTCATAGAGCAGGCTGTTTCTATCCAAATCCCAGGGGGAAACTATTTATGCACTGTAGGAAGCTGGCTCTCTATATACAATACCAAAAAGAGGTATAGTGTGCAGAGAGTCCAGTGGATCCTCAGAGGCTTTACAAAGGCTAAAGTAGATAATACTAATGCTCTCTTTTGTGGTAGTGTGGACGAGCAGTTAGGCTAATCAGAGGGTAGTGTTAAGCATTTGTTGAACACATAGGGGCCGATTCCGATTCGGTAAAATCCCTTACAAATAGCTGTAGGGAGCATATTTCCCGTACGAATCGTGCCCTTAAATGTCCCCGTGCGTACGATGAAGTACAACTCGGACCCAAAGCAGATCTCAGTACGAATCGTACGAAAGACCATAGGACTTAAAAATCCGTACGAATCGCATTCGGAACACACAGTATGCAACGTCCTTATGGATCGAAGCAGCATTTTCCGACCCAGCAAGTATGATTTGTCTCGTCAACACTCTGTACAACTATTTTTGTATATGAGCTCAAAACGTCGGGAAAAGCAGATTTCGACTTGAACCACGTACTCCCCATGATTGCAGGGGTATGGTGCATAGGGGTACGGTGTGTTCACCCCATGATTGCAGGGGTACGGTGCGTAAACCCCATGATTGCAGGGGTACGGTGCGTACACTTCATGATTGCAGGGGTACGGTGCGTAGGGGTACGGTGCGTACACCCCATGATTGCAGGGGTACAGTGCGTACACCCCATGATTGCAGGGGTACGGTGCATAGGGGTTCGGTGCATATACCCCATGATTGCAGGGGTATGGTGCGTACACCCCATGATTGCAGGGGTACGGTGCGTAGGGGTACATTGCGTACACCCCATGATTGCAGGGGTACGGTGCGTACACCCCATGATTGCAGGGGAATGGTGCGTAGGGGTATGGTGCATACACCCAATGATTGCAGGGGTACGGTGTGTAGGGGTACGGTGCGTACACCCCATGATTGTAGGGGTACTGTGTGTATGTGATTGTGTGGCTCTCCGTACGAATCGCTCATACGCGATGTTTTACGTATGAATCGCGTTCTCATTCCCCGGTCCGGATCGTACTTGTCGGGTCGTACAGCATGTTTACGATTCGTATTATTCAATGTGAGGGTCCGTGTCATACGGATTTTCCCTTGCTACGGATTCGATTCGGTCGTACGATTAGTTTACCAAATCGGAATCGGCCCCATAGTGGCAATAAATGAGACACATATGCAATTAATGAATCCAATACAAAAATGTAAAAAAATAACATTGGATTATATTTGTTTTTTCAGCTTGACAGAACTTTGTCTAAGGTAAATACGTTTTACAGCAGTAACAGTTTTCAATGCCAAAAGGGGACACAGTGCAATTTTCAGACTTTGCAATATTAACTTATGGCAGGAAAAAAACATTCAGCTTACAAATAGGTAACATCGACTTACAAGATCAGTCTTTGAGAGTTAAGATTAGTACTAGGGAGGGCACAGTTCAGCACCAATGGTACACAACCAGCCGCACAGTGGTGGCCGGGTGCACGGTGAAAATACAGTGTTGGGCTCAATAAAAACTAATGACGATTGGGACAATCAAACAGAAGCTGCGTACAGGTAAGTAGCAGTGGCTTGGGGAGCCAGTCTCCGAGGGTTGAAGCAAGAACTGGGCAGGGTCCAAAGCAGCACCAAGAATACACCACCAGCAGGACAGAGGTAGCTGGGTGCAGGGTGCCAACACAGTATTGGGTGCTTAATGAAAAGCAATGGAGAAAGACCAAATCAGAAAAGGGCTGCAGGTTCAGGCTTGTAGGCTGGTCAAAGGAAACCAACAGCTGGAGAGGTAAGTTACAATGTTATGGGATGGAGAGACACCTTTGGTATTCTTCACCAAGGCCTAGGGCAGAAGGGTGCAGCTGTGTCTTTTGTCATCAGAAAAGGCTTACTGGAGCAGGTTGTGATTGAGGGGGTCTCCATGCAGAGGCGGCAGGTGATGTCGAGGAGTCTGGGAGGGGTCAACCCAAGATTATCTTGGGCTCTGGATTGCTAGAGAACCTCAATGGAATCGGTGGGCCACTTGGACTCATGCCGGAGGCGATGGGTGCAGAGCTGGAACTGCGAACAGGGGTTTGTGGTTCTTCAGATTCAGAGTATTTGCTTGAATAGGGTTACTTTTGAACAGGCCCACTGTTCTCAGGAGATCTTGATCTTTGTCGAAGGCAGTCAGTCCTCCCAATGTTTTGAAGGTGGCTGGGCTGTAGGATGAGTCACCTAATGGTGCAGGATTGTCGAGGGCCACAGGCAGGCTGGTAGGGTGGGGTCAAGGCAGTAGTTCTCTCAGTCTTCTCTACTGGTGTGGTTCTGTTGTGTCCAGCTCTTCTTAGGTCATCCCAAACTGAAGAGCAGGGTCTGGGGTTATCACCTAAATACTTGATTTAGGGTCATTATGAGGGAGCGACAGGTAGTGGTCAATGGCCACCTTAACCTGAGGTGTCTACAGCCTGTATTATGCCCACCTCCTGTGTGAGTGGACGATAGTCCTATCCCTGATTGGATAAATCCCACCTTATTTAAGATGGTGGGCACTGAAAAGTCTACTTTACCTCACATCAAGCACCTAAGGGGTGGAGTTGGCAAAAGGGGGGGGACACCTCCTATTCTTTCTAAATATTTCTGCTGTCTTTGAAGCTCCATGCTACAAATAGATCTTCCTGACCAGTGGAGGTGTGAACACCTCCAACCCAGGTAAGGCATTGTTCTGGACCTCTGAGCAGGCAGGCACTCATCCCATGAGGTCAGAACACTGTCTGGCGGTAGCATGCTGGCTTATGCCAGTCAGTGGACACACTAAGGTTTGGTAGATAAGGGTTCCTCTGTATGCAATTTGTAATACATTTGACATAGAATCAGTGCAGGATTTATTATGATTAGATGTTTGGTACCAAAGATCCCATACTTCAATGAAGCCATCATAGAGCTGGGGACTTTGTAATGATGAGTGTCTAGCCAATGTACTTATTATGGCTTCCCTGGTCACTTACAATATCCAGATATCGATAAGGATATTGCAGGGGCGTATCTGCTCATGACGGTATGCCCTCAAAGCAGATTTAGTGCACCCTGCCTTAGGGCTGAGGCTTGTTAGATGGGGTCTTACCTATATCCCATGCAGTGTCTGTAGGCATGGCACACAAGAATGTGTGTCATGTTGACTCTGCATTTTGTCTGCACCAAGACACGCAGGCTGCAATGGCAGAGATCATAGCCTTGGTGAGGGGTCTCTGGGGTAGCACAATCAGAGCTGTAGCCCCAGAGGACCATCTTGAGTACACATAGGAACTTACAGGGGTAACTGATTTGGTGCCAATTGGTGTTTAGTTTTATGGAAAGGACACTGGTACTGGGAAGCTGGTTAACAAAAGCCAGGTAAGAAGGGGGGTACTGCAATAGAAGCCCACTTTCCTTCATACACCTAGATAGGTAAGTGGTTGTGAGAATGTTTTGTAAATGGAGCAAACGCCATCGCCCATCTCTGGAGGTGCCATGCTTCATCCTCGGGCAGCTCATTGTTGGACTGGACCAGCAATGTCCAACTGGCTCCTAAGAAGGGGATCTTTGGCAGAGTTCTTTTACTCAATTTGCAGTAGATGAAGTTCTGTGTAGGTGAAGAGCTGATTTGAAAACTGTAGATAAGTGAGAAAATGAAACTAAAATTAACTGAGGTACCACACTGAGTGCTTTTCTTCTGAGAGTCCCTGTTAATGGATAAATATAAGGGAATAATGTTCCTTATTCTCTACAGTTGGTCACCATGTTTATTGCCCTCTTTTATCTATGAAGATCTATGGCAATTTATTAGGACACTAGTAATCTAATCTACATACAGTGGGACCATAACTCAATATGAAGAGTTTGCCCACAGTACTAATTCATCAAATGTGTGTTCACAACATTTTCTTCCTCTTTGTATTCTAAGATATAATCCCAAAAAGAGAAATGACCCACTGGAATCAGGCCATATAGGACATGCAGGACCATGAAACCAATCAATGATAGTTTCATCCTACTCCATCTCACAATCCCGAAAGAACAGCAGCCTCAATGAGTTTTTATCTCGACACAACCACCAACACAAATTAAAATGATATGAAGAAAGGGCGACAATCCAGGTTTTCTCCTGTAATGACTTCATGGTGGGGAGAAGATGGCCTGAAAATAATACTCCATCAATTTGTTATATTGATATCAAGAGCAAGGACAATATGCCTTGATGCTTATATTTCCTTATAATTACATGATAAATGTTTATTGTATTTTTAAGGGTAAAGACAACAGAATGATGCATGTGGCTCCCATTGTTATACTTTGGTTTTGTTATATTCAGAATATTACTTCTGATATATTCCATCACAACTCTCTAACAAGTTTAAGAACAACAAGAACACACATGAAAGTGGCCATCCCTTGTCCTGAGTACAAAGACTGACAGTACAAAACATATTTGTTGAGTTTGAAAGAAGTAAAGACATTAAAACATTATTCTCTCCAAACATCATTCTGTGATTTACTTGTGGAACATTGAATAGTGTTCACAATCAACTGAATCACTTCCTTGAAAATGATCGCGCTGGGGCAATTACAATGAGAAAAGTCTTGGGTCTTGAGCATCATTATTTATGACATTTTCTTGACTGGAGCATTCTTCAATACTTATATCTAATCATTTTAATACATGTCAGTATGCTTGCTAGGATCCTCTTCATGTCTTGATTAAAATCTAACTTACTTATGTTAATGATACACAACTTTTTTGATGGTTATCACAGAAAGGACCTTTGGGAAATACACCGCAACCTTGAACGATGTATGGTGGCCCACTAGTCTTGGCCCACCACCGGTCCCAGCAGACCACACCCACAACCTCTGAATCATTGTACATAGCAAGCTCTCAATGTAAAAACAGGTCAACGCCATCTAATCTGCCTGCTTTCACACCCTCTGCATGCTCTGCAAGTTCTTCAGATGGCAGCAAGCCAACTCCAGATGGACAGTCACCCAAGCCCTTGTCACCATCAGGCTAGAGTACGGGAACACACTTTATGTTGGAATCACAACACAGCTCCTAAAGAGACTTCCGACAATACAGAACACAGCATCTAGACTCATCTAAAACCTCCCCCAGAAGGACCCACATCATACCCCACCTCACGATACAGAAGAGATGCCAGTTCAAGATGTTGACCCACACCTACAAAGCCCTACACAATGCATGAGCCACATACCTCAACAAACGCCTGACAATAACCTACCAGACTCCTCTTTCCTGCCTCCCACTCCCGGATCCACTGTATCAGAAGTAGAAGAAGCTTCTTTTCGCACCTGGCTGCCAAGACATGGAACTCCCTTACTCCACACTTCAGGATGGCCAAGTTGCTCTAGCAATTCAGGAAATACCTCAAGACCTGGCTGTTTGAATGAGAAACCACCCCACAGTAGCCAAAACCACAGCACCTTGAGACACTCACGTGTGATTTGCTGCGCTATATAAAAGACGGATTGGTTGATTGATTGATTGACTGATTGATTGATTGAGTGATTGACCTGGTCATTTGATGCCTATTTAACTTGTTACACATATCCCAGCAATACCAATTGTTAGTATGTATTCCAGGAAATCGTTTTTGATTTCACTTGTCATAGTCCCCCACAATTAGTGTTATTATACGGTCTCTTTACAGCCATGTGAATGCTCTTCAAATCGAAAAATAACTCAAAACATAATATACACATAGTCATGGAAAGCCTGCTAAGCCACTTCTGTAAGAAACTCAATAATTTCCCTATTATAAATTAAGCAAGGAAACTATCAGTTTGGCAAGGTGAGAGCAACCCAAATTATGGCAGAGTGCTCTACCAACTTTTATAAGATCTCATTATTGTCTTTAAATCAGTCATTGGAAATGACATAAAATCCAAATACGTTAAAGTTCTCTGTTCAATAACTAGGAATATCGAGAATGCAAAACTATCACCCCAATCCTGCATGCATGATTTAAAGTTATATAAATATAGTTTTGTGTGTTATTCCGTCAATAGCTTTCAATGGAAGTAATATTAGACAATTGCATCAAGTGATTTTCTCGCCATGAGGTGCATATTCAATATTCACAACACCACAGCTAGAAAGTGTTATTCAACCCATGGCTACTCTATGTGAACGAAAAGTGCTTTACGGTGATACATATATTGCCTAGTCCTCTATTTAAAATACAGTATGTTTTTGTTGCTCAACTTTTCAATAAGTAAATGGATTTTAGGTTTGCTTCAACATTTTCAATATAGCGTGATTAATTTGTTTTCTCAACAATTCAAACAAGACATTACTATATCAGTTTGTGAAATGCACAGCTGGCAGCCTTATTGTCTCTCGGGGGTCTTAAATTGAATGTTAAAAAATGTCTAATTTGCAGTATGATTTATGAAAGAAATTGTGGACGACAATGCCCTTTTTGAAGTTTCCGTGCTTCCTGTGAGCAAGGAAGGGCACCCATAAAAGATATGTTATACTCATTAAAAATTATAACAAACTGCATTATGAAATTACCTATAATTGACAGAATCTTATACAGTGGTATGGAGAGGCACACACGCTTGTTTAAATCAACTGCATTTGAAGTTTCCTAAGGTGGAAGACAGCATACCGCAAATTAAACATGTAAGATGAATTTTTATTGCTGTAATCAAAGTAATTACAAAACCTCTTTTACTTTAAAAAGGCTTCCAGTGCATCGAGAATTAATCTATGATACCGCTTAACTTGGCTTTTTGAAGTAAATATCACTTGATAAAAACCAGCTGGCGTGGAATAATGGGATACTTGATTGAATGTATTCATGTTTGAAAATGAGGAAACACATCTTCAGAATAAGATTAATTTCCATACGACGGACAGAACACATGCGCACAAAAAGAATACATCAAGAGGCAAAAAAGAAAACTGTAGATTGTAAGGCAGATTGCTGGGCAGAAAGAGCAGAATCTTGCTACATGATATCAGTAAAGTGATGGATTCCTCAAGTAAAATGAAGCTATCGCACACCTACTCAAATCCGTTATACATTCCATACACATTGGGAATATGCAATACACATAAAGGCATTTGGAACACCCCCTGGGATTCACAATCACAAATACTGGAACGGAAAACACAATTATACATCAAATCTTACTTGTTTTATTCAGAATATTCACCTAAGACACAAGACACTGACAACTGCTTGCAGTGATTCCAAACATTCAATGGCATTTAAGTAGGATTTATTGTAGGATTAATACCCCAGCAACAAGAGAAGCAGCATCCATCAACCTGTCAGAACACCAGATGATTACAAGATGGAGCTGTTACTACATTCTACAACACAGCATATAATTCAAATTCTCTTTTTAGTTAGCTAAGAAATCCCTAAAGGTCAAATTAAGGACACATAAAAACACGATAAACCCAATATACAATACAACACACCTTTTCCCAAAAATAGAGAGCAATACAAAACCTTAAATAATTTAAGAATAACAGTTCAATTGCACACATAGTCATGAGGTTCCTTGGGTCTTGTGATTTTGCATTCCAAACCTCCCTTTCTTACATCGCTACTTTCTGTAGAGGAGGATGGAAGTTGGTTACTACCATCACACTGTTCACGGCTGTCCTCAAAACTTCCCTTCTGTTATCAACCATTCCATTTCCAGTCCCAGAAGCAGACTCACCCATCAAATATTTAGACTTACTCACATTCCTCTCAGAAGCAACTTCTGGGATTTCTTACTCTACGTTATGAAAAGAGACTGAAATGCCACACCTTGCAGTCAATCAACTGGACCAAGATTAGCAAAACCATGACAACCTGCAAAGGTCGAAAAAATATCCCTTCGATCTTTTTATAAACTGCAGGTTGTTTAACCCACCCCAATCACCAATCTGTACCTCTACAAGTTTGCAGATAGTCCTCTTGTTGTGGTTCTTTTCACGCGTATCATGAGCCTTTGACACTCCTTCCCTAACCGCAACAGAGGTCTACTCCATCCTCTTAGAACTGTGCATCCATCCCACATTGTTCTTCATACTCGACAATCTGCTGAAGGACTAAATCCTGTGGAGCTGCACAGTGTAATCCTGTAGGCCCCACAGCGGACCACACTTCCTTAAACCATGATAATTTAGCCTCCTTGACCAGTTGAATAGTATTTTTTAGCACCCTGTTAAAGCGCTCAACAGCACATTTGTCAGCTGGATGGTAAATGAACATGGTTTTGTACACAGTACTATTCCTCTTCAGGAATGCATTGAATACCTCAAAATAAAAATGGGTCCATTATCTGTCAAATTCACTGTAGGCAACCCCTCTCTAAAACACATTTTGTCCAAAAACACACTACTGATTGGGCATCCATCTTAAAAACCACATTTTAGGTCATTTAGGGAGATGATCAAATGATACAATAAAATACTTGGACTCCACACCATCCTGAACAGGAACCAACAAGTCCAAACCAATTCCCTTCCCACTGCATTTCTGGGTACCTAATGGGACACAAAGGTGGTTTGATGGTCAGAAGAGATTTTCTGAATTGTTGCACAGAGCACAACTCACCTTCTTCTCAATGGCTTGGTTAATACCAGAATAAATACACAAAGATATACAGTTCCTAAGATAGGAAGAAGGAGGGGACAACAGGACTGGGTGGTCCTCTGTCCATAAATATAGGAGGAATAAGGGATTCTCCCTATTGGAATTAGGGCCTTCACACACCCAGCTGGGTGTCATGCTTCATCATAGAGCATGCTCCTAGTCAGGTTGGCACTGCAATACCTGACGGGCTCCCTATGAGGGGCTCTTTGCTGGAGATCTTGTATTCCAAAGTGCCATTGGGTGCTGCGTGGATATAGGTCTTGGTGTGTAGATGGATGCAGTGCAAGTGAGTGCTAATCAGCGATACCTCCAACCTAATTAAAATAAGGGTGGCGCACTGCTGAAATAATGTTCAGGGATGGCGCAAAGTCAAGTGGTCAACATGTTTCTTGCCTTAATAGTCCTAAGATCTAGAGGCAATTCATCAGGACCGAAATATTAAAAAGCTATCTACTCAGAGGTTGGATGTCTAATAATGTGACCCTGATTAACCAAACCTAAAACCTACAGTGTGGTACATGAAGTTGGATGATCGACCTATAAAAACAAATTGTTATACATTAGACATGTAAACCATAGATATAGTACAGTGTAATCCATGAGCAACATGGCATGCAGTAAACCCTTTGTGATCTATTGTTAATATAAAGTTTGAAGCACGTTGATTAAAAAGCGATGTTGTGGTTTGTTACTCATTTTAAAAGTGTGGTGGAACAACAACCACCATGGTAGCAGTAAGGATTTGACACTCACCCAATTGGGGTTGGTAGCAATCAACAACAACTCTCAGCAGGGAGGACACTGGCAAGTACCTAGTGCCGCGAAACTGAGTCGTGCAAAGGAGAAAACCAACAGGCATATTTCTAGCACTTTAGATAAGTTCAAAGCGGTGCAAAGAGGCCAGGACAAAATTAAGTCAATTCAGGAGCTCCTGTGGTGGCCAGAAGTTCGAAAAGAATACTCATGCTTGCTGTGCCGCAAGTGTGCTGTCAGACCTACCCACTCTCTGCTGGAATCGGGGTGGTTGAAGAGCGAGTATGGAGCCACATGTTTCATACTTCATAGCGTGGCAAAAGTGGGTGGGGCCTGCCTGGAGCATAGAATAGAATGTAATACACCGGGCAAACTGAAGGGTGGAATTGTCCACCATCTTAAGTGTGTAATTGATGCTTACTTTTCTGTCTCGCTATGAAAAATAAAGTGCGTAAATGGGCACCATTTTGAAGCGTGTCATACCGAATGAATACCAAGGTGTATACCATACGCTGTTATTCATGTATGGTCTAGATTGGATCAGTGGATAATGATCCAAATGAGATTCAAAATCAATTAAAAGGAAAATCAGGTTTACATAGTGGGTGTTGCGAAGGACCTATGTGGAAGGCTGCGTTGGGGCTAAGGGGTTGTTATAGAAGCGGCCACAAAGGTCACTATTATGGAGTGATTACAGCTTGAATGCTCAAATGTATACAAATTAGATCGTATACTAACGATCCAGGGGAAATGTTGGAGTAGTCTCGTTAATGCCTGGGTGTTATTCCAGGAGCATCATTTTGGAAGATTTTAAGCTTAAAAAGACCTAGTAAGCCGAACAGCGATCCACTAACTAAGACCCGAGGTAGGGATCGGGTTATACTGTGGAAAACTGGCGGGTTGTATAAAGGTCTGGACACTTATGGTGGAAACATTAGAACCCTAGGATTATGGTGATGCACTACAGGGTTAGCTATGGAAGAATTAGAAGGATCTCCATGGTGCACTATCGGTGAATGTTTAGGTATGGATCTCCATGATGGTGCAAGTTGGAAGCATGGGGTTATCAAATGGTTATGATCCTGATGGGTGCTAATAGGGCAATGTGTTTTCTGTTGAGCTTACTCCAAGGGATTTCCTCATTCAAACCCAGTTTGTCTGTTGAAAGTCGGTAAATCCACCTTTGTTCTTTGTTACTCATTTTGGGTGTGCCTCTATTACTGCCCACCATTAAGTGTCTGGGGTGTGTTTATTCTGATCATAATGTGTGTGCATTTTGGTGTTCAGTTTATGGCAGTGAATGTTGCTATGATGTTCCATGATGCGAGTTTTGACCACCCTAGTGGTCATCCCAATGTAGCGTAAGGTACATGGGCATTTGATGGTATAAATGCAGTTGCTTGTGTTGCAATTAGTATGTGTCCTCAACTCACATTTAAATACGTTTGTGAATTCAATCTCTTTTTTAACCTCTGTCAGTGTATAAACTGTACAAGACCCATAAGGGTAGTGTCCTTTAACTGGATGGAGCCCCATAAGGGGCGTTGTGGGTTAGGGGTGGTTAGTCTGGGTCTTGAATGGACTAGCATGTCTTTAAGGATCTTGGTACGTTTGAATGCAAATCTCGGAATCTGCAGATCCATTGTGCCAGTCTGCAAGATACCCCGTGTTTTCAAATGATCTTGCGAACTCTGTTGGAATCTGGAGTATAAGTCGTTCCATAGGTTAGAGTGTCTGTAGTTTGGGTCATTCTTCTAGTAGTGCCTCCCGACTGTTGTTCCTAGCTCGTTCTTTTGAAAGTGTAATGCTCCTTTTAGGGTAATGTTGACTGCTCAAACTGTTTGGAGTCTGTCTGCCACTGTTTTGTAGTCCTCTATGGAACTGCAATTACGTTGTTGTCTTAAGAATTGACCAAATGGAAGGTTGTCTTTCAATGCTTTAGGATGGTGACTACTATAAAGGAGAAGACTATTGTAGTCAGTTGGTTTTTTATAGACTGTAGTACTGAGTTATCCATCTGTGAACCTATCATGAGGTCTAGGAATGGAATGTTTGTGTGTGATTTAGTACTGGTGAAATGAGCATAAGGATTCAAAGTGTTAATTCATGTTCAGAAATCCTCACAACCTGATTGTTCTCCCTTCCAGAGGATTAGAATATTGTCTATATACCTCTGCCCGAGTAGTAAGTTCATTTTTAGGGATTGGACTAATCAAAAACATGTCTTTTTTCAAATGCCGCCATGCACAGGCATCCTACGCTCGGCGCAAACATGCTTCCCATGGAAGTGACCTATGTTTGGTGGTGCAACTGATTTTTTAATTCAAAGAAATCATCTGTCAGAGCAAGGTGGCACATTCGAGAACGAAAGGAATCAGAGTGGGGGAGTCTCAAATTTCATTACTTAGGGCATCCTCTATCACATCCAGAGTAGCTCTTTGAGGAATATTCGTGTAGAGGGCTTCTACATCCAATGTGACCAGTGAACCTATTTCATCTGTGTGCTGGATCTCGCCAACATCACTTGTATCTTGTAGAAATGAGGGTGCCTTTCTTACCAAGGGTAGTAGAAAGTGGTCACAGAACTTGGATACGGGTTCGAGGAGTGAGTCAATTCCCTTCCCACTGTATTTCTGGGCACCTAATGGGACACAATGGTGGTTTGATGGTCACAAGAGATTTTCTGAATTGTTGCACAAAACACAACTCACCGTCTTCTCAATGGCTTGGTCAACACTAGGCCACCAGTACAAATTTTCAATCCTGCATTTTGTTTTTCTAATGCATAAATGGCCCTCAGAACATAGTTCCAGCACCCTGTCCTTTAAAGAATCTGGGGGTATGACCCTCCCTGTTAATAACATGTTGCAATTCCCAGCAGACAATTATTGCCTCAACAAACTCAAAATGTATTGTTAACCTCACCCTTAGTAGTCCAATATTCCTGAATCCAAACACCTATTTTCTGCAGAACTTCATTGTTAACAGTAGCTTTCACCCATTCACTCTCCAAAATGCCATTGACATCTGCCACGCAGCTATTTTCAAACTCATCCTCAGGTTTGGCCTTCAAAACCAAAGACTTTCTACTAAAAAAAATCAGCAATTTTGTTCTTGACCCCCAGTACATAGCACACATCATATTTGTAGTCCAAAAGTGTGATGGATATGGGAGCCAGTCTAGGAGATGCATTCAGCAACTCCTTCCTTGTGAGCATTTAATTAATGGTTTGTGGTCACTTCTTAGAGTAAAATATGGACCTCAAATATACACTCTAAAGTGCTCCAATCCCCACACGCATGCAAGGGTCTCTATCTCAATTACGGAATACTTCTGTTCCATCAGGCTGATTGATGCAATGTCAATAATACATTTGTCCCCCCTCCATCAATCTGTGTGAGAACCACCCCCAAACTCTTCCAACTGGCATCAGTGGTGACAATACTTCTCAAAATAGGATCAAAGTCTTGCAAAGTTGGTGCACAGCTTATGTCATTTATTCATCCTGGAATGCCGGTTGACATTCTTTAGACCAGACAAATTCACATTTGCGCTTCAAAACTTGTTTGATAGTGAAGTCATGCCGTTATGCTAGATTGGCGCTTTGCACAGGCCGCACACCTGGTACCTTTAACTAATAAGGTCCACGAATTTCAAGCGGTCCATGGATTGGTGTGTATTTTAATTAATCTTGGAGATTTGTAATCCTGTATTCTTGGGTTAGAGATCCTGTAACACTTGTCCACTTCTTATTAGAGGTTGATTGCGTCCTTGGAGGTTCCCACCATTCAACCATACTACTTCTATTGTTTACTTATTTGGACATACACAAGCCATGACGAAGTTCCCCCTGGATATTGGGAATGCAACGTGTTGGCTGTGTACCAGTTTTAAAATTAACTTAATAAAATCAGTTATTTGGACAAACATGGCCTGATTGATTGACTCCGCAACAAGTGCACCTTCCATTTTTTCTGAACATTTGGTCATTATCTGCATCTCGCGATGGCGGGTGCGGGAAGCGAGTGCACCATCCATATATATAGATTGTACATATGGATTTGATGTGCTTGACCCTGGCGAGCCGTTTGTTCTTTTGCTGTTAATTTACCAGTATGTTCCTATTTAAGTCTCTAAGGTCCACACACAACCTGAGCTTGTACTTGATTTAAGGTATTTTCTGTTTGCGAGGAAATGTGTTTTCAAGTCGCTCTGGTAATATGTTCAGTTCCAGCACAACAGTGGAGGATTTAGTTCATTTCATTTAATCTGGCTGATGGCTTGTGGTAGATAATATGTTTATTTAGCTTTGGTGCAGAATTTTATGTTTAATTATGATGGTTATCAACACAAAGTCAGCACAATATTTTCGGTGTTATTTTCTGTATTTGACTTTCATTTTCTACTTTCTATTTCTGCTGTACAGGTTGCATGACAGTCGAGGGTAAATCGTAATTGTGTAGACGTGCATTATGTAATAATAGCATAATCTAAAGTGAGATGGACATTGGTCAACTACATGCTATTTGTTTTATTGCAGTTAACTCAGAGGAAGGGCAATGAAATTCCCGAAATGCATAGGATTTTTAAATAAATCAATGTCACGCCATGAGGAAGGGGGAACCCCCTTGTGTTGTGTTGAAAAGAGTGGATAGGCATTTGTTGGACATGTTTAAACACTGAATTTCTTTGGACAAAAATGGCTTATGGAACTGAAAAAATAAAATGGACAAATCATGGATAAAGTTTTTGGAATGTATTTGTCCGCAAATTTCTAATTCAGCTGTGTATCCTGCACTGGAACCTGACGAGGCTCCAACCTGACTTTAACATAAGTAGTGCGCACAGACGAAGCGCACCTCAGGGTTGCACGCTGCAAAACTCATAAGCCTTTGAGCTTTCACATATATACAGCAAGATTTAAATATGGTGTGCATTCTACCACCTCTTGATGACTTGCCATTAGCACATCATGCTACCACCAAGGGAGCAACCAAATCAGACGATTCCACCAACTCAATTATCTTTTTCTCTAGAAGTTTACCTAAATCATTAGAAATGTCTTCCCTGACAACATTGGGGATAATCCTTGCCTTATGTATGCACGACATAACACCCTCCTTTAAGATGATTCGGTGCTGAAAGCCCTTGAGTTCTCCCACTCTATCCGAGAACATGTCAGGGTACTCAAATATTTGCCTCGTTGTTTAACTCACTTTGCACACCTTGGGCAGGGTCTACACCATTGGGATCCAAAATGATACCAAGTTCTATTTGGTGGCACCAACCCAGAACAGAAGGTCCAGCCTTGTATACATATAATTTGCACTCAGCCTCCCAGTTGAAAAATTGTAATTTTAATTTCCTAAACCCCAACAGAGGAATAGGGTCTCTAGTGAAACCTTTGGAAGAAATGCCAGGTAACTGTAGGCTCTCACCTAACACCGATATGAACTTCTCATCCCACACTGCCTCACTTACTATGGTACACGATGACCCTGAGTCCTCAGGGACAGTTATAGTTATTCCACCCATTTCAATGTAACATTCAGGCTTTTTTCTATCACCCAGTATACAAAGTACATCCAAGACTGAATCCACACTCAAAGCACGCATGTAAATATCATCAGCATCTGTCTCCTGGGTGTCTGACTCAGACTCCTCTTCCAAAAGTTTAACTGCTGTATACTTGCTACCCTTTTTCTTACGAAGCTTAAAATATTGACCAATTATACCACCACCTGAACACCTCTGATTACGGGCTGGGCATTTTTTATCAATTGCCAAATTCCCTGAAAAACCACATCTATAACATTTTACATCCTTGCTATGCTCAAATCGTGTCTTTTTGTGGGTGGGTTTAGCATTTGAATCCCTAGTGAATACAGATTTATTGCCAGACTTGATTTAATTTACTACATCTTTACTCTCTAGTTTGTCCAAATCCAATGTTTTTTTGCAGTCAGCTAGAAGCACTTTCCCACACCTTACAGTGAGTTCTGCCTGTTTTACAATCTCGACAACCTCGTGCAGAGGGGACACCCCCATGGCCCAAAGACTACCTAGCAACGAGGAATGGCAGCATGCATGACAATTTGGTATCTGATGGGCTCATTGTGCATCATGCCAAAGCGACATGTTAATGCTATTTTTTTCAAGACCGAAACTTACTCCTCCACAGATTCCTCCTTCAAGTGCTTTCTGTGGTAAAACGTATATCTGTCTTTACCCAGGCAAACAGTAGGCGCATAATGCATATTCAGATCTTCCATTGCATGCATGAACACATTGCCCCCTTGCGTGACTTAATTGCAATACAATCGTATACCCTTAAACCAATGGAACCCAAATAGTGCAACTACATTTCTTTTGTTTTTCGGGAGTGAAATCATCATCTTCATCCCGGGTGGAAATATAATTTCAAAAAATACTCTTTCAATTCCTGCCACTTATGCACATTCTCTCCATAGGAGGGCACGAACAGTTGGGGTGAAGTTAGATTTAGGGCACAGCTTGATGCCATATTGACAGAGAATTATAAATAAAAACACAAACCTTAACACCTAAACTGGAGCAAAGTAAAACAGAAAAAATATATATCACAAATGTGCTACCCAGGAGCCCAAAAATACTCAATGGTGTGTGTATCACCAATGTAAACGCACACATGGCTCTTACTTACAGGCATGCGTATCACTGATGTAAATGGCTCTTACTAATCACCATGCATGTGTGCAGAGCCAAAACTGGTTGTGCACTGGTGCAAACATGCACTATGGCTACCCCACAACGGAGTGTGTATGGCCGAGTAGCACTGAAACGAAACACACAAAACTTCCTCCTCTGAACAAACGTGGTGAAGAGAACTGCTCCTGAAAGGCATGTGTATCACTGAATAATACAGAAATGATACGCACTGTTCTTCCTCCACTACCAAAACGTGGCGAAGAGAAGTATGTATCACTGCATAACTCGTTGAGCAGACTTGCATCCCAAACATAGATGGCCACCAACTTGTGATGTGATCTAGGAGGTCGCAAGTCACTGATGCGAATCAAATACACATGAACATCCAACGTGCTGCTCTCACTTCAAATGGAGACAATGATCACAGAAAAAAATGCATTGCATGGCTTCTGGAATGATGACAGTGTTTGCCGCACCAGCAATGGAACTTTTCGTGAGTTGAAAGATGCAGCTGCAGTAACGGTGCTTTTTCCTTCCACATTAACGCTCCTCAGTTTTTCCCCAAAAACTCCATTCTTCCCCACTTCTAAGAACAAATGCAACATCATGCAACATGTAAACCACCAATATGCACTCCTAGACCTTAACTGCAATGAACCGTAGAGCGCAAAGTTCCAAATATAGCACCTAATTGTTTTTCCCAGAAGTGCCCTTGCTGGAACAATTAAGATTAAAGGTATTAGCTTTCTACCTTAAAAAAAATATTGAAAGGACTCTTATTGCACAAGAGTAACTTACTGGTGAAAATCACTCTTGAAAGGCAAAGGAAAAGTTAGAACTTTTCAACCAATTATATCAACAATTGGAAAAATGGTAACGTACAAACTGGAACTGGAAAATGGAAATTTGGTTAGTAAAAATAAGAAAATGCACACTTAGGGGTCGATTATGATGGCGGACGGACTACCTCCGCAGGGCTGGCGGAGGCAATCCGTTCGCCATTCTCCCTGAAATGACCACATTAGGATAGCTGGGGGGTCCGCGGCGGACGACAAGAGTGCTCACATATGGTGGCGGTGTCTGCGAGACACCGCCAACCATATTAAGATGCTGGCGGTCCAATGCCTTTCCACGGCGGCATTGCCGCCGTGGAAAGGCATACAGACTTTTCTTTGGGGGCCCGTTGTGGGCCCCCAGGGTGAAGGGAGGGTGGGTGGGTGCACATGAGGGGTACCTAAGGTACCCCTCTGCAGTTGCATGCACAATGCGGCAGGCACCGCGTGTTGCGGCCACTTTGTGCATGCAAATGCACAGCATGCATTTTTAACTTTGCGGCGGATGCTGCTTAAAACAGCACCCGCCACAATGGTAAATATACGGGATGTGACCGCCAGGGTGGTGGTCACATCCTAATTCCTACGGAGGGAACGCCGCTGCCCCTGCGGACGGTCCCTCCACCTCGGGGTGGCAGACGGATGCAGGTCCGCCCGCCATCATAATCGACCCCTATATTTGGAGAGAATCAAAAAAAGAATCAGATGAACAGGGCAGAAAAGGCACTGGATATCTCCAATACTCAAATTATACAATGCCTGCCTGCCAAACTGAAGTTACAACAATGTGAATATGCTCCAACTTGTAAAAAACAAAAGAGGATGACACTGGTCTTCAAGGTGTCAGAATCAACCCCTTGTAATTTCCACACGATATATATTGTAGACTAATATTGCACCCTCAGACATATAAATGAAGGCATTTTATGTATCTAATGAACTTGAAGTATCCCTCAGTTCACAGACAAAGCATAGTAAGTACAGAAACATTACCTTCATACAGTGAGAACCTTCACTACCAGTGCCACTAATGATGGAGGGAAAGGCTTTGGAGCATTTACAAACAACGAAGGGACAATTAAGTTCTCTATGCAGACTAATACTTACAACAAGGGGACAGTTAAGTTATCTATGCAGACTAATACTTCCATTATTATCTGCAGTAACAATGCAGATATGGCTTATATTCAAAATGCTTCCACCTTCAATTAAGCAGCTGTACAGAACATGGCCCAGAGTTACAAATGAACTAGAGAAAGTCAGATAGTTCTTGGTGTGAGCCAAACAGTGTCTCATGAAATATAGGAAAGGCTCCTTGTTTTCAGTTTTTACTGATTTTTACAGATACATACAGACAGAAAACAATGGGTTTTCTGTCTGCAATTATCTTTAAAAGTGGATAAACACAGAAATGTGTGCTGTTTTTTAGTGACTCTCTGTGCTATCTTTTATGCATTATAGCCCAACAGCTGAGCAGATGGACAGCAAAGGAAATTAAAAAACTGGAGGACATTTATTTCTATGCTGGCATGTATCGACATACATTTGTGGTATAATGCTAGTATTTATCAGTGGATGTATTGTTATGCAATATTTGGCAGGCTAAATAGCTAAAACATGACAGACATCAAAGTATGTGTGCGCATCTATCAGTTAAATAAATATGGAAATGTACAGTTTTACACCTTCATTTATACGTAAAACACAAAATAAATATGGATAAATACAGATGAAATGACCCAAAAAGAAATATGGATAAATACAGACAGAAATGTTAAAAAAATAAATAACATAAAACTGGGAGCACTAATTATAGGTTAACAAGGAGATTCCACAACAAAATAAAATCATGGAAATCATCACGTCCGAGATTTCCCCAAAAATCTAATGACATCTTCTTTGGCGACTTCAACTTGCATTGGAACGACCCTAGGGATCCTCAGGTCATTGCCATTAGAGACTTCATTATCCAAGCCTGCTCCCCCCACTCATTCGAATTGTGCCACCCTAGACTGGATCATTGCTAAAGAAGCATCTATCAAACTTATCTCTATTGACACTTGTGATTGGTCTGACCACCACGACCTCACCTTCCTCCTGCCCAGCACCCATAAGACATGGACACCTCAACCTGTGATTCCCAATCGATGGGTTAGAGACACCAAGCACCTTGATCACGAGAAACTGGCAGCGTGTTGTGAGACCGTCCCCCCTCCCCCTCAGTGCACTTCGGTCGACAACCTAGCAGATCATTACTCTTCAATCATAGCCGACATTCTCGACGACCTGGCACTACTAAAACTAAAAAGAACACAGATCAAAGACCAAAATCCCTGGTTCAGCGGATCCCTCAACAAGGAGAGAAGATCCCTTCGACAGACTGAATGCAACTGGAAACAACAGCCGTCCGCAGCACATCTAAAACTTTTCCGCCAGGCCAGAAATGCCTACAATAAGAAAATCCTCAACTCAAAAAAAAAATTCTTCAGAACAGAACTGGAGAATGCCATGAATCGACCTTGCAAGCTTTTCGACTTGGTCAAACACCAATCCAACAAACTAGCGAAAACCTCCAAAGAAATACCTAAACCCCTAAAAACAAGTGAGGAATTCTCTTCCTTATTCTGTGACAAAATGTCTGCCCTAGGTAATGAACTCAAATCAGCAATTCAACACCAAAATCAAAATCTGCCAGCTCTACCTCTTCTCCCCGCGTTGTCCTCCCAAACCTCACCCAAAAACCTAGCGCACTGGTCCAATTTTAAAATCCATGACGAACACTTTATCTCGAAAATTCTTGCCTCCTTAAACCCGAACAATCACTTCAACTATCCTCTCCGATCTAACTGCCTAGCTGCAGCCTCTCAAGCTAGCATCCCTTCCTGAACCGCAATATTCATTGCATCCCTCCTCCAAGGCTCTATTCCTGCCTCGCTCAAGGCTGGCCAAGTTGCCCCCATCCTAAAAAATCCCACGCTGGACCCTGCTACCGCTGAGAACTATAGACCCATTTCTAACACCCTAGACATCAACAAATATCACCTGTTAGTTAACTTCCAATCCGGGTTCTGATCCGGCAACAGCACAGAAACCACCCTCCTCCACATTGTAGCTGACGCTCTCCAAGCCCTCGACCATGGCAAAACCTGTCTCCTAATCCTCGTAGACCTTTCCTCTGCCTTGGACACGGTTAACCATCAATTTCTCCTGGAATGCCTCAAACTCAGGCTAGGGTAGGTGGGCACCGTCATTGAATGGGTTACATCCTTCCTCCAAAACTGCAGGCAGACAGTCCTCGTCAACGATAATCTCTCTGCCCCATCTCCGGTCACAGTTGGAGTTCCCCAAGGATCAACCCTCTCACCTACCCTCTTCAACCTTAACCTTGAACCTTCCACTGAGGTTCTACGTGCCGCTAATATCTTCTACCATATGTACGCCGACGATACTCAAATCTACATAGAAATCTCTTCTGCTGAGGTCATTTTCTCCCTGAATGAGACCTTGAAGCTAACAGTCCACTGGCTCACCGCTAACCAGCTTAAACTCAACGCAAATAAAAACTGAATTCCTTCTGATCTCTCCACCCAATCCGAAAATCCAGGGATGGATCAAGACCATCCAGCACTAAACTGACCTCCTACCATTGTTAACTCAGCGAAATCCCTGGGAGTAAACTTGGACGGCAGCCTGAACATGTGTGGCCATATCAACTCGATGGCCCAAATGGCTAGATTCCACCTGAACTACCTAAGAAACCTGAAACCCTTCCTCAATGTGTCCGACCTTAAAATGGCAGTACAGGCACTTGTCATTTCTAGATTAGAATATGGATGTTCTACCCTTGGATGTCTACACAAAAAATCTCTGGCCCCATTGAAAGTCTGCCTCAACACCACTGTCAGACTATGAACCGGCTCAAAGAAATTCGACCACATCTCTACCCACCTCAAAACGCTGAACTGGCTTCCCCTAGAGGCCAGAATCCAATTTAAACTGGCCTGCATTACTCACAAAGCTCTTTATAACAACTCCCCTGCATTTCTGGCACAAAAACTTGTGGTATCAGGTGGACCAGAAACTTACGTTCTGCCAAAGACCTACTGCTGCAACCCCTGCACACTTCCGGAAAAAGAAAACCTACAACCGGGCCTTCACAGGGGCTGCACCAAGGATTTGGAACTCTCTCCCACCCGCCATCAGAAGACTTCCGTCCCTGGCAAATTTTAAGAACTAGACAAAAACCTTCTTAATGGGTAAATACCTCGCCTAACGAACACATTACATTATTATCCTTCTATGGACGATACCCATTCCTTCACTACTGAGCATTCCCCCAAGAGTTGAGACTATGTACTTTCCTCTACAATGTATCTACCCATTTAAATTTCCTTCCCACATGTAGCTGGGATTTTGACTACTTGTTTCCTTGCATTATGTATCCCCTTTTTTACCCAATTGATCCCTCCCTTCCCTTCGCTCTGTACAACACCCTTAATACTGTAAAGCACTCTGATACCCTCATGAGTCTGGTTCCCTCTCTATAAAACTTTAAAATAAAATAATAATAATCATCAAGCATTAGCCAAATTACATATTAAGAGCTTGTTGCCTCTCACTTCCTCACACAGTCAGAGTGGAGACAGTGAGACTGCTTACTCTGATGAAAGCTTTGAGGATATGGGCCTGATTCACAGAACTAATGTACGACAAAATCCTAATGTAAGACTTTTGGTATTCACAGAAGGCATTTAGTAGTTTTTAAATTAGGATTTTGTCTTAAATTAGGATTTTGTCTTCAATTAGGATTTTGTCCTAAATTAGGATTTTGTCTGAAGTTAGAATTTTGTCTTAAATTAGGACTGTGTCCTAAATCAGGATGTTGTATTAAATTAGGATTTTGTCCTAAATTAGGATTTTGTCTCAAATTAGGATTTTTTTCCTAAATTAGGATTTTGTCTTAAATGAAGATTTTGTCTTAAATTAGGATTTTGGGCCATATGTATAAAGCACATTTTTAGTCGCAAACGCTGTGATTCACAAAAAACTGCGTTTGCAAATAAAAATTTGCTATTTCCAAAGTATGAAGCAAAATAGCTTCGCAAAATGAGAAATCGCAAAAATTGCGATTCCTTACATTGCGAGACTCAGAATTCTGCAAATTTCCTAGCGATTCCTTATTTTGCGAATTTTCAGTTAGCGAAATTTGCAAACGGGAAATCGCAAATTAAGAAATCGCTATGGTATGTATAAAAAAATCGCAAATTGCGAATTCACGAAAATCGCAATTTAGAGAATCGCAATTACCACCAAGTAGGAGCAGGTGGTAACCAGGTGCAAACTATTTAAGGAGTCCCTGAATGCAACAGACTTCTTCCACAATGGCTGGACTGTACGTGATAGCCAGGAGGCTGCGACTCAGAGCTGCTGCACAGAGGAGGAGACGCCAGGAGAGGATATTCAGTGCAAGCATTACCATCTTCCAGCACACTGAAGAGGACATCTACACACACTACAGACTGGATGAAGAGAGCATCCTTGATTTAATTGAGGAACTTAAACCCTTCCTTGAACACCCCACACGCAGGACACAATCCATCCCCACCCACATCCAGGTCCTGTGCTCACTGCACCTCTTGGCATCAGGTAGTTTCCAGGGGGTGATAGCCTCAGCAGGAGGGGTGTCACAAAGTGCACTTTTGCGCTTTTTCTACACGTTCCTTGATGCCATGGTACAGAGGCTGCATCACCACATTCACTTCCCAAGCACCACACAGGCACTAGGCCAGACCAAGCAGGACTTCTATCAAATAGCCCAATTTCCCCACGTCATTGAATGCATAGATGGGACACATGTTGCAATATTCCCTCCCTCCCAGAATGAGTATGTGTTCAGGAATCGCAAAAGCTACCATTCCCTGAACATACAGGTGGTGTGTGATGCCAAACACATCATCACAGACATTGTTGCGAAATACCCAGGCAGCTCACACAACGCTTTCATCTTCCATCACAGTGGGATACACCGTAGACTCACAAGTGGGGAGTTTGGCGAGGGATATTTACTAGGTAAATGCATTTGAACAGAAGCCACACTTGTTAAGACGAGCATGTGCAGGACAGTGTTTAACCATATCTATCCCACTCCACAGGTGACACTGCGTATGCGGTCCAGGACTTCATATTGACGCCCTACCTGAATACTGCCAACGCTGGGGAGCGGCGATACAACAGCGCACACATAGCAACCAGTGGCACCATTGAGCGCACATTCAGGATACTCAAGAGCAGATTCAGATGCCTACACAAGAGCGGAGGGGCACTACAATACAGCCCCCAGACCTGTTGCAAGATAGTGGTAGCATGTGTCATGCTGCACAACATCGCCACCAGGAAAGGCACACCGGTGGAACTCAGTGAATCAGATTTATCAGATGTGGAAGGGCCTGCCCCAGGAAGCATGCCAGCCGGTGTAGCTGGTGCAGCTGCTGGGCGCCAGAGGTGAGATGAGATTACACACAACTATTTCTAGGTAAAAAAATATGACACAATGCTAGATATCATTTGTGCGACTGTGTTTTATTCCTTAACTGCAGGATTAATGATGTCACACAGCCTGAATGACACCCAATGTCTCTCCCAATGTCCAGCACATGTTATTGTCACCGTGCAAGTTTGTAAACAGGAGCAAGTGTACAAGTCAAGTGGGTAGCTGCACCCATCCAGTGGTCACATTCGCTGCACCTCAAATGCGGCGCTGTTGTGAGGAAGCCCCTGTTTGGGTTTGCACAGTGCCCTTCTCACTTGGGCCACTAGGCCTACTGGTACGGCCACTACGGCGCCTATCCATGGTGGGCGGGGGGGTGATGCTGCTCCTTCCTGACGGTGCATCCTCTTCTGTGGATGTCAGGACTCCAGGCCCAGTAGTGCGAACTGCTTGTCTACTGCTGATGTAATTTGAACCAGTGCCCTAGCAACGTCCTGGCTGTTGTGTGCCACCTCGCGCTGCATGCAGATGCTAAGGCTTGATAGAACATTGGTGGCAGAGGACAGGCATCCCGTGTGTACAGGTCCAGCCGCTGCATCTCTCTGCGCCTAGCAGCACGGTCAGCCTTGAGTTCTTCACAGAGTGCCTCCAGGGCACCCGTCATGCCCCTGAAGCCTGCCCCCACTTCCCTCTGTAACGCTTTGATGTTTTTTGCTTGCAGGTGCTGTACCTACAACACGTGCATCTCCAGGCCACCAAAGACTGTTTCCTCCCCTGGATCTGCAGCACTGCTGTATGTGCAAGACCTGCGCCTGGTTGTGACTGGTGGGATTGGGTCAGCACGTGCACGTTGTTGTTGCTGTGGCTGTGTTGGCTCAGGGTGCACATTGACATCGCTGTCCTGGCCCTCGTCCTCCAATGGGGGTAGTGGTAGGACTACATGTCTCCTGCGGTGCTTTGGAGGGTTGACGGGGCTGTCCTCCTCCTCTGTGTCCTCCTCTTGCCCTGCTGCTTCTATATTTGGGGAATCAGCCTGTCTCCCAGTGCCTGTAGGCTGTGTTCTAGATAGTGCTGTGGACGTAAATGCACACATTTATTAACTGTTCTGACTTGCACTTGACAATTATTAAATATCACGGTTTGGGATTACATTTGTCTTGTATTTGCCTTTCCTAAAGTGAGCATGCTATTGGGGACTGGCTGGGTGGAAATGCACCACTGTAATGTGCATGTGACTACATCTCCCATAATGCATTGCAGTGTGTGTTTGTGTACCTGCTCTGGACCACTAATTTTGTCCTGCCCCTGAGTCGCTGCTGTGGGGGGGGGGGGGGGGGGGGGGGGGGTTTGGGTGTGTCAGGGGTGTGATGGCATGCTTCTTACCTGGTCCTGGTCCTGGTACCGGGTGCTCCAAGCTGTCTAGGTCAGCCACGCCCATGACACTTTCAGGTAGCAGGGTCCCCTCCACCAGTTCCTCAAGAGGTGTGGAGTCAGTGGCTGTGGAGGTCCCTCCACCGGTCTTCCTGGACTGCTCCACCCTGGCAGCCACCTTTCTACTTAGAGCGCTGGCGCATGTCATACCATTGCTTTCTTAAATCTTCAACACTCCTGTGTCTCAACCCAACAGCATGAACTTTCTGCTGAATTTCAGCCCATATGCGCCGCTTGCGTGTCTCAGGCACCCTGTGTGATTTTTTTCCAAATAGGTGCTCATGGCTGGCCACCATCTCTTGGATTAGCACCTCCAACTCTCCCTCAGAAAATGTCTACTTTCTCCTCCTCTGGCCTTCCCCCTGCTGCTGCTGTGCTTCCTGGCTGGCCATGTCTCCTGTGTCTGCCATTCTGTTCACCACTGCAGTGTTCCCTCTCCACCACTCCTTCTCTCTGACTGTGAATCAGCAACTCAGGTGCAGCATGGGTAGTCACACTTCCTGGTTGTGATGTCATCAAGCTGCACCTGAGTTTCCGATTAGCAGATTTGCGAAAATCAGGAATTTGCGATTTTTCCCATTATGGAATCGCAAAATTGTGATTTTTTTGAGTTAAGGAATCGCTCTTGGGGGTATTCCAATGAAAATAGCAATTTTTACCTAATCGCTTTTTTTTGCGATTTCCTACATACATACCATTTTGCGATTCTGATTTTGCGATTCGCGAAAAATCGCAATTTCAGAATCGCAAAAGGGTAGCTTGATACATATGCCTTAAGTTAGGATTTTATCTTAAATTAGGATTTTGCCTTTTGTCTTAAGTTTAACTTAAGCCAAAATCATAATTTAATACACAATCCTAATTTAAGACAAAATCCTAATTTAGGACAAAATCCTAATTTAGGACAACATCCTAAAATCCTAATTTAAGACATAATCCTAACTTAAGACGAAATCCTAATTTAGGACAAAATCCTAATTTAGGCCAAAATCCTAACGTAAGACAAAATCCTAATTTAGGACAAAATCCTAACTTAAGACAAATATCTAATTTAAGAAAAAATGCTAACTTAAGACAAAATCCTAACTTAAGACTAATAAATGCCTTCTGTCAATACCAAAAGTATTACGTTTAGGATTTTGTCGTAAATTAATTCTGTGAGTCGAGCCTAATATGTTGATGTATATGATGCAAGGACAAAAAATCAAAAGTTGAAGTTAAAAAAACTTTTCTGAAAAAGGAACCAAAGGGAACAAGGTTACATGTAATAACAAAAAACATAAAAGGCTAACTATCAGAGGGCATTTAACTTACATTCAAGACATTCTGCAAAGTGTATGGAAATCCACTTCTGTTCAAGGAGACAACGAGAGAAGTGAAAAAGATGTATAATAAGTCAGAGGAGTTAGATCAAAAGATTACTGCCTTCTCCAATTGTCTTGCAGAAGTGGGAGAGAATTGGCTGAATGAAGAGTGCATATTAGAATCATCAATGAGAGCAGTTCAAGTGTCTGAAAAGTTACAATGTAAAACAGAAGCCTTTGAAAATAGACAAAGATGCTTCAATCTAAGAATATTTGGGGTTCAGGAAGAAGTGGAGTTGATTTTAATATTGAGCAGTTTATATTTGAACATATATATAGAACCATATTGAAAAGGTTACCAGTTCCACCTGAGACCTTACATTGGGCCTACCATTCTCCATTTAGTAAACCTAAAATAGGCACACAACTACTAACAACCATTGCCTATTTCTAAGATTATTGTAAAAAGAGCAGATCTAGTACAAGGTAAAACCACAACACATTTTCTACTAGTTACATCTTCCCTATTTTCCAGGATAGGTCTTTTGAAACTGCTCAATAGCACTAAAGAAATGTGTGCCATAATACCTACATTTAAAAGTGTAGGATTGTTGGTACAAATTGTCCAATAATCCTAACTGACGACTTTAAGGTAAGGGACCATTTTAAATTTTGAGAAAGCAACTGAAGCCAAGTCATTTCTTCATAAGATTCAAAAGTTACACCACTTGAGTATGTTTTGTAAAGTATAGAGATAGGGTCAAGGGGAGTAAGTACTAGAATAATATAATAAGTAGATGTTGAGTACATAGTAGGTCTGGAAAACAATAATTTGTGTTTAAACTATAAAACAAAGATGTCTCCCTTTAGAATATGAGCCTATAAATCCTAGCTGGTGGAATGTTTTACATCACATTCAGGGAATCAATTGACGGTGGGAACCTGCCCACCATCCCGCAGGTTTGGTGAGAACAGATGGGGGGACATGATGGGGGATGGTAGATGGGGCCTAGGGAGGAGTGGTTGAGATAACAGGGGCTATTCAAATAGTAAACAAATACGTAAAGCTGGTAATAGGAGAGTGAGCAATGCAATTTGTAGGAGTATTATGACCAGTAAAAGTATAAATAGCAGTATAACATTGCACCAATAAAATAAGTTTCCATAAAAGAAAATGGAAGAAATGCTAAAAGGAGAAGAAGAAATATGCCTTTGCAGCTGTATGAACAGGCTACAGGGGACATTTTATTAATGAAAGACTCTCATCTAAGGGAAAATAGCCTTGATGTCCAAACTACTTTCTCGTGGGTTGTTAAAGCAAGATATTTGAATGCAACCACAGTGGTATTGAGGTAGCAACACTTGTAAGAAAAAGATGAAAATTACATTTTGGACATTTAATAAGTGATAAGTGGAGCAGATAGCTGGTGAGTTCTCCAGGGAAAGCTGTATGCTGTATTTACAATAACATTGGTAAATGATTATGACATTATGATTTAAAATCCCCTTCCTTTACAAATAATGTATTATGAATTTGCTTACCCTTCCCTCTCCTTTGAATATAAGAAGGTATTTTTAAAAAAGAAGACATCTGGTAAGAAAGAGGCGCTAGGGAGAAATCTCCATATGCTCATAGTCTTGAATAAGTTACTAGCCATCTATACATTGGACTGCTGGAGCACTATGAATCCCAGAATCCCTGGGAGTACCTAGTTTAGTAAACAGTCCAAAAGTCACAATACAATTGATTACTTTTTGGTTTCTTCTGATTTGTAATATGCTGCATTAGGGATAATCCCCATAAAATTATCCGATCAGGCCTTCATGTTAATTGATACATCAGTTGAACATGTGGGCGCTTTACAAGATAAAAGGTTTTTCAAAACAGATATAGAAATGCTTGCAACTCAACAGCAGCAGGAACATTAGAAAACCATAATAGAGTACTTTTTTTATTTAATATACGCACCGCACATTACATATCCCTGTGGGAATCTTTTAAGGAATATTTAAGACACATTATCAAATTACACTAGGCCTTTACAGGGAAACTGAATGTAATTATTGCAGAAGGAGTCTGATTGATCCATTATCTAGTATGAGAGAATTAGCATACATTGCTTTCCAAGTCAAAAAACTGTTTGAAAAAGACAACAAAATTGGATCATTTTTGGCCAGAAAGACAAAAAAACACCAATCAAATAAATGTGATAAAAGCCTCGTAGAATTACTGATGTGGTCCTGAAATTCTATCAATTCAATTTTATCATTAAATTTGAAATCCGGCTATAAGAAAATAGGGATTTTTTAGAATAGCTGAATTTCACAGAAGATCCGGATATTCTTGTTTCACATGTAACCACAGAAGAAGTTACAGAAATGATATGCTCACTTCCTTCTCCCAAAGCATTGGGGGAAGATAACCTATCACGTAAATTAAAATATCTACATAGATATTTCAACCCCCTGTCTGACTTCAGTCTTCAATAAGATTATCTTAGGACATGCTCCACTGAGATCTTTCATGAGGGGGAAATTAATAATATTTCAAAAGCTTTGTAAAGATCGTAAGGAGTGTGGATCATTTATACCCATCACCCTATTTAATGCCGATTATAATATATTTGTAAACTGTATTGCCTGTAGATTAGCAGGAATGATTAAACAATTTATCTCATCAAATCAGTCTGGTTTTGTTCTAAAAATTAGCAGAACGGATGGCTGAGTGACAATTGTGCAGAGTTGTGAAACAATTAACACAGTAAAGATTAGAAGCTATAAGGATAAGGCGACGGCCATCCACCATCCACCAGATGGTATGGAGAATCTATACAGTTCAGAACAAAAGAGAGATATATCCTGAGCTTGTTTCACCATCAAATAAAGTCCTTAATAAAGTCGAGTGGGTCTTCTTATTCTTCTATTATTTCATAAAATTTCACAAACACAGTCCTAGCAGCCAACACGTGTTTCGTCTTTTGTGGTATGAACCACAGACTTCCTCAGGGCTAAAGGTATAAATCTTCCCAAATGAGCCGCAAACTATACAAGTCACTGCTATATAGATTCATAGAAACAGAGTGTTTATCCAATTATTGTGCCATGACACAGAATATGTAGCCTCTCCAAAATATCTTCTATTCACGAAAATTCACCAGTAACCCAAAAGTGACAGCATGGCACCGTATGTGTTAGTAGAAAGTGGCGTCTAGCGGCTAGGACTGTGTTTGGGAAATTTTATTAAATAAAAGAAGAATAAGAAGACCTTCTCGAATGTGATTTATTAAGGACTTTATTTGATATTGAAACAAGCTCAGGATATATCTCTCTTTGGTTTTATTCTAAGCCGCCTTTTATTTGCTAACATACACTATGTATGCAAGACAATAGAAATAGACAGAATCTATCCCTGTGGCATTATGGTTTCTAAATGTGAAGAAAGCCTCCAACAAGTTAAATGATCACTCTTTCAGCATGTTCTTATTTGGATGAGTTTCCATTATGAATTTCCTCTTTTCTCTTTATCAGGGGTCTCATGCCGATTTAATTATTGAAGGGGCACTGTCAGACAGATAATGTTTGAGAGAGGGATTAGACAGAGCTGTCACATTTCCCCATTTCTCTTCATCATATTTGTTGAGCCTCTACTTCATTATATAAGTAAGGAACATGCAATAAGGGCCAGTACAGAAAGCAGTGAAATTACTAATATATGCAGATGATGAATTTATGTTCTTTTTCCAAATTCTTGGAATATTAAGTATACGGTTCTTGAAATTGAGAGATTTTCCATGATTTTTAGTTACAAAATAAATAGAACTAAAACATAAGGAATAATACTCCATTATGCGAAATCTGGATTATCTTCCGAGGTTCAAAAATGGTCACTGAGAAGGATGTTATATATTTAGGGGATAAGTTAAATGGCTGGGCATCTGATTTATCTTGATTAAATTATATGCCATTTCTTGTGAACATTCAGAAGGATCACCAGAACAGGTGGCGTAGCGCAGTCTAACTGGACTGGAGAGTAACTTTGATTAAATGGATAACTTTGTCTAGACACTGATTTTTGTTACAGTCCCTACCATGAAGTTTTGACAAATATTTTTTATTATAAATTACATTTATAAATCACCTTGTTTGTGTGGTTAGGTACATCCAACAGAGGTCTGAGATATAAACGTTGCTATATATTGCACAAAGGCGGTTGGATTCCACCAAACCTTGAGATTTATTACCTCATTGCTCCAGGCTAAAACTTTATTAAGATCATTATCCAAGCCCAAAAGAACTCAAGTGATTATATTGAAGATGAACATGGAGCATTGGATATGCATTTAAGTTTAACAGCCCAAAATATTTTAAAAGAATGTCAGACTTATGGTCTTTAGAGAGAAACCTATATTGAATGGGCTTAGAACTCCAAAAAATGAATTGAAAAAGACTATGTACTATTACGGTAGCGACCCAACCTATCAACAAACCTTACCACTTACTTTTAAATTGTATAACAAAAAATTGTAGGAAGTTAAGCAAGTAGTAGATCAAAATGGTTATCTTCACTTCACTAAGATAAAGAAAAATTTAGGAAAAGGTATTTTTTGTTTGTTTTTGCAGAGCAAACTTTACTTTCAAAATTATAAAAAGGGTATCCCTGGATTGCTTTATGGTATGCTCCAGCACCACCTGGTTAAGGTTACATTGATATGTATATCTACAATTAATAGCTAGCAGATCCATGGATAAAATAAAACTGTGGCGAACATGGAGATGATTCGAAACTCAGCTCAGAGGAATGGGTTGTTTTAAATGAAAGAATGCACCGTCTACCTACAGATCACACTACACACTACATATTGTCTATGCAAAATACAGATACACCTCCATTCACATATTTTTTTAATTAAGTTGCTTCTTCTTGTGATATTGTAATATGCACAGCAAATGAGGAACGGTTCTGTGTACTGAAATAGTAATAATTTCTAAGATGCTTAAAAGGGCAGAAACGTGTGAAAACAGAACATCAGCATACTTTTGCACATTCCGGAACGCTCAAGAGTAAATAAATGTTGACAACCTTCCACATCTGCATTATAACCATTGCAAAATTGACACACACAAATGTTTTTAAACTAACCAAACAACAACAATAATGAGTTGGAAACAAATGAAAACATTTCCAATTCACAAGGAAATTACTGGTAGAGCGTTATGGGGATCTTACTCATCATTGTGTACAACTAACACACTAAAGAGCATCCATTTGTTCAAGTAGGATGCCTCTGTGTTATGTTGGTGTTCACCTGCTTGACCATGAATTCCAAATTATCAATCATTTGCCTAATACTTAGATATTCATGGTTTCCGAACACTTCCATGGTTGGAAGGTGTCAAGACATGGCTCTTCAACGGAGGCCTGTAGCACAGTGCTTGGATACCCCCTAGGGTGATAAGCTGGGCTTTACAAATACTACTTGATTGATTGATTGATTGTGTGTGTCTTGCTGAAAACATGAGACCCCTTCCCCTCCAGCCATATTGATGGTGGGAGTATAAATCTTAGGACAGGCATTAAAGGACAAATCATTTGAAATGCATGCTTTGTTTTCTAAATTTGAAAAAAAGGTGAAAATGAAAATCTTTTGAGTATCACTCATGTGTACATCAGTTTTGCTATCCAGAATAATTTGAAGTGGGTATGGGCCATCTTTACCTTGTTTGTCTTGTCCCTGCAAATGAACTGCTCAAGATCAGCTCAGTTTAAATGTAATATACTAAAAAAGTACTGTTATATTTCATATTGTTCACTCTTTACTCTGGTTGTTTATACTATGGTGGCTCCTACTGAAAATAATGAGGCATAGGTAGTGCCTAATTTGTAAAGAAGTACGCAACTAATGGCGTCAAATGTCTGGGTTGCAGAATACAATAGAGACTCAAGGCTAGCTAGTTTTCAGTCCACCTCATGTCTCTTTCTTCCAGCACTGTACACTTCTTGCCTTGCTCTGTCAATCTGGAACATTATTTGCCATCTTTGCTTCCTTCCTTTGTTTTTGATTCTGGTATTTCTCTTTCTCCTGTTTCATTCCATTTTCTATCTGCCTATCACTTGGGCTAGGTCTAAATGTGATGATGAATAATAAATCCTCAGAAATGAGTGTTGATGCCCACCACTTGCAACCACGTGCACACATTAAGCACTAGATGGTAGGCCATTTCTGAGAGTTTCATTTTGTGACTAAGGCATGTGCAGGCAGATTTTCTCGCCATTCTCATGGACCAGATACTTTTTGTCAAATGTACATGCCCTGCCAATTAGGGTTCCTAAGCATGCACACCATTGGTTCCCTTCTTGAAAATGATTTGCCCGTATCTTACTTTTGGCTGAAATTGTACAAATGGAGGTACATAAACCAATTTTTTCACAGGTGTGCATTCGTCATGTTTGATTAGTGGCCTTCATACACTGGTTGTACCAGGATGCACAACAGGATATGGCGCACATAAGTAGCCGGGCTGACAATAGAACCAAGGAGGTGAAGATTATTTTGTTGCACTTGAACTGGCAATCCCAATTTCCTTGGGGTGGAAGCGAGTATGGCCAGAAAAAGTGGCAATTTAACTTGGTCGCCAGTAGAAAAGGAAAGAATTCACGCAGTGGCAACAGGCCACTGCAGCTGTCCCTAAATGTAAAACTATGTAGCGTTCAAAAACTACGTGAAATTTAAAAAGGAACTAGAACTTATGAGTGCACAGGTTTCGCAACTTCGCACCCAACCACTACTGTGCAAATTCGTTGTGGGGCATATTATGCATGTATCTGCTACAAAACCAGAAACTTGCAAAGGTGGTTTCGGTTTCTCACTTTCACCTACTGTCATCTCAATCACACTCTTTTCACTTTTAATTGCATTGATATCATATAAAATGTAATAGTGTATCTAGATACAAGATTTAAACCATAGGCATGTGTGCTGAGTAATAATCATAACTAGCCATTATTTAAATGACAACGAAAAAGTGAAAAGTTAAAAAACAAAGAAGTATGGTAAGATACATTGCCGTGTTGCCCACCAGCTGCAGATGTATTGAAGTAATCTGCATTCACTGGTTCAAATTCTAGCAGATGCTTTTATCCTCAAAAGGTTGAAAAAAATGGGCACTGATGAGTTAGGATATAAACATGCCTAATATTTATGTTTTAAGAGGCCCTTCAGTCTACATAAATGGTTGCCGTTATTTAAAATCCCTCTGGCAATTGTTCTAAATGTTGCACCAAACTCATGTGGCAAAGCTCTTCGCAGGGGGAGCTAAGATATTGTTATCTCAATCTTGAAACGTTGCCTGTATTCTTTGTCAATGTATTTATGTATGTAATCCTTTATTTTATGAACATATCTCCAGATCCCTTCACCAAGGTCTCACAGCATCTCACAGTTTTACTACAGTTTTATATGTCTCTCCTATTACATTGTTTTGTCCTTTTACCACCTATTAAACCTATTCCAGATACTTCTAGGCTCTTAGCCTTGTTATTGTTTCAAAGTGCCTAACTCTTGTATCTTTTGCCCAATCGCCTTTCTTATCCAGAGCACGTGTTTCATTTCCATCCATCTAGCAGATATCTACAGCTTCTGGTTAACAATTACCACCAGTCCAATATTAGTTCAATTGCAGGTGCAGCAACTTTCTGCTGTGGCTTTAGTATCTTCAGGTTTGTAATAGCAACATTACTTTAAATACCTAGACAGAGTGATCAAGCAGTTCTCCCTAAACTGCACATATGCACTCAATGGTCCACTGATGTATGCACTTTATAAGAACTTTTGTGTTAGAACCTCTCCTTCGCTTTCTACTTGCCTTCCAAACTCGTATTATGACCCCCAGTGATACCACTACTTCTCAGGTGGATTTTCTTTGTAATGTGCATTAAGCATTATTGATTTTTGTGGTACTATCTGAATTGGCACAGCTGTCATTTAAAGACTTGATCAAGAAAATGTTTTAAAAAGTAAAGAAACAGTTCACAGTGCAAAAGTAATTGCCATATTTCCAAAATATCTAGCTCTTAAATTCAACCTTTATCTTTTCCAACTAGTATTGACAACCCAGAGCTCCTATTTTACTTCCAGCAGCAGCAGAAACATATACAGCTGCTAGTTAAAAATTACCACGTGTCCATGGGCAGCAACCGTGATGCACAAATCATTCCTCTGTTATCACATGAGGGTGTTGTAGGCAACTGCCAGCCTAGGTTTCAATTATCAGCAGCGGGCTATTTTGGCCCTGTCTAAGATCAGCCCAGAGATGATCTTAATGTTGTTCCTACTTATTGCCATTCTTCAGTTGTATTTTTACTAGACCTGTGCGAAATTTTAATATGCCGCACAATTTATGTCGGTTCAGGAATTTCACATTACGCCTGTTAAGAGAAATCCCCAAAATGGCAATATTATGCCATGTTACAAACTTTTGCTGCCACTCGAAGTATAATTATATCGCTGGAGTGTGGGGCCAACATGAACATCCAGAATGCGAGTCGCTGTTGTTCACTTCAATTATATTTTTCATACAAGTTTTTTTACAGCGAAATGTGTCCTCTCTTCAAAAATTGACACATGGGCACATTTCATGCTAAAATAAAGTGCTGAATGATAGATTTGTACTTCACATAATTACACCTAATTTTTATTACGTTTCTTGAAATTTCACCTAATTATACAAAAGCAAAATTTTGCACACCCTAATTTTTACATAACTTATCACTATCTGCTGTATTACCTCTTATGGGTGAGCACTTGTTGTGCAGCAATAAATGTATCAATGGGCATTTTGCTGCAAATGACACCGTTATGGAACGGCTTGACAGATTATAAACATAGGGGTTATTCTCAGTTACCACTACAGAACTAATTATGAGTGGCTTGTTAAATTCTGTCCTGTTCGTCAACCACTGTATACACACAGAACAGAATTACAAGCTTGATTTTATTCAACACATCACCTTTGTTAGATTTCGGCAGGCCCATCGTAATTTCACAGGGGAAAACATATGATATTATCTTATCGTGCTGATTTTGTTGTGTCAATCACCAAAATTCGCACGTTGTTCCACATAATCTCATAATAGGTGCTATTTATCGCACCGGATAAATAACGTACCATGTGGTATTGTTTTATCAGGGGCAATAAATAACACCTGAACTCGTAATCAGGTCCGTAAAAAACTGAAAACTTTACTTTTTCAATAGATTTTGTGCTGCTCTAGCTGTTAATAATACTGTTGTGATGTCCACCCTTTCTGCTCTAGTCTATCCCTTGCGCCGGGAAACCCACTGCGGGTAGCTGTTGCGCATTATAAGTTTTAAATAAATAAATAAATAAAATAAATAAATAAATATTCATGCGGCCCTCTGAGCTGGGAGTAACACCGGTCGCAGGCCCTTAACAGCCAGAACGTAGGCCGCGCATTTTATAAAGACTTGAGCGTTCACCTGGCTGAAATGAAAGCATAGCTACTCATCAACCCTCAGCAGGTTAATCAGAAACTTTAGCTACAAGACTTCAAATTTCTTATTGTGTTTTTCAAACCGGTCTTCCGTCTAATGTAGCTCACTCTTGGGAAGCAATGGACATTCCTTTCCGCTGCTTTAAAAAAAATAAAGGCATTTGCTTCTTACTTTTCCAACAAAGCTGCTTTTAGTTAACACATAAAACCGGTAGTTACAAGGTTTCTGCAAACATAACTGCTATTCCATTAAGGCAATGGCACTGCGCACAGTAAATAGTAGCCCCGAGGGAAATGTAAGTATTGATTTTATTACTACGTTGGTTGGTTTGTGTCTGCAATTGTCAACTCTCATTTTAAGCTGTGTATTAAGTATCCTCACAGCAGCTCAAGGAAGAGATCAAATATTAATTAGAACATTTTTCTTTTGTTTTTCTCTGTTTTAAGTGCATGAAGAGAGGAGCATGGGATGAGGTGGGTAACATGCTGCTCTGAGCACGAGACATGCGCCAAGAGGTGCTTTTAATTAACGAAAAAGCAATGCTCGGTTCTGCACGCTGATAACTGTAAATGGTATGTTGAGGAATGTGCAGCCTGAGATTAGAAAGGAGTAGCCATTATTAGCTGACTGAAGCAACCGTGCGTCTACCACTGGAAGGCGATTTAAGAACGATTAAAGTTTTGAAATATACATCTAATCAACAGTGTTTCCTTTATAAAAACGGGCTAATCCCCAAACAGTTTGGCATTTTAAGTCACAAAAATATAAAACAAATTATATTATGAAATTAAGTTAACAAGTAACTCAGGAAATGGAGAGAAGAGTATCGAAATATAGTGTGCAATGTTATAGTATGCCATAATTGCACTTATGTAGCGATTAATGACCTTGACAAGTTACCAGAGCGCACTGGTGGGTATCATGGTACATTGTGTCATATATGTTATCAATGTGTCATGTGTGGCAACCTTCGTGTGAGTGGACATTTCAACTATCTTTCGCAGCTCTTCCATTTATTTGTTTGTACTGCACAACAGAAGTTCCGCACTACAATCAATCCATCCCGCCACACACACATACTAGACCTTGCCCTGCTATTCTGTAGGGCAAAGATTGCTTGGTGACTGAGAAAACAAGAGTTACCTTGAAAATATATTTTTTTACGAACAATAGATCAAATTAAATGTGAATGGTGCTCAATGCTAGGATACTTCGTGCTTAGGTCGAAGGCAAGAATTTCTGGCTCTCTAGACAACGTTTTTAGAAAAGCCCTCTCCCCTTGGCGATAGAGCCACATTTAGTGCTACCTTGTGCCTCCTGTTGATGTACACAGATATTCTTAACCTTTTGACTTCTGTGTACCCCACTAAATTATTGGTGGAAGCTGGGGGCCACAGCTTAAGCCATTTCTATGATTTGAACCTAAAAAAAAAATCACAAAACTGCAGAAACAAGTATACATCAAACAAATATACAAACTATGAAATATTTTCTTTATCTCACAAAAAAATACAAAAATTAAAATTCTAATTTTAATGGGAAGGTTCAATCTTTTCAAAATATGATTTTATTTCAAAAGCACAAAGTGATATACCAGATTGCAGCATGGCACTTTATCTTTTCAAGTCCGGATACATCCCCTTTTGCCAGCCCTTACTAGTGCTTCAATTGAGGCCACAAACGGTCTTGATTACTGTTTGGTGTACTTGTGCTGCCCCCACGATTCAACCAAAGGATACCAACTCAATCTTTATCCTCCAATTTGAAATTCCTTCACATTTACAGAGCGTTTTAAAATGTCCAATTTCACGTTTT
The DNA here is from genome assembly GCF_964263255.1 of Lissotriton vulgaris. Taxonomy (NCBI): domain Eukaryota; kingdom Metazoa; phylum Chordata; class Amphibia; order Caudata; family Salamandridae; genus Lissotriton; species Lissotriton vulgaris. The sequence continues at coordinate 1,007,786,852 of NC_141696.1, read as the reverse complement.
GCCTTCTTTTCTGTACTTTATTTATCTGCTAATAATATTCAACAGTGTCAGACCTCCTGAGTGGAAGTGGTGTATCCCCCGGGGTCCAAGAACCGCAGGTTTCGAACCACTTGTCTAGAATCGTTTTGCTGTTCTGTCCAACTGGTCTCTGCTAGCCTTGTTCAGAGCTGTTGCTTCTGTTCTGTAGTTGACTAAACCACCCTCAATTCAGGTGAATGAATAATCTACAAGTTTATTAACAAGCATTTACAATGCAACAGTCTCGCCTTTGCAAAAGTTAGAGCTATTGGCATTGTAAATGACATTTTTTTTATTTATGTGTTGGTTTTAAAATCAGATAAATAAATGGCATTGACATTTACAATGCCAATAGCTTAATCTTTCGCAAATGCGAGACCTATTGTATTTGCACCCACACACACACACACACACAGCCACACACACACACACAGAGCCACACACACACATGGATGTGGTGGTGTTGGTGGATGTGTTGGTGGTGGATGATGTGGTGGTGGTGGATGTGGTGCTGGTGGGTGTGTTGGTGGATGTGGTGGTGGTGGATGTGTTGGTGGATGTGGTGGTGGTGGTGGTGGATGTGGTGGTGGTGGATGTGGTGGTGGATGTGGCGATGGATGTGGTGGTGGTGTATGTGGTGGTGGTGTATGTGGTGTATGTGGTGGTGATGGTGTATGTGGTGGTGGTGTATGTGGTGGTGGTGGATGTGGTGGTGGTGGATGTGGTGGTGGATGTGGTGGTGGTGGATGTGGTGGTGGTGGATGTGGTGGGGGTGTGGTGGATGTGGTGGGGGATGGGGTTGCGGTAACCTGGACGCGTTCCGTCCCCAGGTGCGGCCTGGGAGCTTGGGGCAGGCCAATTCAGACTGCAAAATCACAAGTTCTTCAAAACACATTTCTAACCTTAGTTAAAATCTGTTCCATTTCATACCCCAGTGAGGATAATGGCACACCGAAGTCGAACATCTAACCTTGGGAGTGGGAGTCTGCCGCTCTACCATCAGCCCAACGAAACTCCTTATGTTTTCCCCCGACTCTCGCCCTGCTGCAAACATTACACTTTCCCTGTCGGGAATGGGCCCTGCATCGCATGCTTAGTGCCATTCCAGTTGGGCCGACGACTGCCCCTGATACCCCCACTGTGCTGGACCAATGCCGAAGGGGCCGGCCGACCACGTGGGCCCGGGGGACCGAATGAATATGTTTGCTTAGCTGATGACCCCCTGACAGGGTCCGAAGCAGAGGGCCAGGCAGTGTCAAATTGGCCCCCGAGACCCGCGGCCATATGCACGCTTCGGGGCAGAGAAGCCAAAAGGGCGAGGGCAGTGGACTGCACTGGCAACCGACTGGCTATTCAGCGTACATGCATGCCAGCGGCCGAGCCTACGTCCACCCCCATCGGCCCGCGCAATAATTGAACATTTTCCCGATTGAGCTCTTCAACCAGTGTCGAGCACCGCCGCCCCGTACCTGGTGGCGACCCCGTAGGCAAGGTTGATCTCCCCTGCGCCCGGAGGTGTGAAAGCCGCTAGCGGCTGCTGCCAGCGGACCCACGCCCCCTCCAGCAACCCCTCCCCCCTCTAACACCATGATAATAACATAATAACATGTGGCACCCAGGGGCCATGCATTGCTCGCTGTGGTGGTGGGGGGACGTTGGGCGAGAGCGGAGCGGTGCACAGCATGCCCCTAACAACGGCGTCTGTTACGCCGTATCTGTCCCATCAGCCAGGGAAAGCAACCACGGCATAATATTCACCATCTGTTCTTCGGCATACTGCCCTCAAACTGGTCATGCCGGGCCCGACCCCCAACCTTGAGCCATTGCTGCATCTTGGGGGAGGGGGGTTGCTTTGCTGAGGGGGATAGAGCTTCCCGGTGACCCGCGCGTCGTCCCCTATGAGGGCAGCGGGTAATAATTCATGCCATTTATGCTCGGGCCGCCCGGGCAAGCCTCCCCTCGACAGTGGACAAAACCACCTAAAGTGGCAGCCACCCGTGATGTGACGCCCGGTGGGGGAGCAACATAACATCTCTGTGCTCCTCGGTGCACAGCCCCCACATGGGACAAAAGCTCCCTTTCTCGGCACACCATGTGCACCAAATCTCCACTGCAGGAAATGGGGCTTGACACCACGACCCCGATCATGAGTTGATGCCTACACACAGCTACTTGACACAACAAAGCAGTTCAAGTAGCCCAGCGGACACGGGCATAAACCGCAGGGATTCCACACGACCCATGCCCGGCCACCTTCCCCACCCAGCCTGCTGTACCCGGGATCCGCGGTGACGCAAGACAACCCGTACGGTCAATCACTTCACCCTACCATACCCCCTGCCGCCACGTGGCATGTTTCCTACCTCCCAGGCGGGTAGCCAGAGGGGCCGGGGAGGGGGCAGGGGATGTTGGGAGCTCACACACCAGAGCTAGGACTAATTGCTTTCCCCAGGATTAACCCGCTCCAGGCCAAAGACACGGTGCTGCTCCCACGCGCCTGTATATATGACGAAAGCAGCGAGGCTACAGTCACAACCTATGAGACAGGGAACGCAAGGTGAGGAGGTGTGGGACGCCCCCTTGCTGTGTCCATCCGACCAAGCCATTGGGGTACAAATCAGGGACTTCAAACTCCTGCCACCGCGATCATGCCCACATCCAGGGCCACCCTTGCTCCCCGCCCCAGGTCTGCTAATTACGTCACACCCATGCGGCACATGTGCCTGCATGGGTGCCAGGGTGCCCTGTGTGCGAGAGAACGGCATGCCCTAGATTTACGAGGTGGGGGAGGGGCTTGCCGGCGGGCCCTGGACGCCTGGGCTGACTCAACACATTCTCTTATAACCCGCTGACGCTGCCTGCATCCAGAATGTATAACGGAACCTGAGGACATCGTAAAATGGCCTGCGTGATTCACCGGGGGGGGGGGGCAGCTGAGCGGCAGCCGAGGCGCAGAGCGAGCCTTATACGACCATGGCAGCATCCTGCGCTGGAGTATTTTAATGCTCTTCATTATGTAAACTTTAACAATGGATTTTTTCCCTGAAAGAGAGTCGGGCAAAACAAAGGCCGCCACAGAGGGCACTGCAATTAGATGAATCCCAGGTTCACGGCAGGCCAGCTGGAGAGAAGAGCGAATTCCTTCCGGCATGCGCCCTGGCTAATGTATGCATTGCACCTGGGGCTCATTTCGTTAATACTAAATTGTGTCTCGCGTGAAAAGCAATGAGTCACACAAACTTTTGTTGCCCTTTGATACAAAGTTCTAAATCACTTGCAGTTCTTTTGGCGACAGCGCTTGTACTTTGAAGGGCTTTTAGCGTCATGCACACCACAACATTTTGAGTCTTTAGCTAATGAGACAAGCGCTCGCCATTTGTCTCTAAGCCCCGTCCTTTTCAGATTGGGGGCGTGTTTTTGACTTTCTTTCTAGGATGTAAACAACAGTCAAAAACACACATCCAGTCTGAAAAAGACGGGGCTTACAGACAAATGGTTCTTCTTTCTATCTAAGCCCCGTCTTTTTCAGACTGGGGGGGCGTGTTTTTTGACTGTTATTTACAGCCTAGAAAGAATGTCAAAAACACGCCCCCAATCCGAAAAGGAAGGGGCTTAGATCCAAAGAAGAATGTCACTGGGACCGCTTCTCCAATGGCTGGCCACCGTTTGGGAGGCCAACCAATGGAGAATAGGGGCAGGGTTAACCTCACTACTCAAAGAAATTAAATCTCACGAGCATTAGTGCGCATGTGCGCACCCAACACCACGCGAGACCTAAAAAGGTTGCTTAAAACCTCGCTGCATCGCTCACAAAAGAAGGGACCCAATTTTGAGTACAGATTTAACAAAAAGCCACGAGCCTGCTAATGCAGTCAGTGTTATCCTTATTTGATTATCCATAAAAAGGTGTTTATTATACACACAACCCACAGAACTGCAAATGTAAAAAGCTGTGAATTAATACCATCAAAAAGCACAGCTTCAACACAAAGTCATGAACAATTGCAAGATAGCTGCTAAAATGTGTGGGCAAACTAATGTAGTATTTAATTGTAGGAAGTACTTAGTGAAGAAAAATAGTTGGAAAAGAATACATTTGTAGAAAATTACATTATGGTAAATTACATACTTTTACATGCATGCATGGACAATCCCATGGATATTTAGGCAATTCCAAGAAAATAATAAAAAGTTAGTCTAGCACTCAAATATGTTTTTAAGTTATATTGCATTGCGTCAATGAGGAACATGCTTTTGTGCCTATTTTTACATTTAAATTGTTATGTTTCTTCATTTAGCGCTGTTGGCAATGTTTTAGGATAGAAGTAACTTAAATATTAGTGACATTTATTTTATATTCTACATTCTGTAAATTGCACGGCCATTGCTGCTTTTAACAGAGAGCAGTACTTTGTTTAAAGTAACACCTGTAACTAGAAATGTTAAATCTTTATATTTTAATTGATTTACTTGAGTTTTTAAATTTCCCTTTGGGTCCAGTTGCTTGCCTGGGGTAAAGTAAAGGAAACATCCGAAACACTGCTCTCAGTTTAATCATTCAGGAGCGAAAAAGAATATCCCTATTTTTAATGCCTGAGTCTACATTCCATAAAGTGTAGGTCAATGCAAATACTACCGAGAGTACTGGATATGTGAGATTGCTAAAAGAAGGGTGTAAAGCACAGATCATGAAATCATCCTGTCGCTAAGCACAGTATCCCATTAGGACCAAAAGTTGGGATGATGAAGCTCCTGGAGGCAAGATCATCTTAAAGACCGTCAAGTACTCTGATAGAGGAAAATATAAATAAGACAATCTGGTTCTTCTCCTAAAGCAAGATCCATACTTTCCTGGAAGAGAGACACGTAGCACAGTCATGATCTGCCCTAGGACACCCTGCCTTCTGAAATGTTGAGAGCACCCCTGATGGTTGGTTCAATCAAAAATGGAAATCTCCACTGTGGAATTCTCCAGGCCTTTTTGTAAGGCTGGGCCTCCTACAACACAAGATCGCTTCATGAATGACAATTCACCAAAACACCAGGAATAGCAGAGGTGACCTCACACGCTATTATTTTACCTTAGTGACATCACAGGAAGTGCCATCAAATGACTGTTGACCGTGAATACCAAGAAATATTGCCACAAGAGGTTAATCAAGATGTCGTCATCATAATTGATGATACTGAAGTCTAGTGTATACCGCAAAGAGAAAGAGTAGAGCTAAATTCCAGGGAGATGCAGAAAAATAAAATTTTAAAAACAGTAATGGTCCAGCCCACTAGCAGTATTTCACAGGGACTATACATTTCATATGAACTACATTGTTGGCTTAATTTATTCCTTTATAATGTTAATAGGTTTTGACGTCATTGCTTGTGAGGAACTATCACACTTATGGAGCACTCACAGTGATGGTTCTGTTAAAATACATATTTTTCACACATTCATAATAATAGACAGGCAAAAATGTATATTTTTAAAACTTGTTTAATTATATTTTGCATTATACAATTCCACTTCTGGATGTATATATTTTTAACTTAAAGTTTAAAAACCAAGTGGGATCTGCAGAAAGTAAACAATATTTAATCATAACATGGTTAACCTTCTGTGCTCAGTACTGCTTTTGCCACCTCTATGGTCAGACATTGCAAAAGCAGTGCCAGGAGGCAGAAGGGGCAAACCAGGTGTTGCAGCTGCAACCTCTGGTGACCCCTATATGACGTCCATGGCTCATTTGCACAGTGGAAATTAGAGCGTGTGCAGAAACAACTGGTAATGTAATGTCGCTACCGAGTCTTATTGTCTGGTAGTTGTAGGCGCATGTACCCTGCCCCACTACATGGGTCACATGGTGCAGTATTTTCAGAAGCACCTGGCAAACACTGAGAATGAGGTTTCAAGCACAATGCGGGTGGACAGTACTGATAGTCATTCTGAAATGATTCACTGTGTTACCAAACATTTAAGCTACATTATCACTATTTAGACAATTGTACATGTTTCAAGAAAGCATGATGTTGTTCCAAAGGTGTCAGCTCACTGTTCATCACAAATGCATGAGGAAAATTGATGTATTGATATCAGGAAGTGTAGAATTTAGCATGAGCTCTAAGTTAACACTGAACTTTCAAAGACCATAAAAAACACACCAGGAATACTATCTAACAGAAAACAAACACTGTCGTGAAACCTAATGGAACAAAGCAATACTAGACTACTTTTTCAAACAATCTGCCTGAAAACCCTGATGTCAGGGGCAGCATAATGTTGCTTTATTAAGATGTAAAATGCAATCGTTCTACACAATGTAAGAAAGCCTAACGCTATGTCTGAAGGGCGTTAGAGTTGATGCTGCTCAAAAACATCAAATAAATAAGATGTATTTTAGCATATTTGAAGAAAGTCCCTGCTGTGTATCTGATTGCATACAAATATTGCACATGATAATGTTGTTTCCATGATTATCTTGTTAGTTTTTATTCGTGGAAACGTAATTTTATCCTAATTGGCTAAGTGTCCTACTTTGTGATAGTGTCTTGGTGAAATTGTTCATTAAAATGTTAGTGGTTATTTTATGTATGTTGTAATTTCCTTCAGGTTTGTCAGATTTACATGAAAATACCATGGGGTTGAATCACAATGATGTCTTCTGTGACAAATCGTGTGTTAGTTCTGGAAATGTATGAGAAAGTCATACCTGAGTTAAAAGTATTGCACACATATGGGAAAAAAGTCTTTGAAAATCGGGTCCTATGATATGTGGAGACTCTTGTCAAAATGTGGAACATGTACCCTACGTGAGCAGTGACCAACCCAAAGCTTCGTATTCTGCCCTCTTCCCTTGTCTCTATAACATACATTGAGCTAGTAATGGGCTGAGGGTTGGGCAGCGGAGAGTTAGTAAATTAAGTTGATTTTGAGAAAAATGTGATCGTTAAATCTGATGTCAGAAAGTTGCATTTGTAAAGAACTTCAGGCGTGACTATGTCGAGTTGCTGTGAAAACAATCATATTTTTGAGAATATGATAAACCAACTCTTCATAGGAATGATATCAAACCTTAACAAAAAGATTTGACAACTCCAAATGATGCACCCTCTGTAAATAAGGTTAAACTCTAAGGGATTTGTGGATTCGTTTAAAGTAGTGATTGTCTTACCCTGTTAGAGCAACTCTGCATTATTACAGGGGCTGTAAAGGAGAGAGCATCTACTTCTGATTTGCCCTCTGCCATACGGGTAACTTCATTGATCCTATGGCCTTAATATTTATGAATGTCACTGCGTGTCCCAGGAACAAACATCTTCAGAGCAATGAACTAGTCCGCAGCAGTTCTCACAAATTTGTACTGTACATTGTGGACATTTCTATATGTTTTCTGTCTCAAGTATTTCAGTAATAGACGGGTATATTTAATTATTAGCACAGGGAAAATATTTTTTCCGCTGAGGCGCACTGGTGTGACTAGATGTTGAACAAACTAGAGAGTAAAGAGCCAAAGAAAGTGATGTTCCAATTCAACAAAACTTACAAACTGAGTTTAAACAATTGGACCATGTAGTGAACTTGTGGAAACTTTATAAAGGATAGCATTGGGGATACATTAACCGCTCTGTCTAATTAACAAAACTTACCTCAAGGATCACCCAAAGTTACTGAAGCTCTACTGTAACTTTCTTGTAAACCATTTGTTAGAAATTGAGTTATTGGTTGAAGGGGTGGAAGCCCCACTCAGGCAACAACCGCAATCCTTGTCAGGATGAACCACAAAAGTCACTAAATTAACTGGTGGTTAACTCTCTGGTAGTTTGGAGCAAAAGCAGTTAGGCTTAACTTAGAGGCAATGTGTAAGGTATTTATGCAACACACAAACAATAATAAAGTGAAGACCCAACATTAGAGTACATTTTAACAAATACAATGATACCAGTACCAGAACATTCCAATTAGTAGAACTAGAAATATTCCGTTTTAAAGTTTTAAATAAAAATAGCACATAAAAGCACAAAGCACCACTACCGGTTATCTGGTCATGCTAGACCAGCTAAAAGTCACAAGTTCAGACTGACCACGGTGGAGCACGGGTACGATACATGGACCAGGTTAGAACCACTAAGAAGTTGCCTTCTAAGTCTGGTGTGAATAGTTCAGTTATTATTAGAGAATGCCACGAGGAGCAGGCTGGGCATCATGGACAGTCAATGCTGTTGTACAAACAGCATGTAAGGCATCAGGGAAGCTCTTCTCTATAGTGTGAAGTGCAGGTTCACATTGCCAGCCACTGCAGGCAGTCATTGGTGGTGTGAAGAGTAAGTGCAAGTCTCACCATTACTTCGCATTGATGGTCATCGGGGCTGATACACTCTTGGTGCAAGCAGGCCTGTTTTTAGTTGCAAGAAGCCCAAACATCAGGATGAGTTTCACATTTTCTGCAGGAGGAGTCCATTCTGATACCAGCCAAGGGTCCAGGACCAGAGCAGGCACCTCTTGGGGATTAGGACTCACTCCAGCAGAGGCCAGCAGGGTTCAGGCAGGTCCAGTTGCATCTGGTCAGCTGGGAAGTTTCAGGGAGACCTCTAAATATTGTTGTGTCTCCGTAGCTTACACAAGAGGTCAGTTGACTGACCCTTGGAGTCACTCTGGAAAGCCTAGGATGAAGGGTAAGTCCATCCAATCTTCCTTCTCAAACACCAAGATACCCATCATGCAGCAGGACAGTCCTTCTTCTGTAACTTCCACAGGTCCTCAAGTGTTCTGAAGAGTGGCTCTAGAGGTCAACTATTTATACATGGTTCCAGCCTTTGTGTGGGGAGACTCATGTCACTACCCTCACAAGTGATTCTGGAAAGTTTTTTCCCCTTCCCCTGGAAAAATTCCAAACTGACGGGGGGTGACAAAAGGCAGTGCAGGCCTGGTGTCATGTTCCTTTGTTTGTGCAGGAAGCAAAACCCTTTGAAGTGTAAGTAGGGCTGGATACAACTCTTCCTAAATCATCCTGACAGAACAGACCCTCCTGTCCTCACCTAAGCCCTCTTTGTATTCTGTCTAGAAGCAATACACAAACCTCAGCAGCAGAGCCCTTCACAGTAATGGGAACCAAGAGACTGCCAGGAAGCACAGATGGTTGGGACAAGAAAATACCAACTTCCTACAAGTGCCACTTTCAGAATTGTGACCTAAAGTCCGATCTTTAATCGTAAAGAGGATTTTAAAATACTATTTATTTGAGTGTAAACAGCCAATTCCTATCTGATCCTGATCTAAAGTTAGCACCTATTAAATGTAATAAGATAGTTCAGTGTTAGTAAACGGGTGAGATAGGCCTTACAGTGAAAAATTATTTTAGGAGTTTTTCACTGACAGGACATGAAACACTTTAGTACACATATTCTACTTTTAAAATACGATGCATTCTACTATATGAGCCATGTTTTAAAGGGTTACTTAAGTGGGCAGCATGGAGAGTGCCGTAGTCCCACTGGTAGCAATTAGTGTACAGGCCCTGGGTATAGGTAGTGCCTGTTCTCAGGGATTTGCAAGTAAATTAAATGTGCAATTAGCTTTATTGCAACTTTACAGTGTTTAAGGAGAGAGCAAACCCACTTTAGCGGTGGTAAAGTGCATAGAATTCAAAAGGAAACAGAACAAACAGAACCAGGAGGAGTCAGGTCTAATACCCATCATTAAAATGTTTTAAATAATGCTATTAGGAATTAAGCAGTAATAATTATGACTTCTTGTTTTAGATATCTGTTTCTGCTGTGCTTATCCTTTCTAGGTGCAGTTGCTACTTCCTCACATATTAATGCTCAATGTATTGATATTGGAAAGATGAAAAGCTGGGTTGGCTTTTTCAGTATTCCAATTATTGATCTGTAGGACCGATAAGATGTTGCAGAGAGCATTTAATTCTCAGAGTATTCTTGTTGCTAAATCCCTGTGGATTTACATTATCTTAGTAACAATGGGCCCGAGTGCGGACATAAAGATGCTACTCATAAATGCCCCTTGTGAGTTCCCAAAGTTGTAAACTTAGACGTTTGGTCTAAGTTTAGACCAAACGTTTAAGTTCACCTTTGTGGATTGGGACCAATTATTCTCTGTATGATAGGGTCAGATGGATACTGCATAGTGGAGAACTAACATGTTGTCCTCTCCATGAGTTAAGTAAAGCCGCTAAAGAATATAGCCAGATATGCAGAAAAAAACAGTAATATGATTGTTTGCAAATCAAATCAATGCAGGATCAGCAAAAGCAATACATGTCTAAGAATTAATGTCTGACCTTGTTCACTCATTCGCAAAAAGAGTAGAACACAACGGGATATGTTTACAAGGTCTTCGGGATGATATCAGCTGGCAACCATTAAAGCATTCTTACATTTGTATAGAAAGACTACTCCAAGTTACTTGATGGGAAATGTACACTCACAACTATCATGTGAGAGAACGAACAGCTGCCAGACATTATAAATTCCAAACTAAAGCTGAGAAGCTTAATAGGCCTCACAGTTAGACAGTCTAAGCATAATACTTGGGTTGTACCATATTACTTATCACATTTAACAAGCACACATATGCCAACAGCATTCTATGGCATATTATAAAAAGTGTATTCTTAAGTGTAAGCTTTAGCAAGCTAAAAATTACCCTACATTGCAGTGATGGCTTATTTACAGAGGCTATTGGAATTTCAGTATGTGAACGTCCAAAGCTGGATTACTTCATCTAAAAAGATGATCACCTCCATTTTGGTGTCCTTGACAGATGCTTGACCTTGGTCAGTATTCAGCAACACTGATTTGTCAAATAACCAACCGACTCAATTGGGTTTCAACAACAACAAGCACCGAAGGGTGAGCAATATGTAGCATTCTAGTAATATTTATTTATTCATATATGTTGTTATTTATTTTGTGTAGTACTCTACACATCAATCTGCATCTTCTTCCCAATTCCGAGACTGGCATCCGAGTTTAGAGTCTCTTAGTGGCTTCTTCTTGCACTGAAAAACATGGATCAACATCCGACCAGTGTAGTGAGTGTCATTCTGTGATAGACAGCGGCAATGCATGGTCCGGTGAGTCTTGAATAGAGGGAAACAGGGGAGGCCCTGTGAGATCCTGCTTAGAATCAAACGCCTCTCTTGTTAATACTAGCCCTATGTGTTATTGAAACCCTACGCATGCAAATCCTAAACTAGGAAAAAAAACTTTACATATTTTATGAATGCTATTATGTTAATTTTTGGGAGAATGTTTGCAGTAAATTGATGCAACCTATATGTTTTCTGATCTATTAAATGACATTGTCAGTTGAGTCCTATCTGGCCATTGAAAAGTTGATGGCCTTTCAGAGATGACTTGCTATCTCTCATTCTCTCACATCTCCCTTGCTCTCTTTCCTGCCATTTATTTATTTGTTTATTGATTTTTTGTGCACTATTACATAAAGTGAGAATTCCAAACAGCTGAAGATGGCAAAGGGTGATGTGCACAGGACCCCCTTCAGACCATTCTTTCATTGACCCCTGTCTCTGTCTCCCTCACAAGTATTGGAATGTTATCACTAAAATGTGCAGATGAAAATGTGCAGTTTCTTTCAGAAGAGGCATGCATCTGCCTATAATTCGGAATGTTCCACCTTCGCGTCATAAAGGCAATGTCCATTCACTAACGAGCTGGTGCAACATGTGTCCCAGCATGCATGGTATCACGGAAGGTGCAATGCCTATATGCATCATTGACCTAACCAAACACATTAAAAACTATTGCACAGTGGGAAGTGTACCATCAATGCAAGTAAGGGGAAATAATGGATGTTTTTTAGATTTTTGTCTGTAGTATGGGTGCAAAGAATTTCCCTAATAGGTTCGATATCCAGGGTTTTTATGTGACTGCCGGTTATCATGCCGCTACATGAGATGACGCTGGTCTAAAGAACATACAGCATGACTTCACATCAATAAAGTCCCTTGACCGAATAGTGGTGACTGGGACCTTGCCTTATTCCCATTATATTACTCAGGATAATTGAAACCACGCAGTTTTTGGGCGCGAAATTTTGTAATACATACCGCTATTGAGGCCAAATTTGTCCCCTGAGGTCCAAATTCACCATACATACTTCTCACAACTACCGACCAGCTGGATATTTAAGAGCCCTGACGAAATTCCCTCTGGCAAAATTGGGAATGAAACGCGTTGGCTGTGTGCCAGTTTTAAAGATTGATTAAAGAAAAAAAGCAATTTTGAAACAGATTCTTGCTTGTTTGATTGACTTCGGAACTAGTGCACCTTCCATTTTCTCTCGAAAATTTGGCTACTACTGACACCTCTGGACGGCGGGTGCAGGAAGTGATTGCACCACTTTCTAATATATTGTACATGTGGACTGGATGTGCTTGACCTCGGTCTGCTGTTAGTTCTTTTTCTTTTGTTTATGTGACTGAACTCTTCTTCACAATGTTCTCAAAAGAACCAAGCAAACAGGGCCATGAAACCTACATTGAGTGGGCTTCAGTTGGTTAAGTGAAAACAAATAACCTCTCAAAATGCAAGAAAGTCTAATAATTTACAAGTTTCTGTTTATTAGAACCTTTTGATGATGTTTAGAACTCAACTGAAAACAAGAAAGCAGAACGTACTGATAGCAAAGCCCCACTGGCTCATCAGACGCATGTTTTTCCAGAAGTCACGGAATGATAGCAGCGATAAGAGCCACACACACAGATGTGCAAGGCTGCCAATTCTACTGGCATTCAGAATCTTTAGCTGAGGGTGGATTGCTTGCTAAGGTGCCATGAGATGTTTTTCCCTTGGGATTGTGCAACCAACATGTTCCTCTACTTCAGTGGCTCTTGTGTGACAATGAGAATCTGAGCAGGAACCACATACTCAGCCCCTGCTCAAAGAGTTGGTATGTCACAACCAGGTCTGTAGGCATAGAGGGGAATTCAGCATGTTATTGGGGGTTCACTCACAGGCATTAAACACATAGAAATGGGCAAATTTAACTTCTACTTCTGTCTTGTGTCTCATCTCTTATACACTGACTGATTGCTGCACAAAAGTGTCACTCAGATCGTTAAGGTCTGAAAGTGAAAGTGAAAGAATGGATAGGGAATGCAGAACCTGCTGTTGGGGTCTGCCAAGATCCCATAAGTGGAGAAGTGTGGCTCACGGTGTAGAGCAGGCAGACCTGGAAGATGAGGTCAGACCCGGGACCAGGGTTCAATTCCCGACGCAGCAGGGTCTTGAGCTCAAATGTCCACGGACTCGATAATTCTCGCTTCGGTGCCTGCTCTAATCATGGGTTCTCACTCTGCAACTCTGGGCATTAAGCTTGCTTAATCTCCACAACGGCCCCCCTGCGGCGGGATGCTTGGCTTTCACCTTGGGGATACCCTGTAGGGGCTATCTCACAGGGAAAAGCCAGGACGGGTTCCCAAGGCAAGCGCCGGGAAACCTCCGGGTAGCTGTGCGCTCAATAAATGCAATAATAATAATAATAATAATAATAATAAAGTATGTTCTAAGAGCATTAGTGAGCAGGGTAGCATGAGCGATTATACTAGTAATAAGCATGGGCGAATTTTGCGAATCTCGCGTTCGCGAATTTTGCGGATTTGCGAACTCGCAATCCGCAAAATCCGCGAATTCTCGCGAATTTTATTTTTTTTGTGTTTGCGCGGGTTTCTGCCAGTTCGCGAGGGTTTTGTACAATTTCGCAAATTGCGAACTTACCTGTCGGGTCGCAAGTTTCGCGAACTTGTTGTTTCTACGTGTCCAGCCTGTTTGGGACACTCTTCTTCATCACTGCCACTCTCTGTCACCACTGCCACTCTCTGACTACTCATGCCACCCTCTGGCCCACCCATGCCACCCTCTGTTTCATCACAGCACCCTCTGGTTGTCCAGTCAGTGTACATTATTGTGGCAACGCAAGCACACCTTCCCTGCCTCAAGTGACCTGAATTAATTTGGGGCTGATTAATGTGTCACAGAATATTTTTTTAGCTGGCACCTGCTTCCTTAGTGCTTCCTGATTAGTGATCTTTTGCACTTGCTAAGTGCTTTCATTGTTGCAAAATTAGTTACAACACCTGCCCTGCCCCAACTGACAATAATGAATTAGGGGCTGATTAATGGATTTGAACTTCCAGCCTGGCTCCTGCTTGTCTCCCTTAGCTGTAATTCAGGACCTTTGTGGCATATGTGTAACTATTCTGAGGTTCAGAGCAGGGTCACATAATAGTTTCAACTGGCAACTGAACTCTGGAGGGGCCCCTCAGGAAGCACTACAGGAAATGGCTACTAATGATGAGCCTGAACTTTTGAACCTGGTAAGTAGTTTCAGTTTTGCTAAGATCGTATTTCTGCAATTTTGCACTTATTCGCGGGGCGCGAACTCACACGAACAGTGCGAGCAAAATCCGCTGCTCGCGGATTTGCGGATTTTGCGGGAGATTCACAAATCTCGCGGATTGCGAATTTACCGAAAATCCGCAAAAATCCGTGAGCGAAACGGATTTTCCGCCCATGCTTAACTAGTAATTACACATCGTCCTCATTAGCTAAATTCTAATTAGAAACTCTAACTCACAATAGTACCTACTACCAGGGTTACTAACATTATAATGATCAGAATATAAGCCAGGAATTGTAATTGCTAAAACCAGAACTGAATGGTTTGGTACAAGTTTCACATTTAGGCAATCAGGAAACAAAGACTTAAAAGAGAGCTCAAATGCATCGCATAGTTAATTGGAGAAACACCACAAATGATTCTCTTTCAATTTTAAATGTTCTCTGTTCATTTATAATTTTGCTAAATATGTATTACATATGCTATATTTATTTAAGCTTTCAGGGTGTATTTCAAGGGCCTTGTAGGTGTAATACTTACTTTAAGTTTCTGAAGATCAGTTGGAATATACAAGTTTGCTTAAGCTGTCAAACGTCCATCTCATTGTAATTTACTTTCAGCCACTAATAAAAGTGAGTGTACAATTCAGGCCCTCTTTGCAAAAAGGCCAAAACTTCTGGATATTAGGTCAAGATATTTTCTGTTATAAACGAAAACAACAATCATTTCTGCTTTATTTTCCTTGGACATACCAACTGTAATACCAAATATTGTGCATATTTAATCACCTGTCCCTATCTGTTGATTTATGTGGGGATAACAACAAGACCAATAAAGACCAGAATAATGGACATTGCCGCAATGTGCACTGCAAAGAAGGCCCTATCAAGATGTCTGTAACTTTGCTCACTATCATCCACACACCAGATGACATCAAGTGGACTATTTTGGAAGTCAATGACCGTTGGGATTAGCAATCTTAGTTCAACAGAGAACAGCGCTGGATTTCCTTCTTGAAAACCCACATCCGTGGATTGAACTATGATATTCCTTGGCATGAATGCAACAGATGATGCTGTGAATGAACTATCCAGCAACAACTAATGAATCCAACCAAGGGCCTGACATGCCAGCCCCACCCCCAAAGTGCCTCTAGACACCAACATTGACTGGGATATAACAGTCCCATCTAAGGATATGGGGAAACGCCACAACATTACTTAATTTATGTCTGTTCCACAGAGCTACTCCAGTTAATACCAATACATTCCTCTCAAGAGGAACCCTAATGACAATCAGGTATCTACTGCACCCTTGACCCTTATTCGTTTGAGCTGTTACACTGGTACAAGAACTCTTCCAAGATGAACGCAGTTCATTTCACTAACTAAACACCAATTGACTGGGTCTTTTGGGTGCAGCGCTGATGAGTCACTCGGAAGAGCTGAGTTGGAGGATTTGGAGATAACCAAAACAGCTGCACTGTTGGCGAACAAGACTCCCACTACCACACAGAGATCAGGGAAGCCCATCATACAAACTGCTGAGTTTTGGCAAACCTCTTGATATTGCTGCAACCTTTCCCTAAATAAATGGCACACGCCTTACATAAATTCTGACTGGGCAAATATGCCTGCACAGATTTGTTTCCAAACCGCGTGATCTGTCACATTGGAGACACTCAGGTTGACAAAGCACACCTGAGTAAGTACCTGGGAAACCTCCAGATGGTCAGAGAGGGGTAGGTCAAGAACATAACTCTGCCTGGAACCACATGAATACTATAACCACAACAGCACACTCCAGGCTTTTCATGGTATGTGCACTCATTTGTACCCACTTCAATTCATTTATATTTGCAGATTGATCAGCAGTTAACACACAGTTCCCTGCCGTTATCTAAGGTGCATTTACCAGAACAGTGGGTTAAAACATCTGCCTACCTTTAGCTGGGATACCACACTGTGTGGGTGTATGGTTGCCTAATTTTTACATGTGTGTTTGTCTTGATATAACGGTGCTTGTTACCACTACTACGTCACTCGCCTGATTTGCTGTATATTTTACTCACTAGTCACAAACTAGCTGTGACTGCGCTCCTTGCATTTTTTTTGCGTTTGAAAACATAGTAAGCATGACTATGGGTACCTACCTATATGTCTCAAGGAAGATTTTTGGAAGCTACTTGCCAGATGTATCCTATACATGTGAACTCTCTTTTCTATACTATTTCTTTTCTTATTTTAGGCTGGAAATCGAGATCTACTTGGGGACGTTGGGATATATTATTTAGTCAGTCCTGAAGAAATGCCATGGATCCCTCCTGGATCACGCAGGAGTGAAACATGTTGACCTTTTGACACACACTGTGAGCTTATCACAGTTCATAATATCCCACTGACAACCTTCCCATTCTGGTTTTTACCACTACCAAGGGGACCACTTATTAAAACCTAACGCTACCCCTTAGATAGTACACAGTAAGACACATTTTCGCTATACAAGTTACCCTACCTCCACATACCCTCACTCATCATTATGGCTGAAAGAGAAGATCTCCGTCAAACAGCCCTCTTGCGGGGCACAGGGGACATTGCAGCATTGGCCCCAAGAGGAGCAAAGCCCTATGTTAAAGAATGACACCCACTTGGGTGTATGAGGGCCCCATCTTCCAAGAAGGAAGAATTTCCCAATTCCAATACATTCCAACTGCGTCTTTCACTTTTCTCTAAAATAACATTTACCCTCCGTTTGCATTCATACTTAAGAATGGTAGCACAGCAGCCATCAACCACTGTACGTACGGACACCCGGACAACCTGGGATTCCTTATGGACCGATGGCTATTACCCAAAGGGTCCTTTTCAGCACTGTATTCAACGCCAAATAAATATCCACTCACCGGACCCACAGCCCACACAGTTAAATTCTGGCACTTTGCCACTAAATCAATTGGTTGGCAAAACAAATTGACGATGGCCACACCTTTGTGGGACTCACAAAAACTAGGATATATGGGGAACTCAAAAGGATTTGACAAATGAGACCTAATAGGGATTTCCCATATCAAAGACCTTTGGTGTGCGGGGGGGGGTGAAACCCTTTGGCACTCTGCAATCTCAATATTCCCTGGCAGATTCCGAATACTATTGCTACTTACAAATCAGACACTCACTGCAAGCAGCTATTCCTCAGGACTCTGATGTACCAGACATTTCCCCACTGGAGCACAGGCTACTGGATGGCTATCTACCTGATAGGGCCATCTCCCTAACGTATCGGAAGCTTATCAATAACATTGACAACCCTCTCCTCAAACTACGAGACAAATGGACGGAGGACGGAATAGAATTAGATGATTAAACCTGGCAGGAAGTGGTCTCCTCTCCAAAGATAGTTGCTATCCCAGGGAGACTTCGACTGGTACATTTAAAGATCCTTCATAGAACTTATATAACTGGTCCCCAACTGATACACATGGGTGGGCTGACAGACGACTCTTGTAGGAGAGGATGCACACAGCTGGGCACATTCATACACATCTTATGGCATTGTGACCAAATCCAAGAATATTGGCGCAAAATTCACACAATCATGGGTGAAGTGTTGGGGGTAGACCTTCAACATGAAGCACCTAGGTGCCTCCTAAATATCTGGGAACCTACTGACCTCAATGCTTACAAACGAAATGGGTCACACTTGGATGCATGATTGCCAAGAGAAATATCGCATAGCTCTGGGGAGCCCCGCATCCGCCCACAGTCATAGCTTGGGAACAGGATCTAGACTGGTATGTTGAGGGAAAAGACAGTCTATGTGGCTCGGGGCTGTCCCCACAAATTGTCTAAAGTGTGGGCCCCTTGGAACGCCAATCGGGGAGATATTTGTATACCCCCACGTGATGCTGCTGTAGATGACTCCCCATCCCCATGAATTTCAATGAACTGTGTTGCAATATTGTGTATTACCTGATTCTACTGTAAACCAAAATGATTCTGGGATTTGTACCTTTGTGTCGAGACTGTTAAATAAAAAGATTTATAAAAAAAATAAAAGAATGGTAGCACAGTGCTTGACCTTTAATTGATCCTAGTCCACCTCTTTTTGATTGATTTCAATAAATTGCAAACAACAACGTGCCTTCCCTATTCTTTTACATACAAAAACAAATTTGTGCAATTAACATGAAAAAGTATGATTCTTAGACCATTTTACAAGTGTTGACCATTTACAGTCTAATGTGAAACTATGAATGTATAAAGTATCTATAACATGGGTACTCGCAAACATTTGCCTAGTGGCCACAAAGTGCTGTTAGTGGTGTGACTGAAGGCCGCACTTATGCAAGCAGGGCAGGGGTAGGGGTTCTGGGTGGGTCAGAGATTGTGTAAGGAGGTTTAAGAAATTGTTAAAACAACAGGCAATCATTTATTTGAAGGTTAATACATGCCTGCCCTTTTCTTTAACATGTTTATCTGAATATAAGCGATCCGCAACTAAACAGCAACTTGTGTTGCTGTTTACCAGGGGGGGCACATGAATAGGTCAAAAGGGCAGCAAGCGGCCCCCGGGCCATACTTTGAGTATCACTGGTCTATACAATGGAACCTAAAAACCATTTCTATAATAGCATCTGGATTTACTATTTAATGATATTAACATAACAATAATCTGAGCATCAGGGATAATATCTACCTGAACATATTTCAGGCCATATTGATTTTACATTCCATGTCTGGCCTTTACCACAGCTGTCCTGATTGACTTTTTTCAAAACATTCATAAATAATATACATACATCAAGGGCCTTTTGATGACTGGACTGTAACCACTGTTCTGTTAAATTGGCACTCACATTTTGCCTCCACCCACAACACCATACAGTATGGATCAATGTGTCAGCTCACTTTGCCCATTGACTCACTTCAACTTGAGGGACTGCACAAAGCCCTTGCACATTGTTCATGTCCACCGAAATATAGTTAATTTATCTTCTGTGATAAACCTGGTTCCTTGTGTGCCTGTGTCTGTTAAGAAGTGTTTTTTTCTGACAGCATAACTTTGTAGCTGCCTGCAATTTGAGTTCTTGTTTAGGTGGTGATTTATTCTTCTGTATTGTATTTGTATTATACCATTACATCAGACCAACTTGCCAAGACCATACCTACTGGCTTTGCCAATGCTTGTATAGAACACTCGTAGCTGATTACCTAGGACATCATTTTCAGGTGGCCTG
Organism: Lissotriton vulgaris; assembly: GCF_964263255.1. Lineage (NCBI taxonomy): Eukaryota > Metazoa > Chordata > Amphibia > Caudata > Salamandridae > Lissotriton > Lissotriton vulgaris. Next base: position 1,007,767,224 of record NC_141696.1, on the reverse strand, counting down.
ATTGAAATCATACAAAATTTCTGGCATGTTGTGTTACGCTTGCTACGGGAAATTTACAAAATGAAGGGCCTGGTTTAGAGTTCAGCGGACGAGTTACACCATCACACATGTAATGGATATCCTGTCCACCGTATTACAAGTCCATTAGATCCTATTGTACTTGTAATAAATCACGTTTGTGATGGAGTAACCCATCCACTGAGCCCTATGTCATTACGCCATATGACTTGAATGAGATTTTGTTTGTGTAAAAATCCTACTGTGATAGCAAGGGGACAATGCGAACGGGCGGAAGGCAATGGTTGTTGCTCAAAACATGCATAAATGTGTGCTATTTTTTTATCAAAATGTATCGAATTATCCACAATGGATGCAAGGATGCATTTCACAATGAAAAAAAAGCACAACTACGAATATTGCAATAAAAAGGGCTAAATGCCTGAACAGCAGTTCACATACTTTTGCATATTTTACTTGCATTTCTCATAATCTCCAGAAAAGAAATGACAAAGGAAATTATGTGAATTTCGCCCTGGCCTAATTGAGTACTTTTAATGTTCTTTGGTGGATTCAATGGGGTGAACATTTATATATATACAAAAAGTACAGCACTATCTATGCGAAAAACTATTTGCACTGTCAGCTCCCTTCTCTGAAAGTACTGGGTTATAGAGGCCCAAAAGATAAAATACTGACTTTGCAAGGAAACCTCTTATCACTGGGACTTCATGAGCTGCGCAGTACACCATTTACTCTGATGCAGTTTACTGACATTTAGCAAAAAATCTTCAACATCGCACACAAACCTAAACATCACTATGAAGTATTGAATTGTGCAATACACCATTTTCCCTGAAGAGCCTTAATGACATTTGATACCACATTCAAATTGCACCAGTAGTCAGTTAGTATATTGGTAGTTCCTTATGTGTCATCTGTCACTTTTGTCCTGGACTAGCCACCAGAGGGCGTTTCCCATGCAGTCCTCTGTCTCAAACGCTTTTGAGCAGCCACCAGAGGGCATTTCCCATGCAGTCCTCTGTCTCTTATGCTCTTGACCAGCCCCCAGAGGGTTATTAACATACAGTCCTCTGTCCCATATGCTCATTACCAGCCACAAGATGGTGTTTCCCATGCAGTCCTCTATCTCCAATGCTCTTGACCAGCCACCAGAGGCGTTTCCCACGCAGTCCTCTGTCCCTTCTGCTCTTGACCAGCCACCAGAGGGCGTTTCCCATGCAGTCCTCTGTCCCTTCTGCTCTTGACAAGCCACCAGAGGGTGTTCCTCATGCAGTCCTCTGTCTCACATGCTCTTGACCAGCCACAAGAGGGTGTTTCTAATGCAGGCCCCTGTCTCTTCTGTTCTTGACTAGCCACCAGAGGCTTTTCCCACGTAGTCCTCTGTTTCTTACGCTGTTGACCAGTAACCAGAGGGCGTTTCCCATGCAGTCCCCTGTCTCTTCTGTTCTTGACTAGCCACCAGAGGCTTTTCCCACGTAGTCCTCTGTTTCTTACGCTCTTGACCAGTAACCAGAGGGTGTTTCTAATGCAGGCCCCTGTCTCTTCTATTCTTGACTAGCCACCAGAGGCTTTTCCCATGCAGTCCTCTGTCCCTTCTGCTCTTGACAAGCCACCAGAGGGCATTTCTCATGCTTCCGTCTGTCCTTTATGCTCTTGACCATCCACCAGAGGGCGTTTGTCATGCAGTCCTCTGTCTCTTCTGTTCTTGACCTGCCACAAAAGAGCGTTTCTCACGTAGTTCTCTGTCTCTTATGCTCATGACGAGCCACCAGAGGGCATTTCCAATGCAGTCCTCTGTTTCTTATACTCTTGACCAGCCACATTAGGGTGTTTCCCATGAAGTCCTCTGTCTCCTATGCTCCTGACCAGCCACCAGAGGGCGTTTCCCATGCAGTCCTCTGTCCCTTCTGCTCTTGACAAGCCACCAGAGGGTGTTCCTCATGCAGTCCTCTGTCTCACATGCTCTTGACCAGCCACAAGAGGGTGTTTCTAATGCAGGCCCCTGTCTCTTCTGTTCTTGACTAGCCACCAGAGGCTTTTCCCACGTAGTCCTCTGTTTCTTACGCTATTGACCAGTAACCAGAGGGCGTTTCCCATGCAGTCCCCTGTCTCTTCTGTTCTTGACTAGCCACCAGAGGCTTTTCCCACGTAGTCCTCTGTTTCTTACGCTCTTGACTAGTAACCAGAGGGTGTTTCTAATGCAGGCCCCTGTCTCTTCTATTCTTGACTAGCCACCAGAGGCTTTTCCCATGCAGTCCTCTGTCCCTTCTGCTCTTGACAAGCCACCAGAGGGCATTTCTCATGCTTCCGTCTGTCCTTTATGCTCTTGACCATCCACCAGAGGGCGTTTGTCATGCAGTCCTCTGTCTCTTCTGTTCTTGACATGCCACAAAAGAGCGTTTCTCACGTAGTTCTCTGTCTCTTATGCTCATGACCAGCCACCAGAGGGCATTTCCAATGCAGTCCTCTGTCTCTTATACTCTTGACCAGCCACATTAGGGTGTTTCCCATGAAGTCCTCTGTCTCCTATGCTCCTGACCAGCTACCAGAGGTTGTTTCTCATGCAGTCCTCTGTCTTTTATGCTCTTGACCAGCCACCAGAAGGCGTTTCTCATGCAGTCCTCCATCTCGTATGCTCTTGACCAGCCACAAGAGGGAGTTTCTAATGCAGATCTGTCTCTTATGCCCCTGACCTGCCACAAGATGCCGTTGCTCATGCAATTCCGAGAGGGTGTTTCTAATGCAATTTTCTGTCTCCTATGCTTCTGACCTGCCACGAGATGGCATTTCTCATGCAGTCCTCCGTTTCTTATGCTTTTGACCAGCCCTCAGAGGGTGCTTCTCATGCAGTCATCTGTCTCTACTGTTCTTGACCTGCCACAGGAGGTCGTTTATCATGCAGTTCTCTGTCTCTTCTGCTCTTGACCAGCCATGAGTGGGCCTAGTGGAAGCAGATCCCCTCACTCATCCCAGAGGCTCTGGAGATTGCATCACCCCTACAGACGGGTCCTGAGACTTAAGACTCTTTCCTCTGTTGTGCATCAGACCCACTATTTAATAACTGATCGAATGCTGCGTTCAATTTTAAACACAGTATTTCTTCCAAAGGGATGATGACCTTGTTTATCCTTAACTATTGTTTTCATCAGATCCCATACACCCACTTTGCCGTCTGTTTCTTTAATCTGCAATTATTTATGATTTCTCCATGCTGCTGTGTCTACCATGGGAGCAAAATTGTATTTGGTGAAATGTAGAGCTAATTATACCATGAACCAAGCAACAAAAAGACGGAGCAGATGTTCCTTCTGATGCGCTAACTGTCCCCTCGCTTGCAGTACACACAGTTAAAGACCGAGCACGAATTGGTAAACAACATTCAAGTAGGACTGCTTAAATATGCAAATCCGATTTATCTAAAGGTAAAAAAAAAGACCGAACTACTGTTAATGAGTCGGCTAATAAAGAACGTTTGTTTAAGATCAAGGACAGATCACGCCTGTGGAGGGCTGCCGTGTAATGCATCTCTGAGATGCACTTGTCTGTTGTTATCTACAAAGCTTCAAACATGTATAGCATTAGTGCTGTTTGGCCCCTCATGTGCAGTAGGGGGGGAGCTGCGAAGTCAAAGGAAGAATGCTGGCTGCCTTTGTGTGCAGTGTTTGTTGTGCGCATCTTTATTGTGCACATAAACTGGAGCGAACAGCTTCTAATAAACCAACTCCCCTCCAAAGTGCTGTGTGAGCCGGTGCCAGAATGACTAAATTAAACACCAGTTTTACATTCATTAAATAATAGTGAAACCACATAGTTGCCACCTTGGGAGACTTTAGAGTGACATAAAAGAGCTTCAAACATAAGAGCCTGCAGTTGCCTTGTTTTGTCAAGCTAACGACTGCTAAGTTACTCCTTTCCTGTCTTGTTTAAATCGAGTAGTCACTTGCAAAAACTCTTGATAGTTTTTTCTTTAATGTAGCGCTTTATACCAATGTCTTTGTCGTTTCCAAGCACTGTAAAATACCAGGTGTCACTGTTTGCCGATGCAATCCAACTGACTTTATCGACCAAGGAAGGATGAAAGACTGACTGACTTTAACGAGATTTGACTGAATGCCCTCTAGAGATATATATTTGCCACAATGTGATCCCTTGCAGTCAGTTCAGTGCTCCACAGCGGGTGCTCAGCGTTAGGGCCGGATCCTGGCCCCAAACAGTAACTCCTTCACAAAAGACGCGGCACTCCAGAGTAGGTTACTCAATGGTATTTTATTTTACCACACACCAACTCAACCAACGCGTTTCAGCCTGGATGGCCTTAGTCACGGTCAGTGAGTCCCTTTTCTCTTTCACTTTAAAAACCCATATCTGCCACAATGAGGCATTATGGGATTTGCAGTGTTTGAAATAAATCTTTATACATATATTTACAAAAGGACATTCTGTGAATGGGGTATTCATGGTGATTACATTATTATTTCATGTATCTCTCATTGTCCATCGTATAGTACCATTATTCTATCATGTACACTTTATTTCAGCAATGGCAATGTTGCGCTATTTTCAGTGTATAGTACACCTGATCCTGAGTTAGTGCCTTGTTTGACATTATCTTTTTGAAAAATTCCATTATTTACATATTTACAGTGTTGGGTATAGAACCCATATTTCTCATTTTCTTTGGGTGTGTTTCTACACCATGTTCAATTTGGAGGCACCTGTTTAGATCTTTATCCCGCTTTTATGTCCTTCTTTAATCAAGGTGAACATAAAGGTCCTCGTCAAAGTTAATCCCATGGGGATACTTCATTCTGAGTCGTATGATGTATCTCGATTCAAGTTGACGCAATTTCTTGATCCTGTCCCCTCCTCGTTCTCCTGGGGGGATCTAAATAAGTTTTATTCTTGATTATAACTGAATTTTCAAAAGCACCATTTCCCCAAACTACTTGCATGAACAAGAAAGAAATTAGCAAAGGTAAGAGCAGACATGAAGTGTAAACTGCAATGCAGAGAGTTACATTTTTCTCTTTCCTTTTATACAATATAGAATGATAACTAGGAATTGAAGAGTAACAAAACATACAAGGTCAATGTTGAATACATATATGACCTCCATCACTTTTTTCTTCTGGGGACATTCGTGTAAAATAGGTACTTAAGAAACGATAAAGGTACTTAAGAAACGCTGTAAAAGCTGGATACAGAAGTGTCTATGACTTCTGTGATGGTACTGCTAAAGGTATGTAGGTTAAGACCTTCATGACAACTCAAAATAGGTTTGGACCACAATAAGAACTCATTCAGGAGATGGAGCTCTGTATTGGTGCTTTATTGGGTTAGAGGTATACTGGCAGCCTGAATTTGTAGTTTATGATTTGTGAATTGAGACTACCACTATTAGGCTTTTACAATAATTAAGACTCAGGAGTATCTAGGATTCTATATGTTGTATACCACTGTTTTTCGTGGAGCAAACTGGTACCTGCCATAGCAAGTTTATTGTGATGTTGTCCCCTTCGGCATTCTTGGCACTCCACTCACTTGAAGATTTCAACTTCAAAGCTCCCTTCTATGTTTTTGAACTTCTTTACTAGGCATGGGGGAGGGTCATGGACTCATGGTCAGGAATACATCCTGGTCCAATTTGTGGTTGGGAGTTCCAAATATGAGCTCTTCTTTCATTGTAGTGTTCAGGCAAAATGAGATGTCCTTGCAGAAATGTGAAGGATTTGGAGCTGCAATATATGTATATATGTATATGCAAACTAAGGGCTAAAGGGATGCTAAAGTTAGGTCCTAAGACCTTCATTTATGTTGAAAGTAAACATACATTCAAGGGTTAAAGTGACGGTATAGTTAAGTGTTAAAATGAGACAAAAGCTAACATTTAAAAAACAAAAAGCACTGAAATACGCTAGTTATAGTTTAGTGAAGTAGCTATAAACGGTACCTCCCTCATGCACTACTTATGACCTCACTTATTGCATCCTTCATAACATGTTAAATGACATCATCAGCAAAGTGGCATAATGCGAAATGCGATTAGATTGAAACCAAATTTGGCAAAAATTAGAACTTTACTCCGAAAGTGTTCTATTTGATATTCCATGCAAATCCGTTCAGCCATTTTCAAGACATTCATCGTTAAATTAGAATTTGGGTTGGGATGAAGGGGTTAAAAAATGAAATACATCTGGACAAATGGCAGAGGGGGTAATTCAAGTAAAAAAATAATCTCGAGCATTATTGGTAGAGGGAGCTTATCCTCACATTCGTCTTTTCAGTACCTCTGTACTGTCCCCATGAAAGCAAAATAATCTGATTTGCTGGACTGAGCGTTGAAGAAAAATTTGTGGCTGATAATACAGGATTTGATGATTCAGACCCGGGGTCCTGAATTTCAGGGAAAAAGGGCACTTCATGGGGCAGAATCACCACAAATTGACTCTCAGGCTCATTATCAGGAACCTCCCAGTAATTCAAAAACAAAAGGCCAATTGTGTCGCCAGTGTAGTCGTACTACCACGGGATCCGACAAGACTGCCTGTGAGGTACCCAAGATAATGCACAGTGGGAGTTGGCGACCTACCACCATGGCACACAGCGGAAGGGTTATTGAATTAGCATGTGTACTACCCTGGCCAATTCAAATTAATAACCCCATTTCTGACACCCAATATCTCTGTTGACATAAATAAGAAAAACATTAGGTATTTGTTGGTATTAAACCTGTCCTTAATTTTACTTCAATTGCACATCATGAAAAACAATGATTGAAGGGGCTGATTCTTTTTCAAAGTCACAAGACAATTAAGAAGCACCAAGTATGTGACCAGAACTGTCTTACTGTACAGCATAATTCACTTTTTACAAAAAATTACATATTTAATTTAAACTGCAAGACATTATACAGGTTCAATCAAAGGCTGAGTAGGAAAGATTTAAGTCTCTTTGCTTGCATAAAGCTATATTGTTCTGTTAATTAACAGTCTTTCACTGTTTAATGTTAATGACCACTGTTCTTCCTTCAAATCCCAAATTAAGTAGCCTTAATAAGGTAAAATGAAATGAAGTCTTAAGTGATATAAATCGATGCACGGTCAGGTTATACAACTATAATTTTTCTTGTATGAAGTTGTCAAAAGAGATGATAATGAATACATTTGTTTTCTGTAAACAAAAGCAAAATGATTCACTTTTTATCTAGTATGCCATTTTAATTTATAACATTTTATAACAATACGAAGTGAAATGAAAGCATCAGATTGTCAATCTTACATAAGTGTTATTCTTGATTATAACTGAATTTTCAAACGCACCATTTCCCCAAACTACTTGCATGAACAAGAAAGAAATGAGCAAAGGTAAGAGCAGACATGAAGTGTAAACTGCAATGCAGAGAGTTACATTTTTCTCTTTCCTTTTATACAATATAGAATGATAACTGGGAATTGAAGAGTAACAAAACATACAAGGTCAATGTTGAATACATATATGACCTCCATCACTTTTTCTTCTGGGGGCATTCGTGTAAAATAGGTACTTAAGAAACCCTAAAGGTACTTAAGAAACACTGTAAAAGCTGGATATAGAAGTGTCTATGTCTTCTGTGTTGGTACTGCTAAAGGTATGTAGGTTAAGATCTTCATGACAACTCAAAGTAGGCTTGGACCACAATAAGAACTCATTCAGGAGATGGTGTTCTGCATTGGTGCTTTATTGGGTTAGAGGTATACTGGCAGCCTGAATTTGTAGTTTCTGATTTGTGAATTGAGACTACCACTATTAGGCTTTTACAATAATTAAGACTCAGGAGTATCTAGGATTCTATATGCTGTATACCATTGTTTTTCCTGGAGCAAACTGGTACCTGCCATAGCAAGTTTATTGTGATGTTGTCCCCTCCGGCATTCTTGGCATTTTTTTTTGTATGTTCTTATATAGTGCTCGAATCACCGGGGGGCATCTCGGCGCTTGCCTTGGGAATCCGTCCTGGCTTTTCCCTGTGAGATAGCCCCTACAGGGCATCGCCAAGGTGAAAGCCAGGCATCCCGCCGCGGGGGGCCGTTGTGGAGATTAAGCAAGCTTAATGCCCAGAGTTGCAGAGTGTGAACCCATGATTAGGTCAGGCACCGAAGCGAGAATTATCGAGTCCGTGGACATTTGAGGTCAAGACCCTGCCGCGTCGGGAATTGAACCCTGGTCCCGGGTCTGACCTCTGCTTCAGGGTCTGCCTGCTCTAACCAGTGAGCCACACTTCTCCTCATTCCGCATTCCACTCACTTGAAGAATTCAACTGCAAAGATCCCTTCTAGGTTTTTGACCTTCTTTACTAGGCATGGGGGAGGGTCATGGACTCATGGTCAGGCATACATCCTGGTCTAATTTGTGGTTGGGAGTTCCAAATATGAGCTCCTCTTTCATTGTAGTGTTCAGGCAAAATAAGCTGTCCTTGCAGAAAATATGAGTTCCAGAAATACTAAATTTCCAAGTTTTTTCTTACCTCTCGCATCTACTCTCATATGGATCTCTAAGTTGTTAGCACACAGCATGCTTAGAACTGAAGAGTGTGTGCTTTGATGTTATGGACAAGTGGCAGCATATCTGCATTGAAGACTAAAGCTTACAGACAGTTTCCCTGGAACAACAAACACTTTGGGCCTGATTTAGAGAATGACGGAGGGTTCCTCAGCCACAAACACAAAATATATCCCATCCGCCATATTACAAGTGTCATTGAACATAATGCACTTGTAATAACGCGGACGAGACATCCGTCACATCTGCGACAGAGGGACCCACCCAACTCTGAATCAGACCCTTCGTCTCTTCCTAAACAGATTTTGCTAATACGGATCTGGTGCCTTTCACTGGTGTGAAATGATATGTCCCTGTGGAGTGACTGAATCATCACTTTAAACCATTCCTGTAGTCAACTGAGAATAATGTGATGGTAAAGTGTATGACAGGTGTAGAGAAAATCCAGAAATATGGGAACCTGCAGATGACTTTCAACCATTTATGTAAAGAGATCCTATCAACAGTCTTATGGTGTCCCATTGGCACTTAACCTATCTAGAAAGTCCTCAGGGAAACGTGCCTTAGCCACCCTCCACTGGCTGCCCATACGAGAGCGCATTGTATTTAAAACAATGTGCATGACTCACCGCATTGCCCAAGAAAAGGGACCAATATACCTCCAAAAACTACTGACCAAGTATCAACCCAAACGGCATTTAAGATCTCAAGGCTGTATGCTCTTTCAAGTGCCCAGAATTTACCGGGCGCGTATGGGCGGTCGGTCTTTCACATACTTGGCCAGCAAACAATGGAACTCACTACCCATTGAACTCAGGATGGAACCATCAGAGAACATTTTCCGCCAAAAACTAAAAACCTATCTGTTCCCGAAGCTATGAGCCCCTTTCTTTGCTTCCCATCAGTCTAATCCCTCTTTCTCCCGGTAATAGTCTAGTCCATGTTCATAAAGCGCGGGGACACACTGTTTCCTAGTGTAACCAGGCGCTATATAAGAGGCTTTTATTATTATTATTATTATTATTATTTTAAGAAACCTTTGCATCATCTGAAATGCTATTGTCAGTCATGGAATAGGTTATTGGCTTTTCCAATTTTTTCAAACATAAACCTCAGCCAATGTTTTATACACATTTATTAATCTTAAACAATCCACTAATCAATTACAGCTCCTCATAATAGCAGAACAGTAATGAAGGGAGAAGTCGATGTTTTCTACAAAGCACTGAAAGGAAAACTCGTATAATTTAGAACTTCCTTCAAATAAACTTGGAGAAAAATATGAGGACAAACTAAGTAATCCTGGAAGAATTCGATTGTGTTATTAAAACGCCTCCAATCAGTGTAGCAATAGATGAAATAGAAAAGCACTATTGGCAGTAGAAGTTCAGAAGTACAGATACAGCACAGGCTAATTTAAGGGTTTAATGTGTATTTGTTTTCAGCATAAATCTGCCTCCCATCATTCAGAATAAACTACACCCAATGCTGTAAAAAAAGGACATTACCAGCAGCATTTTCAATCAACGAGGCGATGTATTCACAAGCAATCAATGAAAACCACACTGGCTTTGACAAACAGCTGGTCTAGGAAGTCATTTTTCTCAGATACTTAGCAGTATCCTTTTAAAGTAATTGCTTTGGGTCTGTGTTACAGCCTGTCATTTGGTCCACACTTACTCTAAAATACAATTTATGTCATTTTCATCAATGTTCATGCATTCTACTGAAGGTTTCTACCTGAATTCAGTGATAAAGCTATATTTAAAAAAAACAGCTCTCTAAACTTATATTAAATTTTGAGGCAAGTCCACAAAATGTACAAAAAGGTTTTATTTTACACTTACGTTGCAAATGAAAAATGCTTGAAATGGCAGTTTTTTTTTTTTATTTAGGACGGTGGCTGCTGGTAGGGAATGGGATGGGGGGGGGCGCGGGAAATATAAAAACAAAAAAACTGTTACCTTTTAAGAAGGCCGGGTCTCTCCCTTGCTTCACTGCTCCAGATGAAGCTGCTGGAAGGACCCAGCACACAGGGTCCCCAAAGCCATGCAGCGTTGTGATTGGTCTGAGCGCCCTGAATTGGCACTCAGATCGCGACTGGGAGCCTGTGCATATTTCCCACCAGGAAGTCCATTATTGCCTGGTGGGGAATATGTAAACTGCGCATGACTGCTTGGCCGGCCAAGCAGTCATGCGCACTTAGTGTACACGGTCCTCTCCTCCTCCCACCCTGAGCCCCCAGTCCGCCTTAACGCAACCCGCAGCAACCAAAAATAAAACTATAATAACCTTGTTATCGTTTAAATTTTTTCCCTTTCACTGCTCTATGAGAAGTGGGGCGCCGCTATTTCGGCTTAGCGAAGGAGCCGCCACTGATCTAGTAGCACTTGCTACAGCAGATTAGCTTGTTTCCATTGCTGTCAATAACACGTTTTACTGTTAGACACGATAATGTTACTCATTTCTTCACCCTCTGTAGTATGAAAGGCTGAGTCTGCCCTGTTGGAAATGGAACCGGTGGCCTATGGAGTACACACACATTTCCAAGCTACCTATGCTTAAAGCAAGCCACACATAAACCTCTGAAGGGTGAATTAACATATGTCTTGCTGAACTGTTCACTTTTACTTACACGTTACACACACATATCCTGCCCTTATGGTAACCAAAAGGCGAAGTGCAGCACTCAACAAAAATTGTTTATAAATAAATAAGTAAATAACATCACACAACTATCTTATCTGTATATATCAAGGTCACACTGATGTTATTTTGCAAATATGGCCCATACCACTGACTCTTTACATATTCGTTCAATACTGTCATGGATCCTAGCCAGACAGTGGCATACCCATAAACATGTGATATTTATGTCAAGCTTGGAATCCATTCTGTCTTTGACTGCCACGGAAGGCAAACACATTGCTCCTGCAGCAAACAATAATCTCTTTAGGTAACGCAGAGCAAACATGTTAAGAACATATTCTGTGTAAATATGCAGCACGACTGTCCTTGTTGGAAGACATTAAACTCCATCGCCAGATACGGCCCACGCTGTGCTGTTAATGTGCTGGGCTGCAGCCAGGGCACTTTTAGACATTTTGAAGTTCAGTTCGCCGCGCAACTCTTTAAAAAGTCAATTAGCGGTGGAAGTGTTTTCAAATGCGAAGCTCGTGTTGCTTTCCGTGCATTGACAGCAATATTCGGAACGCTTTTTATGAAATTGATTATCTTCCGTAATTAAACCCATAAGGAGAACAGGAAGCATTACATTGCTCGACAGGGAAAAAGGCTGAGGCTAAAACAGCAGCGAAACAAAAGGTGCTGCAATATCTGAAATGAAAGTGCCTCAGACATGCCTATTGATCTCAGGATGATAAATGCATTTGCCATCAAAGTGCTGCAAGAAATATGCAACCCTTTTAGCAATTCTTGAAGTTTTGCTTACATATTGACATACAGAAGTGGTGAGAGAGAGCGGGAAAAGGCTACTGTGTTTTATTCATCAGAAATGGGCACAAATAAATTGCTCGCATAGAAACGGTTTATGTTCGCCTTATTTACATGATGAATAAGGAACTTAGTTAAAATTCAATATGCAAAGCGTGGTATTCAACCTTCACCGTTAAAAGAATGCAAGAGGGGCAGCTATGTTTCAGTGCCAGGCCTCATCCTCGTGTAAGCTAAAGATGCTGCCGCAGCATAATTCCATCATCTTAATTAGGTCCTTCACAAGCTACACGCCTATTGGTCAAAGAGCAAGTGATTGGCGAACAACAGCAACAATCACTATTAACACGCCAACCACGGACAAAAAAGAAAACAAACACTAATTTTAATATTATGATCATTTTCATTATAGATATGTCTATATTATTATTATTATCTTGCGTTTGGAAAAGCATCTGCTGAATCGATCGAAAAGAGAGGCATTAGTGAGTGACCAGCGACGGCCCGTGGAGGGAGTTACGGTGGGGCAGGAGGGCGGGGAGGGGGAGGGGCAGGGTGGAGGTTGCTAAAAACCGGCATATGGATAATTGCAGGTAAGTAAACAATTTAATTAATAAAACGAATTTCGTAGTGCGCCTTGCATCGCAAAATGCAATGCAGTGCGAGCTACGAAATTCGTTTTATTAATTAAATTGTTTACTTACCTGCAATTATCCATATGCCGGTTTTTAGCAACCTCCACCCTGCCCCTCCCCCTACCCGCCCTCCTGCCCCACCGTAACTCCCTCCACGGGCCGTCGCTGTGAGTGACTAAGAAACAATATTTCATCTGCGGAATTCATTATACAGCTATGCGTACTGACAGGGGAAACTCCAACCAGGGCTAGATTTAGGGCAGGGCAACCGATGCGGCCGCACTGGGCGCTGACCTGTAGAGGGGACGACGATCTCAGGGGAGGGGGCACTGTGTTGAGCAATAACTTATGATTGGAGAGATGAGGGACACTTTTGCCCTGTGGTAGTGAGATAATCCGAGGAGGCAGTCATGGGTGTGGGAGGCGCTAAAAATGATTGTCGCACCGGACGCCGCCAACTTTAAAGATGACCCTGACTCCAACCAAGATAAATATCCCTACTATGGAAAAATGGATCCGTATTATGTGGATTACGCTCTTGTGGCAGGTCCTAACTAAGGCCCTCATTAGGATTGCGGAGAATCCGCATCCTCCGGGTCGGCGGTGGCTTCAGATTCCCCGCAGCGGAGCCTTCAATGTCCCCCCGCCAGATTAGGATGGCTGGGGGGACGAGAAGTCCGTCCGCTGCTTTTCCGCCGCGGTCGCCTTCCGACCGCGGCGGAAAAGCTCTAATATGGTGGTGGTGTCTATCAGACACCGCCAGCCATATTAGGATGGTGGGAAAGACATGCTTTTCCGCGGCGGCTTTCCCGCCGTGGAAAAGCATACGGACTGTCACTTTGGGGGCCCTTTGCGTGCCCCCTGGGTGAAGGGGCGTGGGGGGTGCACATGGGGGGTACCTATGGTACCCCCCTGCATTTGCGTGCACAAAGCAGCAGGCACCGCGCGGTGCCTACCGCTTTGTGCATGCAAATGCGATGGATGCATTTTTCACCTTGCGACGGGTGCAGCTTGAAGCTGCACCCGCCGCAATATTAAAGATAGTGGATGTGACCGCCACCCTGGCAGTCACATCCTAATCTGCTCGGAGGGAACGCCGCAGCCCCTGCGGACGTTCCCTCCTCCTCAGGGGTCGCGGACGGACTCAAGTCCGTCCTTGATCCTAATCGGGCCCTTAGTGCAGCGCTACCAAGCGTGCTACCAAGCGTGCAACAACAACCCTAACTGAACCACCTGCTTTTGACATGGTGTGTCGGAGAGCTCATGTGTCGGCACAGTCTTTGATATTGTTATTTGCAACAGCAATGTCCAATCACCACTCACGTCACCTCCAATTAAAAAAAAGGCTGTGCCAGAGTTAAATGTTATTTTGGGGATATAATCACGAGCGAGGCAAAAGGGCTTATACAATTGTTTGGTGCACACCTTACTGATTTTTCAACTACTACCCCTTAACAAGGCAGGTGTATATTCCAAATGGTCATAATTTCTGATTTGACAATAGCCTTATTTTGGAAATTACACAATTGCCAGAAATATCATAAACAAGCTGTGAGTGTGTCAGTGGTAACTTGCCTGTATTTTTGTAGCAAGTCACATTAATGTTCGAATCTAAAAGCACCGATTCTTACAATGGGTGCTTTTTGAGATTCTGATTTTCTAACCTATTCTATGGCTGCTTCGACTGTGACCCAAAGAAACAAAATGGTAAAGTTTGGGTATTTTAATAGTGGCAGCCACATCAACTGTTGAAAAATTGTTGAATGTATAAATACCCAAATATCTACATAATCACTACTCACCGTCTCACAGGTCATATGTTTCTATCCCTTTAAGAAGAAAAACTGTAACCAAAACCCAAAGGCCTACCTAGTGAAATTATATTTCACTCCTTTGATTTGATCTGTTGTTCCCTGGTTCTGGTTAATACCTTTGTTTCTAACATCTAAAACTGAAAAAAGCATGTCATACAGATACTCAGGTAGTGATGGTAATGCATTTTATATTACCATTGTAAAGGATTGATGGGACAAAAAGGCCTCTTGTGAGTCAAAACTCCTGCCTACACTAAAAAAGCAGGTTACAACGGGATAGTTCAACCGTTTGTGTATATAGGGCTCTGTGTGTGTCCCATGCCAGCGAAAATAAATGTGGGCCAATAAAATAAACTGTTACTTGAGGCAAGAGTAGAAATAGGCAGGTCCAAACATAAAGTACTACAGGTTAAAGGTCAATTTCAATGTTTTTACAGGAGAACTTGTCCATATTCTGAACTTTCTGGATCATCACCTTCTTGGATCTTCACTGGTTCACACATTGAGTTTATGTAATGATATTGTGCTCTGGTTCTGTTTAAATACCATTGTTTATAAAAAAAAATGCACAGGAAAACATGGTATGGCATGCACTAGTGCGGTAGATGTGCACCTACTACTATGCTATTATTTTATCCCACTGTTGAGGGAGGTGTGGGGCAGTGTGTGTGAAAACATATTTGATAATGAACTGTGAAATATGGAAATTATTTAATTGTTCCTTGTGAAATAGGGATTTCATTTCACCTGTCTACAGAGGTTTAGCAATGTCACTGCTACTACAATTACGCAAAATAGCAGACCAAATTATGTGGCAAGGTTATCTAAATTATGCTGCAAAAAATCAAATTACAGGGTCACATTCTGTAGCAATATTATTTTAATGCATTTGTGGCTGAAATTTATTTTGTGAAATCTGCATATTATGCAACAAATTGTGAAAAATATAGTAAAAACATAATTATGCCATAACTGTTGCAGCCGCAGAATCACATAAATCCACTGGCTCTCATTATTGTCCATTGTTTTATCAACCATTTATTCATGAAAGGAAACAAAACCTAAACATTCTCATTTCAATCAGTGCCCATTGGTAATTGCACATTTAAGAAAAAAAGCTTTTCAAGCTAACTACCCAAAAGGAATAAGTAGTATAAACAAATACATAACAGGTAATGTGTACACAAAATCTTGATGCGACCAGATACTTTTAGATACGTGTCACTCTACGATGCTTATCAAATCCAGGATATGTGGATAATACCTTGAGGACTGTGGAATCTGAATAGGTGAAGTTATAAGTGGATCTTTTGTGATCATGAAGCTTGGTCATATTGTAATCTCCATGCCCCTGGCTATACTAAATGATGAACTGTAATTGAATGTTTGAAATCTAAAATACCCCGATGAATTTCGATTTTCGAACAAACCCCGAGGCTATGATTGTACTAATTTGTGTGGAATAAAGAACGTTTGGAAAATAAAATAAGATACACAAAATATCTCTTGAATGACTGTTTCTGGGCTCATTTATTTGGATGTACCTCTATGTTTGAAAAATAGCAGGTCATGTGTTATATGGTCATATATATCCATTTTAGGGTTCTGTTGAGATTTACAACCTACTCTGCTTTCAGCATTATGCTTTATGACGTCACCAGAACCCTTCAAAGCCAGTGGCGTAGCATTGGCCCCTGCACCCCCCTGTGGTGTGGGGGGACACCCGATCTCCAGGGGGCCCTCTACAGCACTCTTTCAGGCAGCAGGCTCCTGGCCTGAGAACTCCTGGCTGGGTCCTGGGGAGGGGGAGTGGGGGAAGGGGGGGGGGCGGGGGCTCCATGTGCTATGCAAGGGAAGGGAGCTTCAGGTTTCATTATGCCACTGCTTGAAGCAATATTGGATCCGTTATAAACATGCAACCTGAAGCTAAATGCCAAATGAAATAGTTGTTCCTGTTTTGTTAAGCAAGGTATGCACAGGATTATTGCCATACCAAAGGGTAGGCATTAGCTCTGCATGTGCAACACATTTATATTAATTGGTTTGTCCTTTCAAGTTCTGTTTATCTCTTCATTTCCATCAGAGACTCAAAGGTCACTCTGTTCCATTTATAAATTCAACGTGACAGAGATTAGTGAAAGGGAAAAAAATGACAGCTAAATGAGTGTATCATCATGCAATCAGACATCTCACTATTCATTTATCCAATTAATAAAAAACCCTGTCAAACGTTGACTGGTAAATTTGTTTGTAGCCATCAAAATATTTCTTCCATGAGAACTTAATCAGTGCCATTCAAGGAGCTAAATCAGAAAAATGTCCAATGGTAGAAATACTTATGTCTAGTTAGGCTTGTATTGTGACTTAATAAATATGGGGTTAATACACAATACTAACATGGAAAAAGGGCTTAAATTACATCTTAACTTAGCATTATATTCCTTTTTAAATAGTGATGGAAATTCTGCTTTTTGTGCATTGGGACGTGGTGAATGCACACTTTTCTTGAATAATGTATCCATGCAGCTCAAACATGAGCAGAGGATATGTATTTACTTGTTTATTTATTAAATAATTAAATCATTTATTAGCTGTTCGATAAAGCACAGACCAGACCACTAGATAACAAAGCGCTTTATAGGGGTTTAAGTTCCAAGAGAAGGCTGGAAAACAAGGGATTATCAGATTCACATAACTAATGCGATGAATGATATAGGTCACTGTAATCAAAGAGGCTGCACATTCTATACTTTTGTGGGCCAGAGAGGTTGGAGATATGACAACCGACTAAACCGACTAAAACATACATATGAATAGAGTAAATTATTGCAAGGTCAGTACAGTGTGAATGGGCGAGAAATTCCAAAATAGTATCAACATATCCACGAGAAGTGACGCTGGACTAGCAAACAGTTTAGCTCTTTTGGAAAGGATTAGGGCCAGCTCTGCTAACTGGTGGAATTGAGTACTAGACAGGTCAGCACAGCCGTCTGTAAGACCTATTGTTAGCAATCCTTTAAAATACGCATCGTGGGCTGAGCATCCGCCTAAAGTGCATTTCTCTCTTACTTAGTGCTATTGGCTGCACAGTGTATTGTGCCAGTTTTCATAAGGTGCTTGCACTGAAATGCATGAGAGACTATTTTAAATCTGAAAAATTCACTCCAATATCACAATGTCATATTGAATTCGTTATCCCCTATATGCACTATATGCAGAATGGCATTATTTTTATCTTTTGTTCCCAGCGTTGGCAAATGTAATAGGTCTGGCTTTACAATAAACACTATTTTTTTTACTCTATCCATGCAAAAAGCATTTGTGCATAACTATGTTTAACATATGGAATCAAATTAGAGACATAGCAGTTAGCTTTGTCAATGATTTTTTTTTCTGGTTGCTGGAAAGGCAAGAAAACTAGTGCCAGAAATCAAAGGTGTTTTTGAACCCAAAGCTCTTTAAACAATCATTTTATGGGCAAGGAAGCTTGTTTTTTAGGTCTCGCAACCTGCGTTGCACTGCGCAGCAGTGCGCGCACAGGTCGCGAGATCTTTAGTAAGTGAAAAAACGGGGAAATCAAGCTGGCCTAGGAATCGCACACGCTTGTGCGTGAGCGTTTCCTTTTCAGCTCCCCCTTTGGCCTTTGCGTGCGTCTTATTCTAAAAGACTGCATGCAATTGGCCCGAGGCAACCGCATAGCTCCTCCCACGGCCTATTGGTGTCTATTACGCGCTTGGTGCGCGTAGTAGACACCAATAGGCCGTGGGAGGAGCTATGATTGTGCCCAGTGATGCGCGCGCAACTTGTTTTTCTTTACTTGGTATAAGCGCGGCACCCACGCATTACTTTTGATGTTATAAGTAAAGCGCGGGTGCCGCGATTATACCAAAGGTAAAGAAATACATTTTGTTTCTATTTCTTTACTTTTGGTATAATCGCTGCACCCGTGCTTTAGTTTTAATGTTATAAGTAAAGCGCGGTTGCCGCGATTATACCAAAAGTAACATCTATTTCTTTACTTTTGGTATAATCGCGGCACCACAGTTGTGCTTGTAGCCGCCTCCTTGTTTTCTTTCTTGCTGGATCGAGTATGGACCTCCCATAGGCAGCTTTTACTCAATGAAATGGCTCATCTGGGTCTTGTTCATGACATAAAATCATTATGTTAATGAGCCTGCTGAAAAACTTCTGGGTCAGAAATTTGCTGGGGGGTTTATGAATTCATTTTTCCAAAGATGTTAGACTGAGTGCCAAATCTGTTAGGAAATTGTAGCGTTGCAGCAGAATTTGTCAAGTACATAGAGATTGCTGCAAAAGTATTATGTGCAGTATGTATCAAGCCTGAAGGAATTCCATAAAGTCAAGTAACCCTCCTTACTGGATATTTTCTTCCTGCACACTTGCATCTTAACAAGAGCGTTTCATCCTTTGGCATTGCGTGCATTGTACTGCCTCGGGTAGTGTGTTAGAATATCGATTGCAAAATATCATCCCCTTGGATGTAGATTTTCCATTATTAACTCCAGGGAAGTGATAGTTTTGTAAACATTATTTCGGACATACCTTTATATATATTCATCATTAACATCCGGTTGCAAGAGATGCCAGCTGGTGCCCTCCGTCGCAGGATGAACATTCTTATATGATCTGCCACCCTCTAGGTTTTTTCTTTAGATAAAATGCGCAGCTGGTAGTTTAACTGATCGACCCATCCCCACCTTTATTAAACGTGAGCAGAACGTAATCGGAGCAGGAAGCAAATATTTTGATACTCCCTGCGTTTTTCAAATGAGAACCAGAGCGGAAACTTGCGTGTGCCTTATGCAAAGCCTTGAGCTGATGTCTTGGGTGCTTCTTGTGTCTTCTGCTGTTTATAAACCTCCAAACCATGTACTTGCAACGTTCACCTGCTGCACTTCTCCCGACACTACCTACTCCCACTTGCAGAATTTTTTTGAGCGGGAATGGAGTGTGTATTTCACATTTGAGCTCACTTGGATATTTTTGTAAGATTGTTCGCCCTCACTTTGGCCTCTATCCACTTTTAATCGCTTAAACTAGGGTCTCTTGTCACCAACTATCTCCCCTCTCAATCACCCAGTCTCCCTCCCCTCTCTGTGACTCCCTCATCCGTCTCTCTCGCCGCTCTGTGCCTTAACCCTCAGACTCTATTCCTGCTTCTCTCACTGTCTCATTCAAGCCAATAGTTTCTCACCTCTCTCCCTTTCTCTGTCACTATCCTAAGCTCTCTCGCTGCTGTCTCTTTCACCACTCTGCCTCACTACTTATTCCGTGTCTGTCACACCTCTGTCTCTACCCCTCTGACCCATCCCGCTTCTCTCACTGTCTCACTCGGTCTCGTCCCTAGTCACTTTGTCACTCACGACTCTCCCAGTGTCCCTTCTGCCGCTTTGTCTCTCACGCACTGTCCCTCACCCCTGCGCCCCATCTCATGCATGCGCACCTCCCACCGACTCATTTGTGTGCGACACAGCAGAGGTGCTCAGCAGCCTCTCCGCCGCCAAGCACCCCTGCTCAGGCCTTGAAAGCCGACCTGAAAGGTTACGTGAGTCAGCCGCCTCTCCCGAGTGATTCTGCTTTCATATCGGGTTATTGACATGTACTTGATGCCGTCTGCAGCAGGATTATAATTAAAGCTGCCCCAAAACGCACTAACCTGCATGGATCAAGCCCCGGTCTGCGCCGGACTGGCGCTTAATCTGCCAGCCTGTGGGGTAGTGAAGGCCACTGGAAGTACAGAGGCCTGACAGCTAGAAAACATGGAGGCATTGTGAGTGCAAACACAGACCTGACTGTGATTAGCTGGTGCCCACACTGAGGCCTGACTGGCTAGTGCAAATAGGCCTGACATGTGCAAACGACGAGGCCTGACGGACATATTCAAAAACTGAGGCCTGACTGACATATGTAGAAAAAGTGAGGCCTGACGTGTGCAAACACCGAGGCCTGACTGGCTAGTGCAGCCAAATAGGCAAAGTCTGCAAACAATGGGGCCTGACTGATATATGCAAATACTGAGGCCTGACTGACATATGTAAACGCTGAGGCCTGATGTGTGCCTACACCGAGAACAGACTGGCTGGTGAAACACCGAGCCCTGACTGACTGGTGCAGATAAATGGGCCTGACATATGCAAACACTGAGGCCTGGCTGACCTGTGCAAACACTTAGGCATGTTGTGTGCAAATACCAAGGCCTGATGTGTGCAAACACTGAGGCCTGACTAGCTGCTGCAAAGAGGCCTGACATGTGCAAACACTGAGGCCTGACTAGCTGCTGCAAAGAGGCCTGACATGTGCAAACAATGAGACCTGCCCGGCTGGTGCCGTCGCCGAGTGCTGACATGTGCTAACACAGGTGAAGTGTGCCAGCTGCTAACACCAATGAGGTCTGAAAGGGGGAAAATGCCAAGGCCTGGCCAGTTCAACCTCTAAGGCCTGTGTGCTCAAGCCATAGGTTGGTGTTTGTGAACACAAGAGTCTGACTTCAAGGTCTTTAGCCGGTGTGGACATGGACACCACGGTCTGGCAGCTGCAAATGCTTTTGAGGCATCAGTGACTTCTTGCAGTTGCGCATACCGAGGCTTGGTAGGCATGAAACAGAGACATGGCAGGTGGAAACTCATTCCTCGTCCCAAACAAAGCGTCAGGGCAGGGGCGGGCTGCAGCTGAGTGACAGCAGCCGGGTGTAGCCCTATCAGTAAACTGCACTTTTAACAGCATTTAGTGCATTTGAGAAGGGTACTTTTCATGAGGGTCAACCCGGTGTACACATGGAGATTTATGTAAGATAGCTCAGTTGCTTCGTGTGCTTGCTGCAGATGGCTGTAGCCTGTATGCCACTAGTTCCCTTCCATGAGAACCTGGCATAACCTTTCACCCCCACAGATCAATAAAATAAATACTGTCTATTCAGTTTGTTATACTTCAGGGTGGTACTGCGCCATGACACACTGTTTTTGTTGCTGTTTTCAATTTGCCCATCATGCCTTCAGAGAACCAGGGAAACTTAGTGCAACTTGCTAGCTTGCACAGCTGTGTGAAAAAGGACAGAACAAGTTTGTGTTCACCTGGGCCCACTGGGTAAGGGCATGGAACAAACCCAGCACTGTTATCACCCTCTCCTCTGTGCGACAAGGCGGTGGGGCCCTATGTTAATTCCCAATTCGTGCCATGTCCTTGCGGCCTGAAGGGTGTAAGGCTCCCTGGCAAGTAATGAGACAGTTGTTCTCCCTTCTTCACCTGGGGCTGCAGACGAGGGAAAAGCAGCAACATATGAATGAAAAAACAGAATATTGCCAGATGGGAAAGTACCTTCCCAGAGGCTCATAACATACCAGGACTTTCCTTTGACGCAACACAACATTTTCGAGCTTTTACTTGCAGCTTCGGTGCTACCCCTTCACCATCCCTAAAACAAGGAAAAAATGCAGTACCGCAGGCTGTTACTAGGTGTCCCTGTGGATTTGTAAACAAAACCTCTATTAGCCACATAAGGCACTGCACCCACAGGGACACCATATTAACCGCCTATGTTACTGCACCCTTTACTTGCTTCACGCATTTGTTTTGCTGACTTCTGCTATTGCTGGTTCTAATTAGTGGTGGAAGCTATTTTGAAAATACGCTGTGCTTCAACAAGAATACATTTACCGTGATCAGAGCCAAGGTGATCTTATTCTAATTTTATGAGCCTATACCCTCCTTTGCCACTCCTTTGCAGGCTGTGTTGAGAGAGGCCAGTGTTAGTTTGGGGATTTCTAAGAATAAGGAATTTCCATTGTGTAGCCTCGATAACATGCAGGGCTGATTAATTTGCTTGAAATCCACCTCCGGGAAAATTGTATTTGCATATGGAGTTTGTCTGGTGTTGAGCGTCTTTTGGCAAAGTTAATGTGTGCTCCTAGGTTCTAGATATTGTCAAAGATGAAGCCTAGAACATTCAACAATGGAAGAAACGCGGTCCAGCATATTCAGTGTGTTCAGCCAGGTTTGCACTGGAATAGATTTTGACTGAGTTAATAGTCATGCTATGTTGTCATTCAAGATTGAATTAGAGAATGAATGAACATGGTCCACACAGGTAAAGCAAATTAGTGATGATTTTTCAGATCATTCTGCATGTCATCACTATTACAGTCCAATGGGATGTTTCAAAAGGGTGGCAAGAGGTTCCACCTAAAGATTGAAAAGACTAGATGAGAGCAAAGCAATTTTAAGAGCTTCTTGTTGGGATGAAGAGGGATAAGATAGAGAGAGTGAGATACATTTTCATACATTAACATTTGTTATGGTACTATGAGAATCACTTTGGAAATGTGCAATAAATACCCATTCATTCCCTGAGGATTTGCAGGAGACTTGATGATGTAAGGGGTCAAACAACACTGACAGGTCCAGAAGAATAAGGAGGCATGAGCAGCCTCTCTCTGACATGTGAAGTGCATTATAAACTCTTTTTAGAAAAAAAGCATGTCTACTGACCCAGATCTCATCTGAAACTTGATTGATACTTGTCAAGAAGGGCTCTTTAATCTATAAACTGTGTGAGCAGTGCTGCCACAAACATTTTCAAGACATTTTCAAAGAAGGTTATGTTCGAAACAGAGCAGAAGTTCTTCAGATAGCCTGAATCTGGACTTGTTTTTAGATCTACCATTAGCCAAGACCTTTTAATTTTACTAACATTAGATGAATAATTGATTAAAGTGAGTTTTCAGCCACCCATCTTCATCCATTGGTCTGTTATTGTACCATTCACACTTATTACCCCTACACAATACTGCATGGGGTCAGTCCACCTTAGCCATTTACTGTGAATGACAGCATTTTGCCCAATCACAAGGAGTACATGCACACACAAAGCAGTTCCCTTCCTATATTTGACCAAAAATTAATGTTGCTTTAAGTAATCTTTTTATATTGATGATAGTCCCGCAGTTTTGCAAAACCCATAGCAAACCAAACATTGACAAAGCCCGAAGCCTGGTGACCAATACCAGACCTACTGGTGTTGCCAATGCTTGTTTTAATTCTGAGAACACCTGTCTTATTTTTGGACAGTCAGTACTGTTATTTCTGATAGACTCTATTGCCCAGTTTCTGGAGGATTAAGAATTAAAATAATTTTCAAAAAATTACATATCAGTATGATTTTATGGGAAAGGCTTTAGTTTAAATAAAAAGGGTCAGTAGTAGTCAAAAACAATAACCCTAAATAGACTTGAATAGGGTTAGTTAAGTCTCGCCTCACTCAGGATGGTCACATTTAGATGACACCTTGTTCACAAGTTTTATTTATAGGAGTGTTTTGAAAGATATCTCAGAAATATAACTTTTTTTTATTATTAATTCACTGAGCATATCACACTGTGACACCCCTCCTGTTGTATTGGGCAGGCTGTCTGCATAATAATGTGTAATGAGTTGTTACAAGGTAGTTGGCGAACTGCAGCTTCATTGAACAATGAGAACAGTAGCAGATAGACAAAATGAGAGACTAGTGATGCAGCATGATTTTAAAAAGCATAGTACACAACATGTTTATACACAGAAGACTCAAAAGGTTGAAAGTACCCATTGCACACGTTAGACACAGTGACACATGATACAGAGACAAGTGTAGTAGAAGCACCATAAAAGTGTGCTTTAAAACATGAGATAAAGAAAACACATTTACAAGACAGCACTAATACATATAAATGAGTTGCGATAATGAATTTTTAATGCACATGTTCCTTACTAACGTATATTGATGAAAATTGCGATTCTAAGTGAAGTGGCCTAGTGTTGTTCATGCTCTTGGGTGAGATGCACCAGTAAGAAAAGTTGATTAAAAATGTGTAGCAATGAGGTGCAAGTGTGATATTTTGCATTATGCTATTATAGATTCTATAGTTTATGAAATATTTAAAATGATTTCTATAGGCTGAAATTAGAAACACTTGCATTTCTATGAATATAGTGAAAAATGGTGGCAATCGGGCATTTCTGACAGCTATTTTTATTTAATAATGATTGCTGAAAATGTATACATTCTTTATTTGACTTGATTTAATTTAATTATATTTCAAGTAAAGTTAGAGTTCATTTAGTTTAGAGAATTATAAGGAAAACACAATTCATGACGAGTTGATTAGGAGGATTGTCAGCAAGGATAGTCAGGTGGCTGTCCAAGAGTCTATTAGGCAGGCTCTGGGCCAGAAAGGGAATACTGATGAGGAAGAATTTTTTTCAGTATCAGATAAGGAGGAAAAGAATAAAGGTTCCGGTGGTAAGTGTCTCAAAAGAGGAAACATGTTGCGGATTCATCCAGTGAGAGAGGAGTCCAAAGTGGCTCAATGAGCAATGGTGTCCGAAGCGGTAGACAGAAGGGTCAGTCTAGCACTGAGAAGGATTAGTATCCTGAAGGGGATATGGTAGTGTTAGAAAGCCGACCTGATGAAGATCTTTATGAGTATATTTTGGATTTGGAATACAAAGATGGGTTAGATGAGGAGAGTGAAGTAAGTGGCAGGAGTAAGGTGAAGGATACAGTAGTTGATCTGTTTGGAGAGAAGTTATTCAAAGCTGGGGATTCAAGGAATCCCAGAGGAAAGGATTGGTGGACTTTAGACCATGTTTCTGATTACAAAAAGTCCAGGTTACGTAAGTCCTTGGAGAAGGAAGAGAGGAATATAATGCAGTTGGAATGTACCTGCACATTAAAGATGAGAAGGTGACAAAGACACTAAATCTGGATCCTGAGCTCATTACATACTTATTTAAGATGGGCAATGATCTGAGGAAAGGATTGGAAAAATCACTGAAACAGTGTCAAGACAGGGTAATATATATACGTGGTTCACTGACAAAGATCTTTGATGCAGTGGAGGTTGCCTTTTTGAAGAGCTTGGAATTCAATTTGGCTCTTTTGCGAGGGTGATGCCAGCGTTCCATCTAATTTTTAGGTAACGCACCTGTGGGTCTTTTGGCATTAAGGTGGGAAATTAATCCAAAGCTAAGTGATTTAGCTATGAAAGAGTCTAGCAATTATGAGTGAGGATTGCTATTCGGGGATGTGATGGTGAAGTCTCTTTCCAAGTATGTGCACACCTTTATGAACCTGGTCAAGGCGCAATTCTCTATGCGTAGAGTTTTATCAAACAGTTGTTTTTATGACAGGGTTGGTAGGAGAGGGCACCCTTCCAGCTGTGCAAGTTATAGAGCCCAGTATCAGAACCATGGGTTCTCTTATTAGAGATGAAATCAAGGAAGTTCCTAATTTTATCCCCAGAGAAGAAGAGGACAAGGTCACAGTAACAGAAGAAGGTGACAGAATCCCAGTAAAAGTCAAAGCCAAGAAGAATATGAGGATTTCTTCTGGTTTTATCCCAACAAGTGTGAAAGGAAGGTTTAAATTGTTCAAGGGGAATTTGAAAATGTTGACAGAGGACACATTGGTATTCCAAATAATAGTGGGCTATCAAATAGAATTCGACACAGAACCAGTGCATCCAAGGGAGCCAAATAAATTGGTGTTTCAAAAAGATCTGAAAGAGATAGTGCAAGAGGAGGTACTGAGAATGTTAGAAAAGAATGCTATAATAAAAGGAGGCGAGGAAGAGAAGGGATTTGAAAGTAATTTTCTAGTGGAAAAACAAATACAAAGGATGGAGGTGGTGATACATGTGTGAGAATTCAACCAAATTGTGATGTATCAGCATTTCAAGATTGAGAGTATACACCTATAAGTGATTGGCTTCAGGATCTGGATTGAACGGTGAAGATGGATCTAAAAAATGTATCTTTCACAATTCCGATAGCGAAGAAGAGTCAATGGTTTTTGCAGTTCAGATAGAAGGGACAGCAGTATCAGTTGCAGAGTCTCTCTTTTGGGTTGTCTGAGGCTCCTTGGTGTATCACAAAGGTATTGAGACCAGTTGTTGGTTTTCAAAGCTAGAGGTAAATAAGAATTATTATTTATTTTGATGACATCCTGATAATGAATCAGGACATGGATGAGTTGATGGAAAATTTGGGAATCCTGAAGAATTTGTTACAGGGTTTAGCATTTGTAGTAATTTGGAGAAGTCTGGGATGGTTCAGACACAGTATTCCTAGGATTTGCGGTGGACACAGTGGTGAGCCAATTACGGTTCCCTGAGAAAAAGGTGATGAAAATTAAGCAGGAGGTGCAGATGATGTTAAGGAAGGAGGCGGTCAAATTGAGAGAGTTGGGCCCACTAATTATCATCTTTAATATTTTTTCTGGGATTGTTGCATTACAGGGCACTTCAGCAGTTAAAGACTTATGGTCTGTTGAGAGGCTTGTGGTACAGGGACACAATGTTTCTGTCTGTAGAAGAAATAGAGGAGTTGATTTGGTGAAAGGAGATATGGAAAGCCTGGAATGGTCCTGCTAATTTTGGAACAAAGCCCAATTTTTAGTTGAAGACGGATGTGACCAAACGAGGTTGGGGGGCTACATGCTTGGAACAGTAGACTGGTGGAGTTTGATCTCTGTTGGAAAAGGAGAGTGTTGAAATTGCCACTTTTGGCAGGTTCACCCCAAAACTTTTTGCGTTCTCCTAGCCTTTTTTATGGTGACTGGTAGAGAAATGCCACTTTTAGAAGTTGGCATTTCTGTGTACTGTGTGTCTGCCTACCTGATGTGAATTGCATGTCTGGCTTGTGAGTGACAGGAGCTGAGAGGTGTGGATGGCTCCAAGGGACAGGGTGGAGTCTGCCCAGTGGGCCCCTACCTGACAAAGAAGAGAGGAGCTGAGCAAAACAAAATGCTCCAAAGCTCCCCTATACCAGTTCTGACTGGTATCCCCCAGCCCTGTGCTGTGACACAAAGGGATTTACTGTGTCCCTAACAACCCTATAAAATTGTTCAGTTCTGGTGCTGTTCCTGCTGGGGCGTGCTGCTGCTGGGGCCCAGGGGGGGTAGCCATGAGGGCTTGCCTCCCTGATCCCTGCATTGCCCCTTGATGCCTGAAAGGACTTTTGGGACCCCTGTGCCTTGCTTGGAGTCCTCCAGGACCTTGGAGGAGCTTGTGCTGCATTTAGTACCTTGGGAGCGCTGGGTGCCTTACCTTTGATGGCCCTTGTGCCCTGTGAGCATCTTGTTTTAAATTTACAGGAACGCCTTGGTGGCTCTGAGGAGCACTCCTGTTTTGGACATGCAGCGCTGGGCTGCGATCGCCGCCAACGGAATCCCGCCGTAGGGATTCCCTCATTCTGCCCGATGTATTAGGGGTGCCCACCCCGTGTTTGGATTTCTGATTACAATTTATGGAGAGCGGGTGCCCACCCCGCTCTCCTGCTATTTTGAATAGTGGGGGCCCACCCCACATGGACCCTTTTCATTTATATTTAAATGCTGGTGCGCACCCCGCATTCTATGCTGAGAAAATCAATGCCACGGCCGGGAGGCAACATAGTGCTTGACGGCGGGCAGGACTTCCGGTTTCTCAAGGTGAAATCCCGCTGACCGCCGCTGGTGCAAGAGCAATGAGGGCAGACTCCAGGCGGGAGCCCACCCCACGTTGAACTGGGCAAAGCGAAGAAGAAGTCCTGGGTCCCAGGAGGGGGCCCGGGTGAAGAGTGAAAGTGGCCGAGGCCGCCAATGATAACGCAGGGCTCCCATGAGCAGAGGGAAGCCCCACAAGTGCTGCAGACTGCCACCGGAGTCTCCCCAGCAAGGGGGAAGCCCAGAGTCCCGCCTGCGAGCAGAGAGAGAGAGACGGTGATTGGCACTCTATGGAGGTCTATTGTGCTGGTGCCTGTTCCAGGCATGTTGACGGTGCTGAGTGGTCTCGTCTGGCAGAGGGCCAGTCCAAAGAGGGGGTAAAGTTTATTTAGAAGCTCTGTGTGGTGTCAGTGAGGGCCCTGTGTCAGTCAGAGTGGCCCATCTAGCAGTGGGCCTCTCCAAAGTGGGCCATATTTGTTTAAAGCCCCCGTGGGGGTCTAAAGGGGCCGTGCTTTGCGCCATATTCCCAGCTGCCCGCTTGCAGAGGGCAGCTGCCCCGAGGGGGTGATTTTACTTAAAGAGGCACGATGGTGCCAGAGTTCGATTCTGAACTGCCCTGCGAGAGCGCAAGGTCGCCACTGCATTTTGGGGGCAATTTTGCCTAAAGAAACCCAGCGGGCTGAGGAGGCCCAGATTTGCCATGGCCCCTCCATGATGTTTATTCACAGCTGCCCAGCAAGTAGTGGGCAGCTGTACCGTTTAGGTTGGCGCAATGGTGCCATTGGATTTCACTGCATAGGCAGCAGCCCTGACTCTTGGGAGATAGGGCATTTAAGCCCCCTCTTTCAGTTTGCCAGTTGGCAAGGGAGACTGTTAAGGATTATAGGGCACCAGGCCCTAGTGTGATGCTGGTGCTAGGAAATGTAATGTATGTAGTATATTTTACGCACCCTGTTTGATACCTCTAAATGTGTTTTTATGATTATGAGGTTGTTTTGCATATCATGGTTTATGCTAGTGAGATTATGTTTCACTGTGTGATGTATGCCCCTAATGTGAGTTATGCTTAGGAGGTTAGGGTCTAATGTGTTTAGACTTGTGAGAGGATTGTATATTGTGTTAATGCTGGTGAGGTTGGCGCAGAACGTAATTCGCGCCTGATGTGATACTGTGCATAAAGTAGTTTGTTTTACAAGCTGATGCTAAGTTCAGTGATTTCCAGTGATTAGTGGCTGTACGTTTATGATCTGTTTTAATTTTACTAAGTTCGCTTTGTGACGTTCTGACGGTGGTCCAGTGGGCCCTGTCAGGTGTATATAATCCCTCGTAGATATGACCTAGTGCCAGGTGGCACCATGTATATTATGTGTTCACTATTCTAATGTGTTATGAAAATAAAAAGGCTATTTATTTTATATAACCTTGTGTGGAGTTCCTTTTGTGGTGTGCCTCGAATGTTGTTGCTGTGTGCGTGAGCAAATGCTTTACACATGGCCACCAGGAAAAGCCTGACTGCTCGTGCCAAGCTACCAAGGGGGTGAGCAGGGGTTATTTTTGGCGTGTAACTCCCTTGCCTTGACTAGAGTGGTAGTCTCTACCTGGCTTTGGCACAAGCCATAGCCAACCAGAGACCCCATTTCTAACAGAGAGTCATATAAATTGTTTGGAAATACAGGCAATTTTTGGTTGCCCTTCGGAGTTTCAGGACACAGTGGAAAGGAAGTCCTGTGTTGTCAAAGATGGACAACTTGACTGCAGTAACATATATTAACAAATTGGGAGTAAGCAGGTCCAAGAGGCTTTCAGAATTAGCGAAAGAAATATGGGAATTTTGCTTGGAGCACAAGACAGTTTTGTAGGCAGAATATTTGCCAGGGATTACGATAGACTGGAATTCAGACAGTGTGAAAGATTACAGTAACTGGATGTTACAAGAGAATACTTTTAAGAGTATACTAAGGATGATGGGTCCTTTAGAGGTGGAGCTATTTGCTTCCAGACTAACTTTCTAGTTGCCAGGTTATATCAGTTGGAGGCCGGATCTGAGAGCAATAGCAGTGGATGCATTTCCGCAGCATTGGAAAGAAATGAGGGGACATGCTTTTCCCCCATTTTCAATGATTCAGAGAGTGCTGGTACAGGTGAGAAGACAGAGATGTAAGTTGGTACCAGTAACATCCTTTTGGGAAACTGGTGTGGCTTCCAATGGAAATGGCAGTGGGGATCCATATTTAATAATGTCCTTTGCTAGGCATAGAATGCAAGGGACAACCTTTGGTGGAGGTGAGTTCTCCCAACCTTCTAGTGTGAAGAATATCAGGCATTCTGGAACATTCACAGATCTTTTGGTTACAGCTTCCAGCTTACTCAATTAGCCTTGAGCACCAGAAACTAAGAAAAGGTATAGAGGAGTTTGGAAGGGATGGTTATGTTGATGCGAGGAGAGGGGTTTGGATCTCCTGGAAGATGATGAGGTAGAGGCGGCAAGTTTTCTAGCAGGTTTATTTGATAAAGCTATGTTATTCAGTACAGTTAATTTTTAGAGGTTGGAGGGGGCAGATGGACATTAATTACAGCATGGTTTGTCTGTTGGTATAAGTCCTTTGCAGATCGATGAAGGGGATTCAGTTGATTAGACTGCCTAGTACAAAGTATCAAACACTATAGAATGTGGATTTGGTTTTACAGTTATTTCTGAATTGGCCAAGTAACAGTTATTTGAGGGAGATGCTTGGAAGTTGGCAATGTTGCTTTGCCTCATTTCTTATTGAAGATATTCAGATGTTCAGGCTTTGGAAGTGTCATGTAGGTTTTTTCAGCCTGATGGAGTACTTTATATGATTTGTAAACGGATAAGACTATGTCTAGGTCTATTTTTTATACAAGTTTTGATAATTTGCCCAATGTGTGTGTGACTGTAGTGTTTGAAAGAATGTGAAGAGAGAATGTTGGAGAAGAGATGTGATGGGGTTGATCAGCTTTTACTCTCTTATGTAAAGCCATTTAAAGCAGTTACGAATGCAACAATTGTGAGGTGGGTGAAAGCTGCTATGAAGGAGGCAGGTGTGGATATGTCAAAGTTTATGGTTCATTTAGTAAGGGGAGCTTTGGCAAGTAAGACTTTTAAGATGGGTGGTCATTTGGAGGACATCATGAAGGCAGACAATTGGTCATCTGCAGAGACATTTAGGAGATTTTATTCTAAAGTTGTAGAACATGTCTCAAATTTTATTTTGAATGACTTTGAAAAGGCATAATGCTAGCCACTTGTCTTGACATAAAATGACGATTCTTATAGTTTAACTGAATATAGAATCATGATTTTATTAAAGACAAGGAGGCTAGCATTATCCCACCCACCCTTCTCTTGAGGATATGTTTAGGTGTAAGGCTGTTATGTTAGAGTTAATATATTTTATTTCATGGTGATGTTTATGAATTCAATTTTGAAGTAGGTTTTTTATGCTGATGAGACGAGTCCAAGAATGTATCTTATATCTTGGTTTATGTTGAAGATAATTAAACATGGATAATACTTGGTGATGAGGATTAATACAGAAGTGATTGGAAAGAAGAACAAACAAAAGAGGAAGAAGATGGATGTCAAGCAGTGTATTTCGGACTTAACACTCTATTTTCATTGTGATTTTTTCAAAGTTCTATTTGGAAACTTTTAATGGTTTGTTGCTCAGAAGGTGAGAATAAAAGCTCATGCATACTGCTAGTCTCCTTGTCTTCAGTTAACCTATAAGAATTGTAATTCTCTCATCCTTTGTCACAACAGGGGCATATGTTCAAACATTGCCTCCACAGGCTTAGAATATGTGGCATTATCAGAACATGCCTGTAGATAGTTCAGTTCACTGTAAATATATTTTAGAGTAATCTCATTATCCCCATCCACATTTTTACCACTTCAATCAATTAAACATGTATGCCATTCAACTCTCTAGACAGCTAATACATCCTGATCTTATTAAAAGACCTGAAACCAATGAGTTACAATCTCATGACGTTTTCTACATCTGATTACTTTTACTTATTATTTTGGTTATCTCTTCAAAAAGATATATATTTACAAAAGCTACGATTCCTTTCTATGCTTAAGAGGACCCACAACATGAAAATATTTTGAAGATAAAAATACCACCAGAAACATTTTATTTATGAAAACTCATTTGGCAATGTTAAAAATATATGTGTTAGACTTAATGAATCTATCATCTTTGGGGAAATCCTATATCACATGCATCATGCAAATGAATGTGCCACTGAAATGATGGGTCAGCACCATTAATTATCCTCAATTCCTCTGCTATGAACAACACTCATCAGTGAACAACAAAAATAGATGAACTTCCAATCCAAACACCACTAATAATATATGGTAAAAATATACCTGAAACCGATGACACATATTGAGACACCAATATGCGTGCCGCTGCCAAGCAATACTCTTAGTTCCGTTTAATAGAACATTCTAGGAAAGATCCCCTTGTTTTGCACAGTCTGTTTAGATGAATGGTTTGTACCCAGCTGGTAATTATTGATATATTGCAAGACCTAGTGTGTTACGTATATAATACAGCAAGTTTATATAATTGTTTCAAGGTTGATTGATATTTTTTCCCTTTCTGGGTAAAAAGACCTGCATCTGCCTTGAAAGACTGATGATGCTATAGACCATTCAATGTAGTTATTTTATGTTTTCCTTTTATTGGTACTTTAAACGTGTTTGGAATGCACACTATTTAGCTTCATTGTAAATGAAGGATGCCTTCCAATTATATGTTAACCTCTTTAAAAATAGGAGTAGGAGAGAGGATGTGGCATAATGGCTAGAGCGGTCGACCTTGATGCTGGGGATCCGGGTTCAAGTCTCAGCAGGGACGCTTAAAAGTCTGTGATTCTTGGCAAATCATTTGATCTTCCTGTACCTACCAAAAAAATGATGTGTCCATCTGTAATGTAATTGGTGTTCATGTAAACAGCTCTGATACCTTTGAGTCGAGTTTGCACTGTATAAAACCGAACAATAAAAGTTCTTATCTGACTTAAGAAGTTATGGTTTTGTTCACTTTTTCAAAATTGAAAGTTAAAAACACCAAACAAATAATCTGAAACTATCCAAAGACATTTTGAGGTAAGGAAATATTCAGCTGATCAAAACAATTAAGAGCATGGTATATAAAGGCAGAAAATAATGTATTTTTTAAAACTTTTTTTTATTCGATTTTAACACAAATAAAAATGAATTTACAGTAGTGACAACAAGTCCAGTTGCACCCCAGGACAGATAGTCATTGCCTTGCTAAATTAATTTTTAGAGATAGATCGAAGATAAGGCAAAGCAATGGCAGGGAAAACGGTTCAGGGCCCCCAAGCATGATGCATGATGAATAGTAGTGCATGGGGGTGGCAATGACTTGGACTCTGGTGAAGCATTAGCCCAACTGGGCGGTCTATGGCAAGAGGGCAGAGAGGTGGCAGAAGAAGCAGGGAAGGGGATACAGAAAGGGGCCAATGGGAAGGTTATCCCATAGTGTAACTAATCTATGGATTCAAGGGGGACTGTGCTGGTCAGGGCTGTCCGCTGGCTGTGAGGACACAGAAGATGCAAGATGTCAATATGAACAATAGGGGTTCCCAGGCATGAGCCATTGCTCGACAGTGCCTCACGCCTCCTCCCAGCAGAGGGCAACAGTCTCAACCCCCTCCCAATGGATAAAAGTGGACTCCCAGGCAGCAGCAGTGTTGGTATGAAAGCTTCCACTTGATTGTGGTATAGTCTTTGGCCAGTAGTAAAAGTAGAATGTCTTCATTAAGTCAGAGAATTCCAGTATCCTCGGTAATGTTGGAACTGGAAATGCCCAAATGTGAAAACATTGCTCTACTTTCATTAGGGATGCTTACATTTACAGTTTTAGATCTGTAAAGCAATTCTAGAAACAAGTCCTTGACAATAATTTACTATATAAGTGTGATTTTTCTATAAATTCAATTATGTAAATCATTGTGGTTACCTTTGGTGCACTGTGATCACAATAATAGACTTTTTCATAGCAAATCCTATACAAATTATTTAAAATATTTAAACATAAACTACACTCCATACACAATTAATTAGTAGCAAACTCTTATCTCATTTTCATGGTGTTAACCAATGCTAAGAAATAACGCTTTCTAATTATGTAGTCACAGTTACATTAGTTAGACTAAATCAATTAGTTTCCTTTTCTTCACTGCTCTCACATATTTTGTCACACCATTGAAAATCTCATTAATTTGACCACTCAGTAACACATTTGGTCTTCATCACTTTCTATATGCTTATATCACACAAAAACACATGAAGTACAATTTTTGAGCTCTTGCTGAATTATATATATCAGCAAGACCTGCAATACAATGTACCCTCCAGACCAATGAGGTGTGAGGAAAAATATATGTGATACATTGTCCTTCATGTAGCATCCAGTCAAATGTTAATTTGACTACACCCCAATCAAAATAAATACATTTTTCATGTTCTGGCAAAGATCCCACTTCTGGATTGTCTTGATTTTAAGGTAAGCAAGAAGTGACCATTTGTCAAGGTTTGCGCCCAATCATAGGGGCTTATTAGGATAGCGGATTTTCCGCATCCTTTGGGCCGGCGGAAGCCACCGCCGTCCCGGAGGATACGGAAAATCCGATGCGGACCCACCAAAGACCCACCGCCACATTAGGATGGCTGGTGGGTCCTGGTTTCAGTCCGCTGCTTTTCCGCCGCGGTTGGCTTACAACCGCGGCAGAAAAGCTCTAATATGGTGGCGGTGTCTCTCAGACACCGCCAGCCATATTAGGATGGGTTTCAAAACATGCTTTTCCGCCGTGGAAAAGCATGTGGAACTTCACTGTAGGGGCCCATTGCAGGGCACCTGGGTGAAGGAGGGGGGGGTGCACATGGGGGGTACCTATGGTAATCCCCCTGCATTTGTATGCAGAAGTCGTCAGGCACCGCACGGTGCCTGGCGCTTTCTGCATACAAATGCAATGTATGCATTTTTACCATTGCGGCGGGTGCAGCTTGAAGCCGCACCCGCAGCAATGGTAAAAATAGAGGATGTGACCGCCAGGGTGGCGGTCACATCCTAATTGCACAGGCGGGAACTCTGCAGGCCATGCGGAGGTTCCCTCCTACTATGGGGTCGCGGACTGACGCAAGTCCGTCTGCGATCCTAATTGGCCCCATAGTCTGCAGTGGAATGTTTAAAGAGTTTGGTAAATGTGGACTCAGCATGATTTGTCAATATATTTAGTACCATTGATTAAGACAACCTGATATTTGCAGCACTTACAAATGGAAGAATTCAACTATGAAGAAGTATATATAAATAAATATATTATTGCCAATAATTATTATGTGTAATACTCCCCAAGCTTTGCACCAACCAGAGTATCCAGTTTGCCTATTGTTCTAAATGGAAGAACTTTCAGAAAACTGAGCTACAGCTCACTGCCATTAAACTCCGTTTATTGATAACCCTGTGCATCATGCATAGATTTATCTTTGTGTTTGAACTGAAGCACTAGTCATTTTACATTTCACCCTATTAAGCATGTTTTCATGGTGAGTTTTCAAGAGACACCCTGTTTAGCTTGTTTAATAATTGTGTTTTCGTCAGAGCTAAACAACAATATGCCTGTTTCTAATGACATTAAAGCTATCCTTCAAGATGGCACCCACATAGATTGGAGATGGAATAGAGAGGCTCCCAACAATAACTGATAAACTTGATACTGTGTGCTTATTTGTATCATGATACTATTTTGCACAATATTGCACATTTGTAAATGATTTGCTCTTTATCTTCAGTTTGTGTGCAGCCATTATTCCTATTTTGCTGAAGAATCATTGTTTCTTTTTTGTCATTGTTTTTGCTCTACCAGTCCACAATTTAAGAAACAATATTAATCCAGGCTACCATTCTAAATATTATTCTTCTCTGACATGCTGGAAGACTGATAGCATATTATCTTTTAAGCTTTGGAAAAGAGCTTGCGTTTGTTATATTAAGAACAATAAACACCACAAATCAGAATCAATGACATGTGTTAATTTCTACTTCTTTCTCTAAGTTTGCAAACCATTAACAACCCCCTCTAAAACAAATGGTTTCAAGTGAAGAGTATAAGTAGCTACCCTTTATTATTAAAATTCTGCCTACTATTACCATCCCATCTTGATGTTCCCTTTCCTTGCCAAAGTCCTGGAAAAGGTCATCAACCGGCAGCGCACCGAACACTTGAAAAGAAAGAACCTGCTGGATGCCTCCCAATCTGGTTTCTGCACCAAACACAGCACAGATACTGCCCTGAGCACTGCAATGGATTACATATGTACCCCACTTGACAGGGGAGAATTGTCTGCCCTGATACTACTCAACTTCTCCCCAACCTTCAACACCGTTTCCCACCACACACTCATTAAGAGGCTACACCAGATTGGGATTAAGGGAGATGCACTCAGATAGATTGCATCATTCCTCACAGGACGAACGCACATATAACGCCTACCCCCCCTAAACCTCGGATTTCACAAGCACCATCTACGGTATCGCTCAGGGTTCAACTTTATTCCTCAGACCCTTCCTCTTCCACATCTATTTAACGCCTCTAGCCAACATCATCAGATCCCACAATCTCAACATCTTATCCTATGCTGACAATACCCAGCTCATCCTCTCGCTCTCAGCAGACCCCGTCACCACTAAGACCAACTTCCACAAATGCATGAAGAATGCTGCAGACTGGATGAAGGACAACGGTTTGAAACTCAACACTGACAAAACCAAAATGATGATGGCCACACCAAAGTTCACACCCGCAACCCTGTCATCAACAGCAAACTCACCATAAAACATAAGATAACTCAGTCTCCACCATCTGCTTCTTCACTCTCCACCTGCTCTAAAGAATCTTCAAATGGCTCCCCATCAGCACAAGAAAAACAGTCATGCAAGCCTTAATCACCAGCCCGTGGCCTATGGCAATGCACTGTACGCAGGAACCACCACCAAACTCATGAGACAGCTCTAGACTATACAGGGCTCAGCGGCCAGACTGATCCTCAACTTGCCCAAATAGACTCGCCTCAGCCAACACCTGGGGAACCTCTACTGGCTCCCCGTCTAGAAAAGATGCCACTTCAAGTTACTGACACCCGTCTACAAACCCCTCCATGACCAAGGACCAGCATACATGAACCACCACCAGAACTTCCACAAACCATCCAGAAACCATTCGCTCCACCTCCCTCGCCCTTGCACAGAACCCACATATCTGCTATAGCCACAGCAGAGGCTGCTCCTTCTCCCACCTTGCCACCAAGTTCTGGAAGGCCTTCCCCCTCCACGACAGAACATCAACCTCACTGATGGACTTTCGGAAGAGACTCAAGACCTCGCTTTTCAACTATGCCCAGCAACCCAGCACCTGGATATGCTCACGGGTGATTAGCCGCTCTATAAGTACTGATTGATTGATTGCATATGTGAATCAAGAACATACATGTACACAAGGAGTAAACACCAAGAAACCAGATAACGTTTTTAAGCAGTCCAATATACAAAATGAGTATTGAAGTCAGAGTGCAGCACAAGTTAATTTAATCTAAGTCATAAATTACTGAGCACAAAGACTTGTTTGCAGTCACAAACAGCAAACTGAGAATTTATACTTACAATTGGGGCTTTTTAATTAGTGTCATGATATTTTTCCTATTACATTTGTGTAGGTTAGGGTAACTTCAGGGCCTACAGTAATGTGAATATCCCAAAATTAATGTAAATTATCGGAATTGTTTGATAGTGAGACAAGATCATCTGACACTTTTCTTTAACAGCAGGTCGTAGCCGAACCTCTATGAAGGCAGATCTGACAGAATTACTACCCAAGACATGATACAGTGCCAGATGTACATATCCTTTTTGCAGCAGCAAACCCTGTGGTTCACAAGACCATCGTGTTTTTGCCCACAAAATCACATTATACAATATATAAAATACCTTTTACGAGTTGGACACGTTTTTCTGACTCAAACAAAAAAGCTTTTGCACCTCTCTCTGAAGCACAAATAAGGAGGGGCATGAAAGGCGCTTCCTATTTATGATTTGGAAAGTGATGCATCAATGGATTATGACTGCATCTTGGTTGCATGGGACAACTGCCCCTTAGCGAAGTGTGTCAGCAGCATTGAGGGCAGCAGGCAGGAGCTTCTACCTCCAATAGGGTGGCAAATAGGAATCATTATTCTCATTTTAAAGCATTACCTGTCTTTTTAGTGGACATGGGTGCTTTAACCGCATCGCTGGGGTGGTTATTTTTCCGCTACGCGGCTTTTTTCTAAAAGCCGCGTTAGATGACGAGCTCAGCTCGTCATCCGCACACGACCACCGTGGCTGATGACGAGCTGAGCTCGTCATCAGCATCGAAGGGGTTAATAAAGAGTTCCCCATATAGGAATGCACACACAAGGATAGCGTTCTGCTTTCCCTTGCATACCTCCATTTCTGCATTGACAACCATTTAGATGGGGTTGCAAATTGTGCCCTGCCCAATTAATATTCATTGGACAACTTGTTTTGCTGCCCGCTGCATATGGATAATTTGAGATTTTACCTATCAGTACATAGATCACATTGTAACCTGCATTCCCAATAACAATCTAGTTGATGTGCGAATTCCGAATCCTTGGTTTGAGAACAGTAATGGTACATCGGGCATTGAGAGCGCTGTCTTTGAAGCAGAATATTTACCTCATTTTTGCAGTCTTAAATTAGAATTTCTAACTAATGCATTAATTGCAATTTACTTCATGTAGTGCGTCATATTCTTGGTGTGGTGCCCCAGCACTTTTGCAGTTTGGGTAGATGGGTAGAACACTACTCTTCATTTTGAACCAAGAATAAGAGTTCAGTGGAATGAATATGGGCTTTGATTTTCTAGTCCTCTAAATAATCTACTACTGGAAGCTCCTTGCCCATTGGCATGGGGACAATATGGAAAAGCGTTGACGGTAGCAGCGCCTATCTTTTGGTACCCATGGCTCTCCCCTTCCGTCCATTAGGAGTTTTGGATGCAGAGGAAGGATAGCAGATAACCAGGCTTTAAAATGTTTTCTTTCTGTAGCTTCAACTTCTTGCCGGTCCCTAACTCCAGAAGAAAATGTGAGGCCTTTGAAGAGCTTAAGAGTGAATAAGGGTTAAAAGGTATGATGTCATAAGGATCAAAGAGTGCTGGAAGCCCTACCGCTACCTATAGTCTTTTGTTGAATTAACCTTAATGTGGAGCAGATATAGTTTCTGTCTAAAAGAAAGAATCTGTTAGTAAAAGCAAATGAAGCAGTGACTTGTCTACCATGACTTTTGACTGTACTTCCCTTTCCAGGCATGCTACACAAAGAGTGTTGAAAGTCTAAGATCCAGTTGATGAGAGGTAATGAAAATGGAATTATCACATCTATTCTCCAAACCGAATTGTGTGCTTAATAATTTTGTTCTTAGTGCACAAAATAATGTTTTGTCGAAAAGCACGATTTTGTTCTTTTCAGTGTTTCAGACTTGGAACTTGCGAGCACCTAACAGGGAGAGGAGTGAGTAGGAAGGGCCTCCTGATGACAAACAGGGATCGGCTCAGTCACTGCCACACCAGCTGTCATCTCAGCCATACTGCTGTGATTTAATTAGTCTGTTTATGTGCTGTCTAATAATATTTGCATCTCTATGAAAGGGCAAATGCGACAGGGACTTTGTTCCCTTTCTGATGGTATCGACTGAGAATTGCGACTTGCATCTGATGCTGGGTTGAATCACCATTCCTGCCAATTGAAGCTGTTGATAAATTGAGCATTGACGAATTATCCTTCATCCCATAAGGGCCATGGGGGTGCCGAAGAAAGATGTTAAAGAGTGATTTATTTAAGGATTAATAGAAAGCACTAGACACAAGTGGATACTACCCAGTGCCACTTGTTAAGATGTGAGCTCATATCTGATTGCATTTCACAATAAAATATTTTGTGTGACAGAGAAATTCTTGTCTTACTTTTCATATGAGTGTCAGTCTAACTTTTGATTGACACCTACCTTAGAATCCAGCACAACTAGCTTATTCAGAAGACCGTGAGTCTATGCAACACACAACAATATCAGACTCGCCAAAGTCCCCTGAGGTTCTGCAGAGAACTTAACACCACCAAATGTTATACCTTAGCTTTTGAAAGGAAGCACAGCGGCAGTCAAAGTCCCTAACAATGATAAGCGTTTAAAAAACTGTCCTAGATACTTTTGTAGGCTGATAAGAAACAGCATTAAAGTCAAGCATACATTTTATGGACGGTGGATGCATGCTTTGCAATTGAAAAATAGGAACTATGAATCGGGCTTTTCACTTGACAAGTAGCAATTGGGTGTTATTTTCTGAAATAAATGCTGAATCCCTATTTAAAAAGTTAGCGCTGTTTAAAATAGTAGTCTATTTGTTAAGCCCATACTCTTCACCAAAATGATTTCTTGCTGCTGCTAACCAAGTTAATTGTTCGACAGCTCAGTCCTACCCATTTATTTAACCTCAAGTTCAAGTTCAAGTTGAGATTTGTATAGCACACTACTCACCCAGAGGGTCTTAAGGCGCTTGAGGGGGGGTGGCTACTTGTCAAATAGCCAAGTTTTGAGTTGTTTTCTGAAGGAGAGGTGGTTCTGTGTAAGGCGGAGGTGGGTGGGGAGAGAGTTCCAGGTTTTGGCCGCTAAGTAGGAGAAAGATCTTCCTCCCATAGTGGCTCTTCGGATGCGTGGAATTGCGGCGAGGGCTTGATTGGACGATCGTAATTGGCGGGTGGGGGTGTAAAAGGTCAGGCGTGTGTTGAGGTATTCGGGTCCTAGGTCGTAGAGGGCTTTGTGTGCGTGGGTGAGGAGACGGAATGTTATTCTCTTGTTGACGGGGAGCCAGTGAGCATGGTCACCTGAATTAAAGCCTTTGACCACAAAGGTAAACACATGCCCCCAGGGTGGATGCATTAGACCGGGAAGGTACCAGTTCAGCCCGGAATGTTGTTTGGCCTCGTATGTTTTGGTATACTGGTTTCAGACAGTTACGGGAGAGTGGATTTGCTGAGGAGGGTATGCTAGACTGGCAGACTATGAACATCTGTTTCTGTGAACTGGCAATAGTATATGGGTGTAAGTTTTAATTTGTCAATGATTACTTAATGAAGGCAGATTATTGATAAGGTACATTGGTTTTCCAAAGTCTAAAGCTTTGGAGGTGATGTGCATGAACTGAAGTTGTATATTGGAATAAACCACACTGTAGGAAAAACCTAGGGCACAGACCTGGTTATAGCCCCCAGCAAAGCACTTGTTTCTAGGGAACAACTCACAGAGGCCCAGGTTCAAAAGCTGGAACTCTGAACCAGGGCAATAGAGTTACCATTACCTTAGGAACATAGTTCTAACCTTTTAGGGTTCACAAATAATTATTGCAGTTCTGGAAATCCATGTCAGTCATAGATTTCCTGGAACTCTCCAGTGAGTAGAGTTTATGTATACAGAGTTTCCAATAACTGAAGAGTCTGCATGCTTAAGTAAAGCTCAAATATGCATTAGCACATGCAACTGTTTTTTGTCATTGTTTTCCATTGGGATAAATACATTTCCCAATAAGCAAACTGCTTTTTTTAGATCCCCATTAAATTAGAGTCTGTTCTTTTCTCCTTTACCCGCCACCTCCAAAAAGGCACTTATACATGTCTTTGACAGAAGCAAATTCAAAGGGGGTACTAAAGTTAATCCCCATTAATTTAAAATGTGTATCTCTAGTTCATGAATGATCTTGATTATTACACTCATAAGGTTAACTTTTGGACAGCTACGGACAACCAACGTGTGGAAAAATAGTGTTAACTGCACTCAAAATTTGCATTTCCCTTCAAACATACTCAATATCGTAAGTGAGGTAATTGTTAGTTTGTGGGCTTCTTAAGGGTGGCAAGTAATATTTGAGGATAATTAGTACAGTGTGAGTTTAAAAATTCAAAATAGAAGAAGGGCCACATAAGACAGTGTCCTTAAAGTGCCTGTGCAATAAAAAAAAAGAATAATGATAATGAAATGTGCTCAGTGGCATAATACCTGCAGTACCGGCACCTGTCTGACTTTGCACACTGTACCCTCTTTGTATATTGTTATATTGTTGACGCGCCTGTCTGACTTTGCACACTGTACCTACACCACCTCAACTATCCCTACTTTTGTACTACTGATGCACCAGTGTGACTATACATCCTGCACTCACCTACCTCAACTATGCACACCTTTATGTTATCTCCTAAAACACTTTAAGCACGCTTAAACAAGTATATGCTGACTTTTGTACTTTTATATTATTGGCGCAACTGTTTGACTATGCACCTTGTACAGACATTACCTCACCTGTGACCTACCTCCTGTTTTTTTGACCTACCTCTGTAACTATGCACCTAGTACCTAACTACCTCAACTATGTAACTATGCACCTGTACCTTACTCTATCACCCCCATGCCCTTGTAAAGCGCTCTGATATCTGCAAAGATCTTGTTCGCGCTATATAAAACTTTCAAAATAAATAAAAATAAAATAAGTAAACAGGATTGAGCACGTTGAGAAAAACTCTCATTTGTTGCATAAATAATACTTAGTTGCAGACCTAGCATGAAACACTGTCACCATTTGAGATCTGTTCAACGCATAGCCATTTATCAGCCACTGTTTGATTTTTTTAACTTATTTTTGACTGGTGACTTACCAACACAGACTCATTCCTGTGGCTGACTGTTATAAGTGATTTCAAGTTGATTATGTTCCCTGTGCATGAGATACAGTTCATGTGGAAAGGATTGAGTACTGGCCCTAAATCCCTCCCAAGGAAACCTTAATATTTATATTTAACTGAGGAACAGGGCTGTGCTGGTCATTCTGCCATAAGTGCATATCCCAGGTAGGCTATGGGCTAGACACCTGCATTCATTAGGAGAAGAAAGGCTGTCCTGACCCAACTATGCCTCTACGGCCCATTCTAGTTAAAACATCTTGCAGCATGGTGATTTTGTTTTCTTGTCTGGTCCTGGTGAAGCAAGTCTAAACAAAAAATCATATAAGCACACATATCTTTTAGATGTGTGGAGACAACACAAGCTGAACACAAGTATCTTTTGTAGGAACTCATGAAGTATCGGGGATCAGCATGACAGTGGACTACACGCACCACTCTCCTTGATAGCTAACATTGGGTACACACTCGTGTTCAAGTCGTAACTGATAGTATAAGGAAAGCAAATGCTTATATTTTTGTATTGGGTGGAGAATTGATTATTTCCAACAGGACATATTAATAAAGCATCCTGCATATATAAAGCGTACACACAGAATACTTAATTCACAGATTTTGTACAGTAATACCATTGCAGTGGAAATCGATGGTGGAGGGGGCTTATTTATTTATTTATGATTTTTTAGTGTGAACATGGCCAAATGGCATTAGAGCGCTTT
This sequence comes from Lissotriton vulgaris, assembly GCF_964263255.1. Lineage (NCBI taxonomy): Eukaryota > Metazoa > Chordata > Amphibia > Caudata > Salamandridae > Lissotriton > Lissotriton vulgaris. Next base: position 1,007,723,719 of record NC_141696.1, on the reverse strand, counting down.
ATGACAGAAGCAGTTTGCACCCTTTTTTGATAGAGATTTTCTGTTTACTAAAAATCATCTGGAAGAAGCAATCTCAAGCTTCTGGTCATCATCAAAAAAACTGTACATTAACTTGTAAAACAAATATACCTACAAGCAGTAGTGGCTCGTGGTGGGAGTGTTGCGAGGCGGTGGGGCGGGGCGGGGGAGGAGCAGGGTGGGGGTAGTAAACTACGGCATACGTCCGAACAGAGGTAAGTAAACAAATAAATAAAACAAATTTCATTGCGCGCGCTGCATTGCCAAAGGCGATGCAGCGCGCACAACGACATTTGTTTACTTTATTTATTTGTTTACTTACCTCCGTTGGGCCGTATTCTGTAGTTTACTATCCCCCATCCTGCTCCTCCCCCGCCCCGCCCATCGCCCGCAGCACTCCCACCACGAGCCGCTACTGCCTACAAGTACTCAATGAGTTAAACAATACCCCTTTCATAATGAAGCCATGATAATATCAATGAACTGGAGACAGTTTCTGAACATGCTTGCTCTGCAGCGACGGCCCGTGGAGGGAGTTACGGTGGGGCAGGAGGGCGGTAGGGGGAGGGGCAGGGTGGAGGTTGCTAAAAACCGGCATATGGATAATTGCAGGTAAGTAAACAATTTAATTAATAAAACGAATTTCGTAGCTCGCACTGCATTGCATTTTGCGATGCAAGGCGCACTACGAAATTCGTTTTATTAATTAAATTGTTTACTTACCTGCAATTATCCATATGCCGGTTTTTAGCAACCTCCACCCTGCCCCTCCCCCTCCCCGCCCTCCTGCCCCACCGTAACTCCCTCCACGGGCCGTCGCTGTTGCTCTGGCTTTTTCACCCAGCCCTTCGGAATCCGCTCGCAGCACTGCCAGCTTAACCAAAAAGGATTAACTCTCATATCCAACTGAGAACACAGATAATTCTCAGTAATTGGTAAAAAATGAAGATGAATGGGGCTGAGAGATAAGGAGCAATTAGCTCATCAGCAGTTACAGCTGTGCACTCAATCCGGATCCATCTCTGGAGTCTCAGTTCCATTTAAAGAACCCAAACAGAATAAGCAGAGGAACTCGTCATGTTCACCCCATCCTCCTCCTCCTCTCCCGAAAAGGCAAAAAAAAGGAATTGTCATGCCTGCCCATCATTGCCTCTTGCTCTGTTCTGTTGCCCCAGCATGCACAGACACCTGTCATAGCACGCTCTGTAAATTGCTACTTCTCCCAGGACCTGGGTCTTATGCCAATTTTAGTAAACTTTGCTTAAATAAAAAAAAAGAAATCAAATGACTACTGTAGACACTCTAAAATTCCCTGTCAATCGTTTCATTATAGAAGCATCATCTGTTTGAAAATATCAGCAATTCCCTCATCTAATTATCGGACGGATTTGAGATTCATTAACGTCGCTGAGGAACAAAATCAGATGTGCCACTGCTGTGCTGTGCAGGGCGGCCAGCAGTCCTTCGTTCCTGGCACTTCTTCGCTCAAGGTCTCAAAGACTGTTTCTTCCAGAAGACGTAGAAATACTGTCTAAAAGATAGAGGGTTATATTTTTCAAACCGTGTAAATTTATTTCCGAACATTTACGACTTCACATGGGTGTTGATTCACACATTTTGGGAATATACAAATGTTTTCCAGGTTATGGAAAAATTAACCTGCTATAGCGACTATGCTGAATATTGCAGCATGGTCATTTTCACACAGTGCCCAGTTGAGCATGGTGAAATGTAATTTGTGCACAGGCACTTTTATTCTCCACTGAAAAAATATTCTTCTCCATGCAGAAGCTCCTTCCACTACACCTCACTTTGTGGGTCTGTTCCTTATCCAAATCCACCCTGGCCAGCGACGGCCCGTGGAGGGAGTTACGGTGGGGCAGGAGGGCGGGTAGGGGGAGGGGCAGGGTGGAGGTTGCTAAAAACCGGCATATGGATAATTGCAGGTAAGTAAACAATTTAATTAATAAAACGAATTTCGTAGCTCGCACTGCATTGCATTTTGCGATGCAAGGCGCACTACGAAATTCGTTTTATTAATTAAATTGTTTACTTACCTGCAATTATCCATATGCCGGTTTTTAGCAACCTCCACCCTGCCCCTCCCCCTCCCCGCCCTCCTGCCCCACCGTAACTCCCTCCACGGGCCGTCGCTGACCCTGGCATTTACTCTTGACCTTGACAGGAGTAACTCTCCAACCAGTTTGAGACTGGGGATATGCTGGTAAAAGGTTTGTAAATGCTCATGTGGTGGTAAGTACAAATCCTGTGCACACGTTGTGGAGTAATAGTTCCTGGTGTCAGAACCCAACAATTTGAGACAATGTTCATGAGAACAGAAGTAAAGAAGGTCAAGAATACAAATTTGCGTGTAGGTAAGATTTATAAGTCAATCTTGATCAGTACATTTGACATGAACCAGCCATGTGCTGGTGTTCACACTTTCCTCTGTTTCTTTGCCCTAGAGCACCCCTAGAATGGGCTTACTCAGCTGCATTATAACACCATTGTTGGATAAAAATGGTGCATAATAAAAAGGATGTATGAATGCAAGGCCACTCTCTCTGTCCAACTTGCAACAGAAAATCGAGGCATTTGCATGTGTAACTTGGATTTACACATCTTAATTGTTTTGTAACTTTGTATTTTTTTTAATGCTAAACTAACACAAATTACCTCGGGAAACCAAAGGGTTGACTACGCCAGGGACACATTTCTTCTTCTCCATTAGGAGGGAGGAGTCTGCGAGTAAGAATCAGAGAGAGGCATTTGGCATGTAAGCAACAGTTGCAAACTGTAAATCTGAGCCTGTCAAGTTTCTAGAAATTATATAAACCGCTGCCTTGTTCATGCGCGACACAAAGGAAGCTGAAAATGTCAAAACCACTGCATAACTTTCAACATAGCTCGTGTTGTTTTATGATCCTATTATTCCAGTGCGGCGTAAAAATGCAATCCTGCGTTTCCTAACTGTGTTTAGAAATGCAGAACACCAAAGTCCTTTTAATTGCTTCACTTCCTTGAAAAAAAAAATAGAACATATTTTGTATGAATACAGCTTAAACAATGAGATTTTCTTAGAACATCTGCTCAGAGATCCCATTTTGAATAGATATGAACTCATTTCCTACTAAGCAGGCAATTTACTATTGTTGATAGCTGTTTACAGTTCCATGAGTCAGATATTAGCCAGTGGCAAAGGTCCCCCAGTATCCTTGGAGGATTCTTTAAATTGTTTACGCAGTGTTTTCATCATATAACATTTGAAGGAAGCACAATTTTCTGATACTTTTCCTGCGCCTTTGTGAATTAGAGGCCTGGCCGGGAAGCACATGGGATTAATTTCAAACATTTACGTGGGAGGCGTCCTTTCCTCTCCTCTGATTGCCTAATGGCGTCAACCGCCCAACACGGCGCATGCTTCAATAATGGAAAAGGTGGCCTATATGAACATGAATATTCATCGCATTTGATGTAAATGGAAAATACTGATACAAAACTTGTGTTAAATATTATCCGATTTGCCAGTTCCGCCTCTCGCGCGGCGGTTGTCTTGAATTGCGCATGTGGGTGTATATGTGTGTTTATTTTATATAAATATGTATCATGAATTTCTTATTCACACAACTGTTGCCGCAGGATTCAACCAGATCATTTTTCAGCTTCTAATCCGCCATGGAGCTCTTATCAGCCAGCCTGTCACTAGACAATCCTGGTTATAAACAAGAGATTGCAGAGAGGTCCCAGTAATCAATACCAGGGCGGCTACAGTGGAGGGGCCCCCCGACCACCGTGTGTCATTTGTCTTGGCATCTATTCCTATGGCCAAATGAAGCATTAATTCAAATCATAAATCTGTGGTGATTTAAATCTGGGAATGAACACCTGCCTGCTTCTGTGATTTATTTTGTACATTTCAGTAAGCAGCAGATTTGTCCATGTGAGCTGACAGGTCACCTTCAGATGCTCGAGGCAGCCTGTTTATCACCATGCAGATGGGCATCTCATCTCTGCGAGTGTATATTAAGCTAAGAGAAAAGGATTGATTGTGGAGGGTGAGGAAAGCACCGTGGACATGCATGCTGCTCAGCTCCCTGATGTGTGATCCCCGCACGGACGGCTCTTCTCTCAAAGAGATATTCTGACTGCGAAGAAAGCTGCTTCAAGGTTATAATGCGAAATTAGAGGGCACAACAAATTATGCATTTGTGCGCCTGTCGCCATTTTCTCTCATTTCAGTTTATGGTTATAGTGTCAGACCTGTGATATGGGAAGTTTACACATTCACGCAAAATTGTACCACACTCAGGGCCATATGTATCAAACCAAATTGCGATTGCAAACGCCAAAATTTGCAGAATTTCAGGGTTTGCGATCGCATTTTGGCTCAGTGGTATGTATGAAAGCAAAACTGCCTCGCAAAATAAGGAATCGCAAAATTTGCAATTCCTTATTTTGCAATTGCATTTAAGGAATCACAAATTGCTATTCCTTGAATGCAATTTACGAAGCACAAAAAAGTGGCAATTGGCCTTAAGGAATCGCAAATTACCAGCAACTTCAAGTTGATGGTAATTTGCGATTTCTTTAAAAAATGCACTTTTTTGCATTTTTCAAAGTGCCATGCGGCGCACATACATGCCCTTAGGGCATGTATGTGTGCCACATGTGCACACATGTACATTTCAGGGGTGCAACAGGGTGACACCCTGGTAACCTTGAATTTGCATTCTCAATTTGCGATTCTCTAATTGAGAATTGCAAATTGAGAATGTCTTCTCATTCCTTCCTATGGGCCTCTAAACCCATAGGAGTGAATGTGGAGGTATCCCTAAACTGTGAATTACAATCTGTGAGTCGCAATTAAGGAATACGTAGGATTTGCTAAATTATTTGCAAGTCCTACATACATAGCATTTTGCGATTCTCAAATAGCAAAACCAAAGTTTAATACATATGGCCCTCAGTTTTTGTGATCCTATTCCACAGAAGTTATTTTGATACCTTAAAGTGTTCAATTAATAGCTGTCTGAGAATCTGACCACAGTATGTTAAAATTATATTAGTGCTTAATAAATATTTCAGATGCCGATGAGTATTTTTCTTTACAGAGTTCTTTATGTTAAAGTGGAATTCCCGCTCAACCCTTTAAACGCTCGGACACCCTCAAGCATAGTCTTCCAAGGATGGTTTTAAGTGTGGTCTTTGAGGCAGTTGTTACTGTCTCTCCCATACTGTTGTTTTTGTGAAAAATGTATGCAAAAAATAATTTTATGTATACATTTTTGGGGAAAACAATAGTATGGTAAGACAGGTAAATCTCTCTCAATGAGGGGCTTTTGGCCAGGGTGCGTCATCTATTGGTCTATTAAATTGTCATTCATATGTTGCTTCCAGCCATCTCAACATACAGCATGGAGCAAATGGGTCATCCCACTTTACCCACTGACTCCTTTCACTTTGCTAAACTATGCAAAGTCTTTGCACACCATTCACATCTACCTAAGAACAGTTGATTTATCTTCACTGATAAATCTGGTTCAAAGTATGCTTTGTATATTATTTAATTGTTATTTTAACTTTAAATACTGGTTATTTAGCTGGCCTGCATTTTGGATGCCCATTTAGATGGTGTTCTATTTTTTCTCCTTTTTATTGTTGTTATGAAGTGTTGATGTGACGTTGTAATATGTTATCTGCCTGAAATATCAGTGTTTGCTAAGGTTGTGATTTAATCTAGGCTCTTTCACAAACAATAATAAGAAAATGCTTTGTGCACCTGAAATGCTTTATAGTTAGAAAAAGAAAACTTAATTAGTAAAATGACCATTATCAGCAAATATTTTTTAAATGTATATTTTTTTATTGCTAATACTTGGTGGCATTGTTTGAGTTGTGACATTTTTTTATTTTATTTTGTAGCATATGCTTGATATAAATAAATGTAACCATCGCACTAGCTTGCTAAAGCCAATCCTATTTGTCCTGCCATGGCTTGTTTTAAATGTTTGAGGTCGAGCATTGTTTCAATGATATTTTAAAATTGATAACAAGCTGCTTCTGTCCACCACCTATTTCTTCAGGTGTGAGCACATTGCTGGGGAGTCCTGCCAACATAAAAAGCTCCCTTGAATGGAACTCAAAAGGTTGAAACATTTCAGGAAAGAGAAAAATAAGAAAGCATTTAGTACTCAAGGCCAAACCATTGATGTATATTTTAGACACAACACCATGTTGATGTTAAGCATTAGTCAATAATCCAACCAGTGACCATAACAATATCTAGAATAATATTAAAACATTGTGTTACCATATCAACCTATGTATTCAAGAAAAAACAGCAAACAGTTTCCTTTTTTTTTGCATTTGTACAAAAAAACTTTTGGTGGAACCTCTAATACGCAACACGCTTGTGTACCACTTTTCCATTGCAGTTGATTAAAACTAATAACCATAATATGAACGCTGTGGAGTTACACTGAAAATAGTTTGTGATTTCTGTTTTTTAAGTGCCAATAAAACATGTCGGTTTGAGTTCAAAACATGCATTTTTATTATTCTGCTTGTGCTTTAAAATCACATGTGGCATAAGATTATATCACATCGGCTTGAACATAACACCCTTTGATTAGGTACCATCAGAATCACTTAGGGGTAACATGAGGTTAATTTATATCACCATAACATGTACCTCGTTACCTTGCCAACATCATTTACAAATACAAATAGAACAGCAGTGGCTCCTCTGCAATGGCGGAGAGTCGCCCCACTGGCTCAGAGCCAGCAGCTGAAAAATAAAACAATATTTTATTATTGTTTTATTTTTCAGCTGCTGGCTAAACCAGTGTGTGTACGAAGAGACGAGGTCAGGCCATGGGAGGAAGGAGGGATGGAGTGGTATGTGCACTTCTAAGTGCGCATGTCTGTTTGGGTGGCCGTCTTAGGCCGGGCAAACAGACATGCGCAGTTGGGTTTCTCCAACCCAGCTGTATTGCACAGCCAGGTTGGAGAAAGAGCACAGACTCCCTGTGCCTCAGTGAGAGTTAAACCAGCCCGCTCAGGCCAACCCCTGTGCTGCTCTTATACTTGATAAAAGCATGAGAACAACATGGGCATTGCACAGGGAGACTCTGATGCTGTCCCAGTGTCTGATGGGACCAGGAAGCAGAGGAACACTGAGGCACAAGACTGCTCGCAGCTTCAGGTAAGTCTTATTTGTTTGTTTATTATTAAACCCCCTGTGCTCCTCCTCCTGTGCTCCTCCCTGAACCCCCTCCACCCGGCCCACCACTTTCTGTTTGTGTCGACCACCACTGAAGTAGAATACCCCTCTGTATATGGATAAAATGTGTGCATATAGACATTTAGAAATTGTTCAGTGAGCCCTAGCTTTGGATCAAATTTCAGACTTTCTACCATATTTATCAATTTTCTTGTAAAAATAATTGTAATAAATTCCTACTTGCTGTATTCCTGCTAGGATAAAATCTACATGCGAAAATCTGACACAAATGTGCATTTGCACATTTAACTTTTTTGTTTTTTTAGTTTAAAATATTATTTTTTTAGAGAAACCTCTTACCCTACACCTCCATCAAATTAAATATGGGGTTTACTGGCACAATTTCAAAATTCTTAAAATAAGCTATTTGCGTGTAACATTTAGCCACTTTCGATACAGTGAATCAAGATTTGTTAGACTACCTGCAGAAAATGGCATTTACTTTGCTCCTTCATTCATTTTTGGTGATCAGTATGTTGAGTAAATTGGGCTCGGGAGGATCCAAATTCACTACAGCGATAACAGGTCTGAAACATGTATTAAACTGAATGAAAGGAAAATGCACGAACTTAAGTGGTTCAAATACACTTATAAACGTAGTTGGCTAAAAAAAAATTGAACCCCTCACTTTCAACTGGCTGTCTTTTATGACCCTCCTTCTTCTACAATGTCCTTTGCCAATATTCTATGGCTAGATAACATGGATTGGGCAAGGTTTTTCTGCCTGTGCTGAACTAAGCATGGGTAGTGTTGCACTTAGGTGCACTGGCTTAGGTGCATCTAATACTTTTCAATTGCTAATTCGTGACAACATATTTTGTAGATGTGAACCGTTCTAAAAATGTTGACTTTTTATGTGTATAATTATAACAAGTCACACTTCAGCACGCTTTATGAATTAAGCACAGAAAAACATGCAATTCAGAATTATGGATGAATATCTATTAAATTTGTATACATTGTATAATCAATCTGCTCTCTCACTGCGGACACAAAACCCTCTTAAGCTGCTTTGCTTAATTAGCCAACAGTCAAATCAAACAACTTCACAAACTTTGGATGATCTTGAAATGGCAAAACAATGAAGCTCAGCGGCAACTGTATTTCTCATCTGCATTTGACATTGTAAAACATAATGTGTTACAGTGGTACTGATTCTAACTTGGATGGTGGTTTACATGATGTAATGTGAAATAATACTCAAATAGACATAAGAAAGGCAATCTGCTCTATCAGTTCTGCCTTCCCATGCCCAATGATCATGCCATTAAGTTGTCATCATAGAATCAAAGAAAATGCTTCAGCATAGCAACATATATAATGCAGACTTATTTTCTTTGTCAAAAATCACCAAGAATTATAATCAAATGTGCATTTCATTAATTCATACAGTGCAATGATCGTCATAAAAAAGTAATAAAGTTTCATAAAAAAATAAACGTGTCTTTGATTATTTCTTTTACAATTGTTCAGCCTACAAAATGCAGCCATAAAAACAAACATAATGTGGTCTTTACTCTGGCTAAAGAGCACAGCGCTCTAGCTAGAATTCATTTTATAAATATGTCTCTCCTGGGGTCATGGCTTTAATGATCCAGGAGACTTACAGTTTTGTTTTCATGTTGCTGGGGGCTGCTGCACATCCTGCAGCCCCCACAACATAACAACAATGCTTGGTAGTCTCCCTGCAAGCTTCTAAGGGCACCACCAGTATCTAAAAAAGTCATCCCATGGCATTATGGAGCGCTCCTTCCTTGGAGCATTAAATAATAAATGAGCAGCATTCATGTGTGTTGTTCATTCCTTTTTTGGTTGTCCACACACTCACTTGGGAAAGCCACAATTTTAATTATCTTTGGGGGTGACGGGGAGCCCCAAGGCCTCTGTGACCCTGCGGCTCCCTGTAAGTGGCCCCATTCACGGGTCCTTGCCAGGAGCCAGCATTCGATTTAATTAACCCACCCAGACTACCCCACAAAATGTTTGATGATTGGGCTATGGGGGAGCCCAAGGGCAACTGCAGCCCCAATGGCTCCATGCAAGAGGACACTTTCATGGGGCTGTGAAGGAGCCCACAATTCGCTTTTTGTTTTTATTCTCAGGTATTTGGTGCCCAACCAGGGCCCCACGTAACATGTCTGGCACACATTGGTGTCAGTGGGGGAGACCCATGGCCCCCACAGTCTCTCCTACTCCCATGTCAGCACCTATCCAGGGTGGAAGCAGGATCCAGCATTGCTTCATCCCCACAGGAGAAGCTTATTTTTGCTCATAACGGGCAGGAGCAATTGTACGTTTCTTACTTATGTGCTCCACCCGGCGTGAGGAAACCGCACTTGCGGGCAGGAAAACCATGGTGCCCCACACCGTCTGTGAGCCTGCCAAGGGAGATGGGCATCCCCCTGCCTTATTCTCAATTATTTGCCCCGGGGTATAGTTCAGGGCCTCAAGGAGACTGAGGTAGGTGGGTATATATATATATTCTCGACTAATGCTGGTAAACGAGTTCGGCTGTCTGTGGGCTGTCCCGCTTAGCCACCGACAGGCTAACGTATTATATCCAAAAATTCTCCTCAATTTACGAAGAAATGTAGAACACCCAAAGCTTCTGTAACGGCATTTTATTCAGGCATATCTGCCTGAATAAAATGCCGTTACAGAAGCTTTGGGTGTCCTACATTTCTTCGTAAATTGAGGAGAATTCTTGGATATTATATATATATATATATATATATATATATATATATATATATATATATATATATATATATATATATATATATATATATATATATATATATATATATATATATATATATATATATATATATTTATATATCGAAGCAACTCCTCCCACCTGTGAAGAAGCAGAGGCCACAGCGGGGATACCGGAGGAAACACTTTAATAAAGCTGAATTTGGGCATAATGCCTTTCGGCCTGACATAAGCCTTCCTCAGATGCCTTCAGGAATATTCTGGCGACTTTGCTGCTCCTGTAAGTAGTCCATGCCACTGTCCCATTCGTTGTTGGACGCCACACCCACCGATGGAGTAGAAGCACACTGCCTGATGTTCGTCGGAACTACAGGCCCCAGAAAGCATCTGCCAGGTAAGTGCTGCTTGCGGTGTTTCCTAATGGAATTGCGTTACGTGGCAGAGTGTTCCAGCAGAGCAAAAGTCAATATCCAGTGAATAAGTGATCAGAGTGCTCCCTTCGGCCCCCAAACATTCCAGCCCCCTACTACCAATGTCAAACAGGCAGGGATGGAAAAGGCAATGCTATTCTCCGTCCTCCGTGCAGTCATGGTCCGCTGTTGCAGCCGCCCAGGAATTCATCGGTGTTCAGAGGCGGGCTCCGGGCTGTAGCAATACCTTGCTCCAAAGAAGACTGCCGAAACAGGATCCAGATGAGCCCGGGCCTCTTGGTGGAACGGGGCCTCTGTAGCGCGGTATCTGGTACTGCGCAAAATATCGAAGCAACTCCTCCCACCTGTGAAGAAGCAGAGGCCACAGCGGGGATACCGGAGGAAACACTTTAATAAAGCTAAAATTGGGCATAATGCATTTCGGCCTGACATAGGCCTTCCTAAGATGCCTTCAGGAATATTCTGGCGACTTTGCTGCTCCTGTAAGTAGTCTCTGCCACTGTCCCATTCGTTGTTGGTCACCACACCTACCAATGGAGTAGAAGCACACTGCCTGCTGTTCGTCAGAACTACAGGCCCCAGAAAGCATCAGCCAGGTAAGTGCTGCTTGCGGTGTTTCCTAATGGAATTGCGTTACGTGGCAGAGTGTTCCAGCAGAGCAAAAGTCAATATCCAGTGAATAAGTGATCAGAGTGCTATATATATATATATATATTTTTTTATATATCAGGAACACTCCAAACTTCACCATACAAGAAAGGCACTGACTCCGTGAAATTTTGAATTCCAAATAAGTTTTAATCACTTATTGGCTGCTCGACGCGTTTCGGCGGTAAGCACCCGCCTTGTTCACATATTTTTATATATACATACATATATATATATATATATATATATATATATATATATATATATATATATATATATATATATATTACCTACTGGTGGTCGCCAGTAGGTAGTTATAGTTAGGATTTTTTTCAATGTTAAATCTGAAAATTCTATTTGGAATAACTTTGGCACCGGTTGACGAATCTGCCTGAAAATTTCCTGAAAATGGCCTTGTCGAGCTCCGGTCCTTCCTTGAAAGTTTGGGGGGGATTCGTGAAGCGGGGGCCGAGATAAAAGGGGGGTCCCAAAACGCGTTTTCCCCATGTTAATTTCCATAGGGCGGTCGATTTCACTTTTAGCCCGAACGGCTGAATGGATTTCCACCAAACTTGGCAAAATTGTAGGGACTGGTAGCCCGATGTGCCTTTGCTATGTCTCAAGATATGTGCTCCAGTGGATTTTGAGTAATTTAGGTTCAAAAAAATATATATATCTATAGCAGCGCACCGGTGCGCGCACCAGGGAGCGCTCCGGGCGCGTGACGCGAGGTGCGCACGGAAAGCTGATTGGCTCTCGGGTGTCTGTAAACATTCGAAACAGTCCAGAGCAGCCGCCATCTTGTGTCTCGGTAAAATCGAGACATAAGAGGTGGCTAAAACAAAGTGGGAACTGACCATAAGGCGTCAGGGATAGACCCCTTTGACCCCCTAGGTTTGATGTGGGGGCTATAAAAGGGCCCCGCGGGGCATTTAAATTATTTTTTTTTTTTCGTTTTGCGCGGGGGAAGCGCACGGTGCGCGCACCGGGGAGCGGCCCTGGGAGCGCACTATGATGAAAAAAGGTGACAGAGTGTTTAAAAAATGAAGTTTTGATTTAGAAATTGGAGGTAGTTCTAAAAAGAACTTTTTTTTTTCTTCTTTTTGTTGTTTTATATTTTTTTTGTGTTTTTTGAACTTTTTGTACTTTTTTTGGCTTTTCAAAACAGTTTTATATATTTTTTTGTATTTTTTGGGGGGAGAAACAAAAAAAGGGAATTGAAACTGGCTCAACTGGAGCAAAAAAACAAAAAACCCAAAAAATTACTTCTTTTTGGGGCACTTGTGATTATCACCTGCAAGGACGATGAGTTTCACACTTTTTTCCCCATAGGAGATAAGTTTGCCACAAGCAGTGCAAGTAATTTTAAAATCAGCAAATCTCGGCTGAATGCAAGGCATCACCTCAGATGTTTCTGGTTGCGAGGAAGTGGGTTGGTTTCTTTGGTAGGGGGTCCTTGATGACTGGGGGAGGTTACTGGCCATTTCCCGGAACTCTGCACGAGAGTAGTTGTTTGGATGCTTTCTTGTCATGTGCCGAATCATGGTATAGTTACCAAAAGAATATTTCTTATTTGGGTTGCCCCGTGAAAGTTCATCATTGCAGATGAGGCAAGTGACTTTGGGCGCATTCACCTTTTTTTTCCCCTCTGGAATTGAAAAAAACTGCCAAATGAAGTGTGGTTTGGGTTTATAAGGTGTGTTTTCTTCAGGCAGCCATCTTCTTCTCCCCTCCTCCTCTTCCTCTTCCTCTTCCTCCTCCTGTTCTTGACCACCAATATAATTTGGAGCTGGTCCTCTTGGTGGTTGTGGTGGTGGTGGTGGGGCAGATGCACCAGCTGATGCTACTAATGAAGCCATTTTATAGTACAAAATATTACTCAAAGAGCAAAAAAGTAGACAGAGCAACAAACAGGTCTTCCTCAGTCAAAGGACAAAGTCAGAATAAGGAAAAAAGGTGGGGTCTTTCATCATTTAGAAAAAAAAACTGTCCTGAACCAATGAGAAGTGTTATTTTCAGGTCACAAGACCAGGGGCTTCATCATTATGAAACCAAAACTGTTATGAACCAATGAAAAGTGTTATTTTCTGCTCACATGACCCGACGCGCTTACGCTACGCGCCCGGGGCGCGCCCGGGGGCGCGCCCCGGGTCGCGCAGCGTAAGCGCGTCGGAAGTTTACGTTGTGCGATCGTATTCGCTCGAGTACTTCCGGGTGCGCTTACGCCGTGCGTATCACGCGGTCGCGGCTACGCGATACGTCACGATTATGTTTTCGTTTGCGATATTGGCGCTCACGGGACGCTCCCCGGAGCGCGCCCCGGGGCGCTTTGTAAAAATACGCTTTTCGGGGCGCTCCCCGGGGCGCGCTCCGGGAGCGCTCCCCAAAATAATTTAAAAAAAAAAAATTGGGAAAATTGTAGGGACAGGTAGCTCTATTCTGAAGTGGTTTGTAAAAAACATTAACTTTAGAAAAATATGTATTGTGCTACATTGGGCTTAATATATGTTAGAGCCAAAATGTAGCCCAAATGTAGCCCAAAGTAGCTCAATGTAGCCCAAAGATGGCCACCAGAGATCAAAAATTGAAAATGTAGCCCAAAATTCAACTAGATGTAGCCCAACTGTAGCCCAATGAGAAAATGTACCAGAGTGTTAAAAAGAACAACTAGAGTGCTAACAGTCTTATTTATAAAGTGAAACTTATAGTTAGGAATTAGCATTAAAAAAACCTTTGAAATTCACTGAAAAAACCATAGGTTTCACACCAGTTATAGTTAGGAATTAGCATTTAAAAAACCTATTAAATTCACTGAAAAAACCATAGGTTTCACACCAGTTATAGTTAGCTGGAAATTTTACTGATATAAAACCATTGAAATTCCCACGTTATAGTTAGTCGGACTCATTATAACTTGCGCGTGCAATGCACTGCTGATGACATCACATATTACATCACTCATGACATGGTCAGTGACATCACTCATGACACCATCCTTGTGACATAGTGACAGACCTCCTTTCACTATAATGTAACCCTTGAGACACATATTCAAAAATAGAAACTGAAATTTTTAAAAAAATGGAGATACCTATATCAGTTACAACAAGCAATTCAGTAATTCCACTATCTATATACACATCCACTCTTTCACCAACAGTTCTATATAGTCACTCATACATATACTCACTCATCATATGAAGTGATACACCTATACATCCTGTTACACACCGACATTCATCCAAAAGTTACTCACACACATATTCACACGTGCAAATAAACTATTGAACATCCATTTATTTGAATATAGAGTTATACACACACTTCCACCTTACTTCTATTTAAAATTACACATATTTATTCTCTTAAACAATCACTTATAGAAACACATACTTATTTAAACAGGAACTCTTACAATCTCTTACTCTCACATATACTCACTTATATACATCAATATTCATATATACTAGATTAAAACATATGTAGGTACTGATAAAGACACTAGTGAGACAGTCATTCACTCACTAACAAACACATATAGACACTCATCCACCCATACAGTCCTGTACATATGCTGTCTTCAAAACACATACAAACAAAGAGTCAGTCACTCATGCATCTATGTGCTAAGTAATACCCCCACTAAACCATATAGACAGTCATACTGATACTAATAAAAATATCTAATAACCCATATAGATACGCATGTAGCTACTTACCAACACATGTAGCCACTTATACACAAAGTGAAACACTAATATATATATTTAAATATTTAAACATAACTCACTAATATTTATTTTTCAGAAAGACACATATTCACTGGATGGTGTCATCAGTGATGTCATGAGTGATGTCACTGACCATGTCATGAGTGATGTAATATGTGATGTCATCAGCAGTGCATTGCACGCGCAAGTTATAGTGAGTCCGACTAACTATAACGTGGGAATTTCAATGGTTTTATATCAGTAAAATTTCCAGCTAACTATAACTGGTGTGAAACCTATGGTTTTTTCAGTGAATATATATATATATATATATATATATATATATATATATATATATATATATATGTATGTATGTATGTATGTATGTATGTATGTATGTATGTATGTATGTATGTATGTATGTATGTATGTATGTATGTATGTATGTATGTATATATATATATATATAAGTGTGGCTCACTGGTTAGAGCAGGCAGACCCTGAAGCAGAGGTCAGACCCGGGACCAGGGTTCGATTCCTGACGCGGCAGGGTGTTGAGCTCAAATGTCCACGGACTCGATAATTCTCTCTTCGGTGCCTGACCTAATCATGGGTTCACACTCTGCAACTCTGGGCATTAAGCTTGCTTAATCTCCACAACGGCCCCCCGCGGCGGGATGCCTGGCTTTCACCTTGGGGATGCCTGGTAGGGGCTATCTCACAGGGAAAAACCAGGATGGGTTCCCAAGGCAAGCGTGGAGATACCCCTTCGGGGGTCGATTCTGGCGCTATATAAGAAATACAGTAATATATATATATATATATATATATATATATATATATATATATATATATTTGAAAAATTCCACCAGAGGACAATAAAGATAATTGACGAATAGGTAGCATCTAACATTTTATTTATTTATTTATTTATTAATTTATTGCCATTTATAAAGCGCGACAAATACCCGCAGGCGTCTCGGCGCTATTGTGATTGTGTTTATACATTTCCAGTCTGTGATCAAGGACTTTGGCAGTCCAAAACGCGTTAGGCAAGAGGAAACAAAGCCTACATATTGCTGGTTTGTGCCACAATAATTGAAGTTCCTAGTGACAAGGGCGTCTATTCTGGGGACAAATTGTGGAAGAACTATTGATGGCAGTCCTGACGTATAGACTGCACCACTGCACTGTACACAACATGCGGGTCTGAGGTTTGGAACTATCTAAGCTGGGTACAGATCGTCAAGTACAAGAAAAATAACAAACTGTGCACTTGGCTTTGGCGGCCCACTGGAAGGCAAACGATAATTGGAATAAAAATATGTGGCATCACAACACCCACTGAATCATTAATAATGACATTATAAACTACTTATTCTAGAATGCTTTGTTTTACTTAAAAAAGTCCACCAGAGGACAATAAAGATAAATGACGACTGATTAGGTAGTGTCTAACATGTGATTGTGTTTCTCCATTTCCATCCTGTGATCAAGGACTTTGGCAGTCCGAAACGTGTTAGGCAACAGGAAACGAAGCCTAAGTATTGCCGATTTGTGCAACAATAATTGAACTACCTGGTGATGAGTGCGTTTATGTTGGGGACAAATTGGAGAAAATATATATATAGCCCCATTGGATGGATGGGGTAAAGGGGGCTCAAGGAGGTTTGGGGAAGGGGTCCGTGCACCCCTCTCCCTTTCAATTTACTATCAGCCCCCGGGGGATGGATACCCTTAGGGGTGAGAAACCGTGCTTTCTAAGTACATTTTGATTACTTGATTGATGGGGCCACTGGCCCTCTAAGAGTCTTGGAAGGGAGACTGCATGCCCCGTCCCCTTTATTTAAGATATTGTCTGCAGTACATTTAAAGAAGAAAAAATGTTGGTCCCAGAAGGCCCCTCTAACCCCACCCACCAGGCGTTGGAGGAAAGGGCATTCCTACCCTGCCCTCCTACTTGTTTTATTAATATGTTTTGAGGAAAGGGGAGTGAGTCCTAGAGTCCTTAAATGGCTGCCACCCCATCTTTGTTGATGTGGTGGCAGCAAATCAAATCTTATCTTAAGATCCTAACCAGCATGAAATATACAACGTGTTTGAGTCTTAATTTCTCAAAACTACTGAATGGATTTACACCAAATCACAAAAACGATTGCTTTTTGCACCAAGATTTGCCTTCTGCCAAATTTGGTGTACTTCGATTCAGCAGTTTTTGCTGCATCGCTATTAGATTTTCTTCTGGAAAAGCAAATGGGGAAAACATGTTTTCAGATCCCCCAGCCTTTTTTTCTTGGCCCCCCATTGATGGATCAGAACAAAACTTTCCAGGAAGGAGTTTAGGTGGGTGAGGCTTTTTAAGAAAAATGTTTTGCAAAGATTTGTCAAATTGTGCCTGTTATAAGCAAACCAAAACTGCTTTTCCTGTGGAAATGCAGAGCTAACTCTAACTACCCAGTGGCACTGGGTAATACATATAAATAAAATGAAAAAATGTGACATGGCTTTGACCTCACTGGTTTCACACCATCATCTCCTGGTAAGACGCTTCATTCTATCTCATTCTATCTAATGCCACCTACTGGCTCTATTTGGCTTTTGATAGAACCATGTTTGCCGGATACATGTTGACTCTATATCTGAGCTAGGAACTCTACTTTAAATGCTGCCTGGTTGTAAAACTTTCTCAACTGAGGAAGCAAACGTTTTTTATAATGTATCAGAAAAAAACAGAAGACAGTGTGGCACATTCCTTGAGGTCCATTGTTGCAAGTCTCCATTTAAGACATTGTCCTGATTTTAGATGGGTAAATATGCTGATCTGTAATTATCTCTTTTTTTCTCTCTGCTGTTATCTCGATTTATTATCTCTTGCCTCAAGTTCACAGAGAATGATTCTATACATCTCAAACTGCACAAGTTAAGTGATACAATCATTAACCCCTCCCCTGCTGGTGACGGAACCACTCCGTCATCAGCCGCGGTCGCGCTGTGCTGATGACGGAGCGGTTCCGTCACGGCCCGCTCGGAACACCTGCGCGGCGCGGATTCCGCGCCTGCGCTGAACGTTCTAATGAGCGGATGGGGCTGTGACGGAACCACTCCGTCATGAGACAGCGCAACCGCGGCTGGTGACGGAGCGGTTCCGTAACCAGCATGCGCCCGCCGTGTGGCCGCCCCGCCCCCTTAGCACTACGGCGGAATAGCCGCCGCAGTGAAGGGGTTAATAATCTCTGTGGGCTAATCTTTGAGCTGAATTAAATGAAAAATCCCGTAAAACAAGTACTACCAATAAGCTCATACAAGGGTTTTCAACATCACATTCCAAAGTATTGTAATATTTACTCACACGAGCGAACAAGATTTATGTAAAGCCGAAAAAATAACCCTCTAAAGTCGCCAAGAGAGATGAGATTCGCTTTATACAACTACTCACTAAATAAACAAACATAATGAGAAAGGCAGAGACTTTTATGTGCTTGGGCTGGCGATTTCGAAAACACCGCCTTTTCAAGGGCACCTTACAGTAATGTGCTCCTCAGGCTCTTATCTGACACTACACCTGCCACGTGCACAATATATATTCTTAACAATGAGCTGCTCCCTGTCCGAGAAAATATGAGCTATAGCCTGCTAGAAAGGAATGATTTGCAAAGAAAGTGATACTCTTACACAGTGGTATAAAAGGTTCAGCATACATCTAGCATTTAAGGTACTACACCTGAAGACCTGAAATAATGGCGCAGTATTTCCATATGAGTGAAATTAGCTGATAAAAATAAAAACAGAAGTGCGCCAAATCTGACAGTTTGTATCAGTAGAACTTACCAACACTTGAATTTAAGTCCCCGTTCTCTGAATCCGTGCCATGCTGGTTATTACTGCCATGATAGCTGGTCATAGCTTCTAATTTGATTTTTTTCACCTTCATTGCTTCGGCTATGGCCGCATTAGTGGCAGCTGCCGCCGCCGCAGCTGCTGCTGTCAACCCTGTGAAACACAGAAGTAAACTGAATATAATAGAAAGTACAGTCTGACTCAATTAATCACGAAAGGACTCAAGAAGGAGGATTTGCTCCTCGTAAAAAGCTGCTATAAATGGTGTTACAATGGCCGTCTTCCATATTACTTTTAAAACTAATCAGTTTCATAGATACAACATTGTAAAAAAAAAAATTGAACGAGATGTGAGCACATGTTCTGAAGTGCACCCTTCCAGAATTTTCTTCGCATCCATTAACGCTATAAACAAATATGCCATCCTCACCCACCACTGCAGCATTCAGTTTCGTATCCATTGATGAATGAAAATACGACCAGCTTTTTATTGAACCAGGGGGCATATTACCAAGCAATAGCGATAATTATCGCTATTGCTTGGTTAGAGACAAAAATTTACCGCAGCGCTGCGGCGATTTTTACCGCAAATAAACCTTGGTATTACCAAGGGTTAACGCAAATGCGGTAAAAATCGCCGCAAAGCATGAATATTGCTGAAAAGTCAGCGATATTCATGCATTAGCGAGCTAATGCTCTTAGCCATGTTATCCACCTCCCATTGGATAACATGGCTAAGAACTGCTCAGGGCAGGTGTTAGCTTTTGGAGATATTCCCTCTTAGCGCGAATATCTCCAAAAGTTGGTAATAGGAGATAGCGATGTTAGCGACTGTTTTCAGTCTCTAACATCTTGGCACGCCCACTTTGCATCTCATTAGTGATAAATATCACTGACATGCAAAGTGGGGCCCAAGATGGTCGCTATCTCCTACTAGCTGTCGCTAACTGGAGTTAGCGGCAGCTAGGTAATAGGGAGATAATTTTATCTCCGCTTTCTTGGTTTTTAAAGCCAAAAAAGCGGAGATAAACCCCCTTGATAATATGCCCCCATGTTCTTTGTAAGTAGCAAAATGTTCTCTGCAGCAGGTGCATAAACTACTTTTATATCTAACCAAAAGGTGCGTTAATGTATCCTGTGCAGAGATTCATGCAGTGCGATTGTGGCAACAAGTTGATTTGGTGATCAATAAAGTATGAGGCCATAGGGTGAGAGGTTTACACTTTACAGTAAATTCACACAGCTGCATTATAGAATTGTGTGAAAGGGAGTGTTTCATATGTATCAACAAATATGAACGAGGTTGTCTTACATATTGCATCCACTTTTTATGAAGGAAACATGAGTAATAAAAGCACGTCATACACTTTATGATGCCAGAACAGTGACATATAAGACTTATTTAAGCCATATTAGATTTGTATAGCGTTTCAATCTCTTATTCCAGCTGGTATTGTTATGGGTAGTATACACTGTCAGACGCAATAGAAGAAAAGTAACTTCCAATTTTCCCTGTCTGAACCTGCAAATGATACTGAAATGGCAACTAACCAACAGGAGCACTTGATACAGCTTTGTAGTTTCCTGCTGGAAACCTTCCAGTGCCTCAGCAAGCACTAGTTTCACCAGCCACTCACTCGAGGGCTGGCCACACTCACATCCCAAACCCATCCAACACAGGCGTCAGGAGTGACGCGGACCTGCTAATAAAAGGGCCCGAGTGCACATGCTCAGGGCCAGTTAAACAAGCATATTCCCTGTGTCTGTGTACATTCATTTCAGTAGCAAGTGGGCCTTGGGCCCACAACTCTACATGCACAGCTTCAGCATTTGCTCTCAAAATTACATCAGCAAAGCATTAAATCAAGTTTGGTTTGAGACTTAAAGGATGAATTCCATGACTTGGGTCAGTTAAGTGAAAACATTACTATCACATTAATTGCACCCTCCCCAGTGAATGCCAGTGTTATTTTAAATGTTCTCCAGCAAGATGGTTAATTCAAGCACTAATAGTGACTTAATGTAGATATTGTAATAAAATGTAAATCATTTTGAAAAACCAAATTCTCACATAAAATATAAAATATACCTTTCACATTAGAAACACGATTTCAATGAATTGATAGAAAAAGTGCATTGGCGGGCTTGAACTTCCCAAAGAGGCTTTGGGTGTACTTAAAAAATGTGTTGCGCATTGGGTACACTGATTTTATTTCCCAATGTTTTTTATATATAGTATGGCTTGTAATAATATTCTAAATGTTACCACAAAATAGATATTAAAATGATTTATAGTAACATTAAAAATGTCAAATAACGTATATAGTTTGGTGCAAACTACTTTTAAACGTGTCTTACATCAGCTTAGATATACGTATTTATAAGTGTTCTTCAATTTACCTAGATGTCACTACTTATTTCAACATTTTGTTTTTTTTTTGTGCTGGGTGGCCTTTAGTACATTTGATTTGCCAAAGCATTGGCCAAAGACTGGGGCATCTCATACAAAACGAGTATTTCCTCTCATTCTAGGCAGCAATGATTGATGTCCTCTTATGTGCAATAATGTCTACCATACAGATGCCAACAGAATGTGGGTATACCCATTTTGTAAGCGGGTCACACTGTCAACCTGATGGAGGTATTGACCAACTAAGACCGATACTGAGGCAGCCAGTTTAAATGTATGAACTTGCTCGACAAAGTCACTTGTCAATGTCAGTTTCAAACCTGTTGACCTAGAAGCAAAATATTTGCAAAACACTGCTAATAAATGTAAAGATATTCATATGTCTCACTTCCTGTCTATAGCGGTCATGTACATAAATGAAGTGAAAGTGGCAGAAGGAGGATCTCAATGCTTTGTACCATCCTCTTGCAACTTGTGTTAGCTTCTTCAGATGAAAGAAGTTAGAAATGACAAGACTCCTCAGATTCTTCTTAGGTAAAGTAATGGCTATGAGAAATCACTGCATGGAGACAAACAAACCAACTTGAGAGTACTAAGCACTTTCTTTTCTTTTTGACCCCGAAGAAAGTGAAGCAAACATAGAATTACCAAATGGCTTTGTTTTACATCATCATTTAGCATTTTGAACTGAAATTTGATCAATCTGCATGCTTTGTGCCCGAACTAGGACTTTAATCCAATGTAGTTGCCACAACCTCACTTTGCTTGTGGTAATATCATGTATTTTTGCTCAGTGTAATGATTTCTTCAAATTACTGGGAGTTCGAAATTGGGTTGTAGGTTGACTGGGCCCTAGTCAAGCTGAAACCACAGTCCTAATCAGGGTAAGAAGCATGAAAAAACAAAATGAACCCGTGCACACACTCTGGTAGCTTGGCACAGAGCAGTCAGGCGTAACTACGAGGCAATAGGTAAAGTATTTGTGCAACACTTTCAACAGTGAAACAGTGAAAACACCACACAAAAAGATTCTGTACCTGGTTAGAAAAATAGAACCTAATTTAATAAATAAAACAAGAATAAAATGGCAAAACTCCAATATGTAGAACTAAAGGTATGCTTTTTTAAAGAATGAACTGTGAAATAGTGCTTAGAAGAAACAAGCACCTACTTAGGCTATCTGGTCATGCTGGAACATGGCAAAGTCAAAAGTTTAGGCGAACCGCATTGGAGCAGAGGTCTGATATAGCCACCAAAGAGATTCCCTGAACAAAAGTACCTTGATCCTGGTTGTATCAATTTCAAAGATATGGGCTGCAGCTGAAGCGATGCGTCAGTTTAGAGCCACGTAGTGAGGGCAATAAGCCAGTCCTGACCAGCACAGCAGCGACGATACACTAGCTCGGATGAGTGAAGAGCAGCTATGCGGAGATTCAGCATTGTCATTGAGTATGCCGTTGACTGAGAGGTGGAGACCTTGTGCAGTGATGGTTCTGAAGGCAATACGTCGAGCCGATCCATGCAAAGGAGACAATGTGCTGATTCAGGTCATGCAACAGGAGCAAATGCGCTGGTTACGATCCGCGCAACAGGAGCGATGCACTGGTTCCTGTCCACACAAAAAGAGTGATGTGCCAGTTCAGAACCACGCAACAGCACCGATGTGCCAGTGTGACAGAGGATGCATGGGTGTTACTGAAGCAAGGACCTAAGGCCTAACTTTCAAGGGTCCAGGACTGGGGTAGCATCACATGGCAGGTTCAGAAGCAGGTAAGTTGGAAGTCTTTTATGTCCCTGAGGCTTCAGATCAGGAGGCTTGCCTGCAAGCCCAGCAAGGCAGGAGTCCAGCAAAGCAGTAGTCCTGCAGAGTGTCAGTCCATCAGCAGATCAGCAGCCCTTCTTCCTGACAGAGGCTTCCCAGGTGAGGAAGTGTACTGAAGTAGTGGTGTCAAAGAACCAGTACATATACCCAGTTGTGCCTTTGAAGTATGGAAACTTCAAAGATAGGTCTTTGAAGTGCACAGAGGTTCTCCCTTCCTGCTCTGCTCTAGAGTCACTAGAGACAAATGTGCTGTCCTTTGTGTGAGGACAGGATACAGATTATGCAGATGTGAGAGAGGCAGAGTCCAGCTCCTCCCCCAATGCGGCCAGTATGGCAAATCAAGTCACACCTAAGCTCCTATTGTGTTTGGCTGTCTAGGGAGATTACACAAAGCCGAGCTGTCACCCTCCCCAGACCTGTATCAGAGACAGGCAGCAGGCACCAAATGGCTAAAGTAAGAAAATGACAACTTTCTAAAAGTGGCATTTTCAGAACTGCAAGTTAAAATCTGACTTCACCAAAAGTTTTGATTTTAAATTGTGGTTCGGACACACCATACTTGGAAAGTCTATTTCTTCACAATTACACACAAAGCATATAATAAGGTACTTCAAAGTTATCCTATGGGAGAGGTAGGCCTTGCAGTAGTAAAAAACGAATTTGAGAGTTGTTCACTACCTGGACAAGTAAAACTTACAAGAACATGTCCTGCCCTTTAAATACAGTGCACCTTGCCTTCTGGGTTGCCCAGGGTTCTAAGGGTAGGTGATATATATATATATATATATATATATATATATATTTATTTATATATATATATATATATATATTACCTACTGGCGGTCGCCAGTAGGTATATATAGTTAGGATTTTTTCTCTATGGAACTTTTGAAAATTCTATGTCTAATAACTTTGGCGTTTGTGGACGGAATCGGCTGAAATTTTCAGGAAAATGGCACATTTTGTTTCTGATCAGCCCCTGAAAATTTGGGGGGGTTCGTCAAGGGGGGGCGAGAAAAAAGGGGGGTCCCAAAACGCGTTTTTCCCATTCATTTTTCCATAGGGCGTTTGGCCTCACTTTTAGCTCGAACAGCTGAATGGATTTGCACGAAACTTGGCAAAATTGTAGGGACTGTTAGCCCGATGTGCCTTTGCTGGGTCTCAATATATGTGCTCCAGTGGATTTTCAGAAATTAACGTTTAAAATTTTTTATATATCTGTGACAGCGTCCTGGATAGCGCACCAGTTCGCGTACTTTTCGCGTAACGGAGCTTTGCGAAGCGAAGCTGATTGGCTCTCCGGTGTCTGTCAACATTCTAAACAGTCCGGAGCGGCCGCCATCTTGTCTCTCGGTAGGATCGAGAGACAAGAGGAGGCCAAAACGAAGGGGGAAATGAAGGAAAGGGGGCAAGGTAGACCTCTTCTGACCTCCTAGGATTGATGAGGGGGATATTAAAGTGGCCCGCGGGGCAAAAAAAAAAAAAATTCCGATTTTTTGTCGTAGAGGCGCAAATCGGTACGTGAACCCGGCAGCTAACCGGCAGCGTAACGGGAGTCTGAGGAGAAGCTGATTGGCTGTCAACATTGTAAACAGTCTGGAGCGGCCGCCATCTTGTCTCTCGGTAGGATCGAGAGACAAGAGGTGGTGAAAAACAAAGGGGGAAATGAAGGAAAGGGGGCAAGGTAGACCCCTCCTGACCCCCTAGGATTGATGAGGGGGATATTAAAGTGGTCCGCAGGGCAAAAAAAACCAAAAAAAACATTGCGATTTTTCGCCGTAGAGGCGCGTCCCGGTACGCGAACCGGGCAGCTAACTGAGCAGCTAACCGGCAGCGTAACGGGAGTCTGAGGAGAAGCTTATTGGCTGTCAACATTGTAAACAGTCCGGAGCGGCCGCCATCTTGTCTCTCGGTAGGATCGAGAGACAAGAGGTGGTGAAAAACGAAGGGGGAAATGAAGGAAAGGGGGCAAGGTAGACCCCTCCTGACCCCCTAGGATTGATGAGGGGGATATTAAAGTGCCCCGCGGGGCAAAAGAAAAAAAAAGAAAATTGTGATTTTTCGCGGTAGAGGCGCTTCGCGGTACGCCAACCGGGCAGCTAACCGGCAGCGTAACGGGAGTCCGACATCTTGTGTTTTTGGAGCGTCCGGTTTGCGTACCGGGTAGCGTTCCGGTAAGCGTAACAAGGGGAAAACCAAGAGAAACAGTAAAAAAAATTTAAAGGAATAGATTTCCACCAAACTTGGCAAAATTGTAGGGACTGTTTGTTTTATGTGCCTTTGCAAGGCCTCAAGATATGTGCACGTGTGGATTTTGTCTAATTAAGGTTAAAAAAATATATATATATCTGTAAGCGTGCTCCGGCGCGCTTACGTTACGGGTTTTGTTTGCGCTTTAGAGACGATACGTCACGTTTATGCGACGCGTCATGAGGCGTCTCACGTGACTACGTGATACGTCACGTAATAAAGAATATATTTTACAGCTATAGATATTAGCTTTTAAAAAACCAATGAAATTCACTGAAAAAACCATAGGTTATAGACCATATATAGTTAGGAATTTGCATTTACAAAACCATGAAAATTCACTGAAAAAACCATTGGTTATAGACCATATATAGTTAGGGATTAGCATTTACAAAACCTTAATTTACTCGCACAAAACCATAGAAATTTGCATATATAGTTAGTTGCAATAACTATATATCGCGCACCCGCAATCCACTGCTGATGATGTCACATATTACATCATTCATGACATGGTCAGTGACATCACTGATGACATCACTGATGACATCATCCAGTGACTGTATGTTTCTGTAAAGTTAAAATATGTCTTACATATTGAAGAATGAGTGGATGTATAAGTGTCTGGATGAAGGATTTAGTAGGTGCATGACTGACTGTATGAGAGAGCGATTAAATGTGTCTCACTGAGTGCATGGGTTAGTGACTAAACTGTCTTAATTTGTGCATCATCATAAACAGCACGCACAGGATTAACAATGGTAGGCCTGGTCCATGGTTAGAGGGCTACTTAAGTGGGTGGAACAAGGAGTGTTCCAAGCCCACTAGTGGCATTTCATTTACAGGCCCTGGGCAAATGTAGTGCATGTGACTAGGGATTTATAAGTAAATTAAATATGACAATTGGGGATGAGTCAATATTAAGATGTATAGGAGAGACAGCATAAGCACTGGTTAGCAGTGGTAAAGTGGACAGAGTCCTAAAGCCAGCAACAATTAGGTCAGAAAAAAAGGAGGAGCTAGGCAAAAAGTTGGAGGGAAGATCACCCTAGGGCTGTCAGGTCTAACATAGGGGCAGTAACATTTCACAACATCCTGTTGATTTACCACTAAATTCAAGTGTGCACTAAAGCTAATACCAGTGGAAATCAGGTTTCTATGCAAAATTACTATTTGTGTTGATGACTAAGGGCCTGATTCAGAACTCGGAGGATAGGTTACTCTGTTGCAGCGATGATGGGTACCACGTCTGCTGAAATATAAAACCCATGGGATATAATGGGATTTATATTTCGGCGGGTGGGATATTCGTCACGATTGGGATGAAGTAATCCATTTTCAGGATTCTAAATCAGGCTCCAAATGTGCATGTAACTGTGCAAGGGAATATCCATTCCTTATTAGAGGTCCCAGATAATAAAATCCTTAAAAATAAAATTCCACAAAGAAAAATAATATTGGGAGTAAGTTTCTCTTCCCATTTGAGCCTCTCATTGTATATTTTCCAACTATAGATAGTAGCGAAGAAACCACTGATACCATAACATAAGATGTGGAAAACACTGCTGCAAGAAAAAGACACAGTATTATCATATGATGAAATGAATACAATGATAGAGCGAAGTTATTGGGGTAAAACAGAAAAAACCACTGGGCTGAAAGTGGATACCATTGGGTTTCATGAAGAAAAAAACAACTACAAGGTCATTAGACACATAGATCAAATAAGTCTTTCAATGTGTAGAAAACAACACAAAGTAATGTCACAGTGTAAGTGTGTGAGATACATATAAAAATGTAAAAATGGCTGCCGACATAGTAATAAAAGGCAATACTGAAAGTCAAAGGGGAACAATGATTTGAATATGATAGATTAACAATAAATCATAGAACTAACGCCTATCCGAAATCAAGTTGAAGATTTTAAATCATTGCAGTATCAAAATAGTGACTAGAATACACGACAACCATGAGGAGTAACCCATTCAAGAACAAGCATTTTTAGCCCTTGTCACATCCTGGGAGACTTGTAAAATTCTTCTAACAACTTAAAAGTAAAATGACGTGTAAGTTAAACACCTGATATAGATAAGGCAGATACCTATTTCCAGGAGCAAAACTTTGACGGAGGAAACAAAAATCCTGGACCCATTTTATATAATGTGAGCATTGCAATTAAGGACAATTGACACAGGTGACACCCCCTGACGCCCATCTTACATTCGTGCAGTGCAAATGCTGGGAAAGTCAGGCTGTAGTACAGGTTCAGTAAGTATTGTGCTGCAGAATGCTCACTGCTGTCTGGCTGAGAGTTGCTCTGTGCAGCAACCTTATCAGTGTGTGCCTTTGCAAACACCTTCAAGGCAGACTTTGCCTCCTGGGAAGAGGGATGGCCTGCTGATAGATATTTCGCTATCCTTTCCTAACTTTTTTCTGAGGGATGAGGAAAGGAATTGGGGTCACCTGCCCCTATTCCCAAACTTACTGTCAACAGACTAAAAACACTGCTAAAATGGAAAGAGATAAAAATACAAACCACATTGACGGAAATGGCCCTTATCCAGGGGCGGCTCCTCCGTTATGGCAGATGAGTGTCGCTCCAATGCTGGAACCAGCAGACACATGTAAAATATAATGATAATAAAGCAATTCATAAAACTGCTTTATTATCATTTTATTTTACTCCGGAGCCGCAGCCGAGTCTTTAGGGTGGGACCATCAGCAGCAGGAGGAGTAGTGGGCTCAGGGCACTGCAGTACGCATGTCAGTTTGGCCAGCCATTTTAGGATGGCCAAACTGACATGCTCTTGGATATCTACAGGCTGTTGCTTTGAGATATCAGCCTGGGTTTCAGAGCCTAGGCTGGAACATGGAACAAGCCCTCCTCTGCCCAATCCCTTTGCTTCTAATACCAGCATGAGAGTAGCGTCTGGAATGGAGCAGGGGAGTCTGTGTGAGCATTGTCGGATTTGAAGAGGTGGCGAGGCGGCAGACATCAAGCTACAGGTAAGTTTTGGTTTTATGTTTTTTTTGTCCCCCAAGCTGCCTCGTCAATTTTCTCTGCTAGCAGCCACCACTGCCCTTAGCACTTGCATTTTTAAATAGTAGCTGCTTTTGTCTGTTATTTTTATTATGAACTCTCTATTGATGGTTGCATGCCAGAATTTCGACCATAAGAATATTTTGCAAAAAAATATCAGAGCCAAAATATTGTGGAGTACATATTGATAACTAAACAATCACTATTATTAACTCCATATCTATTTACCTTAAATGTAATCTACCTATATATAGTGTCAAAGTACTTATATGTAGAATTCAGAAAAGGAAGCCTACTTAAATGTATCAACTTACCTGTCGATATTTTAGTAATCAATCAATCAATCAATCAGTGTACTTGTAGAGCGCACTACATACCTGTGAGGGTCTCAAGGCGCAGAGGGGAGAGGGTGCCACTACTGATCGAAGAGCCAGGTCTTGAGGCATCTTCTGA
This sequence comes from Lissotriton vulgaris, assembly GCF_964263255.1. Taxonomy (NCBI): domain Eukaryota; kingdom Metazoa; phylum Chordata; class Amphibia; order Caudata; family Salamandridae; genus Lissotriton; species Lissotriton vulgaris. The sequence goes on along the minus strand of NC_141696.1, from coordinate 1,007,695,103 downwards.
AGGAGAGCAGGTCTTGGGTCTGTCGTAGGTGGGTAGGGTGGGAGTTCCAGGTCTTGGCGGCGAGGAAGGAGAAGGCTCTGGCACCGGAGGTCATTTGTTGGATGCGGGGACAGCGGCGAGGGCGAGCCTGGCGGATCGGAGCTGGCAGGTGGGAGTGTAGAAGCTTTGTCTGCTTTAGAGGTAGGCTGGTCCGGTGTTGTGGAGTGCTTTGTGTGCGTAGGTGAGGAGCTTGAAGGTGATCCTCTTGTCGACGGGGAGCCAGTGTAGGTCTCTCAGGTGGGGGGTGATGTGACTGCGGCGGGGGATTTTGAGGATCAGTCGGTCGGAGGTGTTTTGGATGCGTTGTAGTCGTTGCAGGTGTTGCCGTAGTCCAGCCTGCTGCTGACGAGGGCCTGAGTCATCGTTCTTCTTGTTTCGGTAGGGATCCACTTGTAGATCCTGCAGAGCAAGCGGAGGGTGTTGTAGCAGGAGGAGGAGACGGCGTTGGCCTGCCTTGACATGGAGAGGGAAGAGTTGAGGATGAATTCTAGGTTGCGTGTGTGGTCAGTGGGTGTTGGTGCTGTTTCCAGTGTGGTTGGCCACCAGGAATCGTCCCAGGCAGAGGGGGTGGGTCCGAGGATGAGGACCTCCGTCTTGTCTGAGTTCAGCTTCAGAGGGCTGCTCCTCATACAATCGGCGACGGCCTTCATTCCCTCATGGAGTTTGGTTTTGGCGGTGTGCGGGTCCTTGGTGAGGGAGAGGATGAGCTGGGTGTCGTCGGCGTAGAAGATGATGTTGAGGTCGTGTTAGCGGGCCACTTGTGCGAGGGAGGCCATGTAGATGATGAACAGTGTCAGGCTAAGGGGTGAGCCCTGGGGTACGCCGCAGATGATGTCTGTGGCTTCGGAATGGAAGGGGGAGGTGGACGCTCTTGGTCGTGCCGGCGAGGAAGGACGTGGTCCAGTTCAGGGCCTTCTCTAGGATTCCGGCTTCTTGGAGGCGTGTCTTTAGTGTGCGATGGCTAACCGTGTCGAAGGTGGCTGATATGTCCAGGAGGATGAGGGCTGATGTTTCAACGTTGTCTAGTTGGCACCTGATGTCGTCTGTTGCGGCGATGAGGGCTGTCTCGGTGCTGTGGTTGCGTCTGAATCCAGACTGGGATGAGTCTAGGATGTTGTTGTCCTCGAGGTGGCGGGCCAGTTGCATGTTGACGATTTTCTCGATTACCTTCGCCAGGAATGGGAACAGGGAGATGGGTCGGAAATTCTTGAGGTCCTTGGGGTCCGCCTTGGGCTTCTTGAGGAGGGCGCTGATTTCGGCGTGCTTCCAGCTTTCCGGGAATGTCGCTGTCTCGAAGGAGATGTTGATGACCTTCCTAGTTGGGTTGCGATGGCTGCGTCTGCTTTGTTGAATACGTGGTGTGGGCAGGGGTCTGAGGGTGATCCTGAGTGGATTGAGTTCATGACCCTGCGTGTCTCGTCGTTGTTGATGTTGGCCCAGAAGGTCAGGTGGTTGGTGTGTGTAATGATCGCAGGGGGGGTGGTGTCTGGCGTGGTCATGGTGGTCGTGGTGCTGAAGGTGTCATGGATGTCAGCGATCTTGCGATGGAAGAAGGTGGCCAGTGCGTCGCACAGTTCTTGTGAGGGCGGGATGTCGTTGGCATTGGCGCTGGGGTTGGAGAGTTCCTTCACGATGCTGAAGAGCATTTTGCTGTTGTGAGCGTTGTTATCCAGGCGGACTTTGAAGGAAGATCTCTTGGTTAGTCTGATGAGGTGGTGATGTCTGCAGGTGGCGTCCTTGTGGGCTGTGTGGCTGTCCAGTGTACGCTTGTGGAGACATTTCTTCTCAAAATTCCGGCATGCACGTTTGGAGGTCTGGAGCTCTTCAGTGAACCAGGTGGCTTTTTTGCTGGTGTGGTTGTTGGAGGATTTCTTGAGTGGCCGAGGGTGTTGGCACAGTTGTCGATCCACTGTCTAAGGTGTGGGTGGCGGCGTTTGGGTCGGTGGTGTTAGTGGGTGGGTTCTGGGCGAGGATGGTGGTCAGCTGGTCTTCGGTGACTTTGCTCCAGCAGCGGCAGGGCAGCTGTTGGGTGCGGTGGTGCGTGGTGGGTTTCTTGAAGGTGAAATGGATGCAGCGGTGGTCGATTCAGTGGAGTTCGGTGGTGTGATCGAGGGCGACGTGGGTGCTCGTGGAGAAGACGGGGTCAAGCGTGTAGCCGGCGGCGTGGGTGGGTGTAGTGATGAGTTGTCTGAGGCCAAGGTTGGCGAGTTTGTCGATCAGTGCGGCGGAGTTGGCATCGTTGTTGTTCTCGAGGTAAAAGTTCCGGTCCCCGAGGAGGGTGTAGTCCGTGGAGTTGAGTGCGTGGGTGCTGGCGAGGTCAGCAATGGAGTCGCAGAACTGTGCCCGTAGTCCAGGTGGTCTCTAGACGAGCGTTCCTCTGAGGGTGGTGTTGGGGTTGGTGTGGATCCGGAAGTGCAGGTGTTCTGTGGTGTTGAGGGTGTCATCTGCGTGTGAGGAGACCTTGAGGGTGGACTTGTTGACGATGGCTATTTCTCCTCCGATTCCATTGGCACGGTCCCTACGGGTGATCTTGTAGCTGTCCGGGATGACTATGTCGATGTCGGGCGCCGAGGAGTCGTTCCACCAGGTCTCGGTCAGGAAGGCAATGTCTGGGGCGGAGGTGTCGAGCAGGTCCCAGAGCTTGTTGGCGAGTTTGCGTGCGGAGCGGGTGTTGAGGAGTATGCATCGGAGGTTGTTGTGTCTGTTCTTTGGATGTTTGGTGGCTCTGTCGCAGGTGAAGCTGCATGTACGACAGGTGAAAGGTCAATGGGTGCGTTTAGGGGTGGCCTGGTAGCAACTTTGGTCTCAGCCGGTGTTGAGCATGTGGAGGGTTCTGGCATTGTAGCAGAGTCTGGCGTTGTGGCGGTCGCGAGGTCCAGGTGTTCTGGTGCTGGGCACGGTCCAGGCGTGGACAGGCGCAGACAGGCTTGACTCTGGCGCCCCAGCGGCGCGGCCGCGCAGTGGCCGCCATTAAAGGCAGGGAGGGAGGAGGAGCTGGGAGGCGGGAGCGGGCGGCAAATGGGAGAGCAAGGGGGCGTGTCTGCAGGGGAGCAGCGGCAGGAAACGGGACTCGGGTACAGAAGAAAAAAGGGGGAGGGGGGCTGGAGCGATAGCGAGGGGGCACAGAAACAGAAAACCACAGTCAGCAGCAGGAACTAAACAGAACAAATATAATATGAAATACAATACAATCACAGGCAAGCCAGTCAGCTAGGGGCGAACGGCAGGCACCGCAGGGGCAAACTCATGAAGGGAGCGGCAGCAGGGGAGAAGGCACGATCACACAGGCTGTGCTGTGCGGCGTGGGGAGCGGCCTGGCCTGCAAGCAGTTTGTTTTGAACCTGATAAGTTTTTTACTACTATATTTAAAACTCAGTAATCTAGTACTCTACCCAATTGATAAAGGCAGCTTTAAATATATATAATCCCTCTAATATAACAGAAATGCAATTTACAGAACACGTGCACATCTATTAGCAATAGAAAGCTAATCTTTCCACAAGGAAGGAAATCGAACATGTGGCATTAATACGCAGTCCTGATTCCTAACCATCTGATAGGCAGATGGTCTAAATCTTATTCTGCAGCTGAAAGGATGGGGCACGCAATTTAAAACCTTGTTTGTATTCTAACTAGTATGAGAGCCATATTGTTATACACAGTACATCACAGCATTGTTTAAACATTCTAGCTTGTTTCAATCATAAATGTTTATGGTCTTGTTTGTCTGTTGGGATTTGTTTGGTATTGAAATCAACGACATGGTTTTATGAAAGTCAGAAGAGATCATGAGAATGGATTACACATTTACACAGCTAATTCAACAGCAGCCCAGCGTGTGATTAAAACATCACTTATATAGTGGAAATTGTGGCACAACCTCCCAATCCACATTAAAGCCACCTCCTCTCTTCTTGAATTTCACAAAAAGCTAACAACCAGGGTTTTCTATTAGCCCTCCTACCTTAGCAGGGCTAGACACACACACTTGCTCAGCACCAGAATACCCTTGCAGGTATTACTGTGCTTTAGAAATATGCATATCATAACGTAACCTGCTGGCCAATATAGAAATACAGCAGAATATGTCATAAATTCAGATTTAAATCCCAATATCTGCTGTTATTTATTAACTTCTCTTTATGCATTTCCTACCCTATTTACCGGGCCAGTGCTGATTTATGATGTCTAATGTGAGATTAAATTCTGTCATGCCAAGTAGGCCATACTTGGCATTTCCAAAGACAATCTAGCAACATGTAGTCATGTCATTCTAGGCAACTGTCTACAGTAGCTTTGCTGTAATAAAGATACATCCATTTGCCCATACACTGCACCTGCTTACCATTGTGAAACACATACATTTCTTGGGGAGTGAAAATATTAAAGTCCTGTTTGCAATAAAAAATACATAGGAAAAAAATATAGAAAGCTAACAGCACTGGTAGGGGTGTGTCATCTGCAATGCTTTCCAGGCTGTTCTGGACTAAGGTTATTGAGCTAGAAGTGGTGCGCTAAGAAGAGATGCTGCAAAGGCAACAATCAACTGAGTTGCCACTTCAAGGCCAAAAAGCATGCCTAGGGCCTTATGACCTTTAAGGGAAAGTATGTCAGACAGTATAAGAGTAAAACAATATGTCCACTTACTATTTGGGAAATACAAATAGGATTTTTCTCAAAGGAAAGATTCTAGGAATAACTCTTCACTAAAGGGTATCAATGAAAATCTATATAAACCCTGTTTTAATTAATGAGTAAGTTCACATATTGAATGCATTGAAAAAATAATTAAAGGAAAATGTCAAGCTCAGTCAAATAGAAATAGGACAGAATTGGCTTAATAGAGTCTTACAAATATATATCCAAGCTCCAAGTACCCAACGTACACGGAGCACTCGAGCGGCAACATGCTCCTAAAGAGCCTTTATGGTATACCATACAACAATAACTTTAAGCAGTTCAATGTGACATGGATGCCTGACACATTTCAAAGTGTCCCCACTTCTCTTCAGAGGCTTCGTGCCCCACGAAATCAGCCTTGGAAAAACAACAGTGGTCCCAAGCACAAAAAGATAGTAGCACAAAATAAATATAGACACAATGGCACTATATTAAATCGCGACTTGTCCAGCCGGACAGAGGTCCAGTTTTTACTTATAGCAAAGAATATTCTGAAGGAATACCTTCAACATTTCCATAGAGAAGGGCACAAGCCTGTACCCAGACATATACAATTTGGAATAAGGAGGAAAAAGTCAGAGAATAGAACCAGATTTTTTAGGCAGAAGCTGTTATTTCCTGTGAATATATCAATGACAGAAATTTCATTAAAGACCATTACTTGCCAACCTTGGCAATTAGTACAATACACAGTATATGGTGTTTTTTAGAGTCAACGGCGTTTCGATCCCTTTTATAGAATCATAGGGATCATCATCAGGACAAGATATTCCCTAATGTTTACAAGCCATGATAGCCGGGGCTGGCCGCAGTGAATCGGGGCCAGGTGTACAGATCCAGGGGGGAACTCAAAGGATGTAGAGTTCCGTGCGATTTGGTTGGCGGGGATTGGTCTCGCGCGGAACGGCAGGTATTGCTGTCCGGTGAGCCAGTGGAATACTCGGTCGCATGGGGAGAGCCTTGGAGATGAACTCGGGTAACTTCCCTCGCCGTTACTCTGCCTGACACATTTCAAAGTGTCCCCACTTCTCTTCAGAGGCTTCGTGTCCCACGAAATCAGCCTGCTTGACAACAGGCCGCATGGCCCCCAATCCTGGGGTGGTGCTCCTTTGGAGCAGGGTGTGCCGTGTATTTATTCAAACTCCAAGTACCCAACGTACAAGGAGCACTCGAGCGGCAACATGCTCCTAAAGAGTCTTTATGGTATAGAGTCCACCAGTACAATGATAACTTTAGGCAGTTCAATGTGCCATGGATGCCTGACGCATTTTGAAGTGTCCCCACTTCTCTTCAGAGGCTTCAGCAATTGAAGGTACATAGGACACCACCCTCATCATTTAAATGCTCCAATGCATGCCCTGATTGGGACGCTCTGCAGCGACTAGCAGAGCATTATAGGCCTTGTAGTGTCCTTTATCTCCCAATGGAGTGCATGATATTGCTGCAGAAACATTTAAAGTCCCCATATGGGCCTCGGTGTGCTGCTGGACATGCTAAATCCATTGCTGCTCCACGAAATCGGCCTGCTTGATAACAGGCCGCATGGCCCCCCATCCTGGGGTGATACTCCTTCGCGGCAGGGTGTGCTGTGTATATATCCAAGCTCCAAGCACACAACGTACAAGGAGCACTCGAGCCGCAACATGGTCCTAAAGGGTCTTTATGGTAAGCAGTCCACCAGTACAATGATAACTTTAAGCAGTTCAATGTGCCATGGATGCCTGACGCGTTTTGAAGTGTCCCTACTTCTTTTCAGAGGCTACAGCAATTGAAGGCACATAGGACACCACCCTTATCATTTAAATACTCCATTGCAGGCCCTGAATGGGACGCTCTGCCGCGACTAGCAGAGCATTATGGGCCTTGTAGTATCCTTTATCTCCCAATGGAGCGCGTAATGTTGCTGCTGTAACATTGAAAGCCCCCAGATGGGCCCTCAGTTAGTACAAATCAAAATATCCACTTTTCAATTTTCAATGAATGATGGCTTAAATTGCTTTCATTGTAGAAGCATTTAATTTATACTCAAACTCAAACTAACCTTACTTTTTAGATAGTGTGAACCCATTGCTGTGAAGAAACCAAACATGTGAACGAAAATAAATAATTAACGTAAATAAGCCAAAATTGTCTTTAAAATATATTTTTCCAAGTATTTGCATCAATTCAGAGTACTGGGTATTTGATTCTTTGTTTTGTTAGGTCTCGTTGTAAAAAGCTCAACAACATCGGCCGTAGCAGACAAAAAAGTTAATCTAAATATACACATATATTTACCAAGTTCAAACCAATGTGATAAAATACAGAAGGATGAATGTAAAGATTTGCACCAGATATTATGAAGATGCACAGATTGTTACAAGCTGACTTTTCAAACTAACCTTTAAAAAGGTAAAGCTAGCTATGTGTCTCCACCAATGATAACACTGATTTATTTGGTTTAGAAGATTTTAATAACTGTTGCACACAGATTATCTAAAATAAAGACTCAGGTCTTGAGTTAAAAAATCAGAAGGGTACTGGTGTAGGTTTCCACCTCAGTTTGGTTTCAATGAATACCTTTATCTGATGTTAAAAACAGTTTCTAGCCATATGCTGTGATTATTGTAGTTTCTCCTGGCTTATTCTTGGAATTTCCTGGGTAGCATTTATGCATGAGCAAATATACATCTGTGCATTTTCTCATGTGGAAAGATCAGAGCAAGAGAAATGCACTTGCTGTTTTTTTTCTCTACCCTTCCTATGCCCGACCAGTTTTTGGGTGTTCCCTGCCAATTTACATCATGGAAATATATCTTTGAACCCCATTGTAGGAGTAAATGTCCATGCATATAGAGGGTGGGAGTGTACCAAGAAACGTCTGTAAGTATCCAAAACCCAGTTAGAGCGCATAGAGTTTCCAGGTTCATCATCTCCCTAAACTCCTCCCTGTCTGTCCATACTAGTGAACAATTTTGTTAGAGTAAATGGATTAACCAGTGCAATTCATCTTTTGTGAATTTTAAATATAAACTTGCATTCATAAATGTGGATGTGTGTGTGTGTAGGGGGGCTCCTCTGTTTGTGAGGAGGAGCTTCACCCTACTTAAAAATCCCCCCAAAGATCTAGATGAATATTAAAATGATAATTCATTACCATTTTATTTTTCATCTTCCTGTCCTGAACCAAGCATCAGGATGGGGGCGGGATTGCTCCTGAATGACAGCAGCAGGTAGGAGGCTGGGCAGTATATGCACTTTTCAAAATGTGCACTTCCCTCTGACCGGCCATCTTGAGATGCCCTGCCCAACCGGCCCCTGTTGATGCCAACCACTGCTGTGTGTGTGTGTAATAATAACTTGCATGTGAATCAGGAACTCTGGATAAGATCATGTCGATTGGGAGAAAGTGGAATATCGGTTGAAGTGGATGGTAGTTCTCTTAAAGTAACAATGGCACTATTCCTTACTAGGTCCAGTATGATTTTAGTAATTTAAATCTGAGCTCAAACATTGGTAGCTGTGGCACAGAGCAGACAAGCTTAACTTAGCAGAAACGCATAAAGCATTGAAGGATTCCAAAACAGTTACAATTTAGAAAACATCACACAATAAAAAAAGACACATTTATAAAAAAACATTTTTTATGAACAAATAGGCACAAAAACATCAAAAATATGATGTAGGGAATTGAAATAAAATTTAAAAAAGTTTTAAATGTTTATACTATCCAAAAGTAATAAAGTCCCAACTACAGGTATCAAGCCACCTTTGACCAGTTCAAAGTCAAAAGTTAAGGCTGACCTTGATAAAGTGTGGGTTGTATACAGGGACCAGGTTCATCCCTATGAGAAGTTTACAGGAGAAAAGACCTCGTCAACAAGGTCCTTTATGGGTTGGGGTGCAGGCAGGATTCAAAGAGAGGGTCATCAATGGCAGCTAAATGATGCACAGGACCTCGGTGAGAGCCTTGGCTCCAGTGAGAAGATCAAGACTCTCTATGTCAATGGCGAGTAAACTCGAAGCTGGTGAAGTCTTGGAGTTGGTTCTGATAAAGTCCTCTAAGTTTGAACTTAAAATGTTTCTGAAAGTGAGGATCCTTTAAGTGTGGCAAACCAGCAAGTTGAGTAAGACTGGCACCAATTAGGGATTAGGACTCAATCTCCCTGAAGCAACCAGCATAGTCTGGGGCACATCTAGTTGGAACTGGTCAGCTAGGCTCAGCAGAGATTTGGGCTACTTGCAGCTTTTGTGTTCCTGGAGCTGAGCAGGAGGCTAGCTGACCAGCCCCTTTAATCCACTTCTGTCCTGGGTATAAGTGAGGAACAGGTCTAGCCATTCGGGTTTTTCTCCACAGGCTCAACAGCAGGCACAGTACTACTTCTGTCTACCACAGGTCCAGAGGAGTCCTGAAGAAGGTACTGCTGGTGCCACTTTTATGCCCAGTGCCAGCCTGTGAGAGGGAGAAATCCCACCCACTCCCTGATCATTGAGATAAAGGATCCCAGGGTTGAACCCACCCATGTTTCCCTGTGTGCTTTATTTGTTATACGCTGTTCCACACTGCCTCTCTCTACCTAAAACCAATATGGCAGAAACGTTCTTCCCTTGTGCAGAGCTCCTTGAACCTACCCAGAGGTGTGGTTAATATAATGGACAAACCAGCCCCCGTGGTCACTCTAAACTGGTTCTGGGGCAGCCCCTTTCACATTGATATTGATGCCCAGTTGGGTATCAGAATAATGGAGGGGCAAGTCTAGGTGTGAGTTACATCAGCTCATGACTTTTAAATTTATATTAAGTTCCCAGGCACAGCCCAGATGACCATCCTGTCTAGTAAAAAAAACCTGTCACCACATCCAAGCCTTTTATCCACTGTCTAGGAGGAATACACAACTAACCACAGGAATCTCATGAACAGCCAGATGACACTGAATACTGGCAGGAAGACACATTTGGCATAAGGAGGAAAATTCCAACATTTTAAAAGTGGCATTTATAAAATAGTACTTATAAACCCAACTTGACCGTTAGATTGGAGTTTAAATTACTATTAATTTAAATCCTTGAATCATGGTTCTAGCGATTCCCAAACTGAAGTTTTGCACTTTAAGGTGCTATAATGTAATCTTGTATTTTTCTATGAAGGAAGCTGGCTTTGAAACAATGAAACATTTATTTGGAGATTTTTCACTACCAAGACATGTGAAAATTAAGTACACATGCTGAACATTTTAAATAGCATGCACCCTGCCATATGGGTATTTAGGGCCTACCTTAGGGGTGACTTATATATGTAGAAAGCGAGGTTTAGGTCTAGCAGAAGGTTTATTTTACAAGACCAAGTTTACAGTTTTATAACTGCACATTCAGGATGCATTGGGAGGATGGAAGACATGCTTTGCATTGTCACTTTAGCAGTGGCACAAACAGGGCTGCAGTCCACTAACAACATTTAACTTTCTGGCCTTGGCTACACTAAGGACTTACAGGTAAGTTAAATTAGCCAATTAGGATTCTTATCTAATTCAACATGTTTTTAGTGGGCAGAGCACTTGCAGTGGGACTTAGTGTACAGAGTCCAAAAACCATCAGCATCAGTCCAAAAAATAGAAGGGATCATGCAAAAGGATGTATTTTCTTCCATCAATGACACTCATGCTGGACACTTTTGCATCTTTTCAGGTCAGGTCTGCAGCAACATGTATAAAGGCCAAAACATAATTCATGCAAAATACCCAGATGAAACAACACTATGCACCATTCAATTGCAAATGTCTGTCCAAATTTGCCAAATGAGGATAATGTAATGTGGGCCCTCAGTGTGTGTCATTTTAACTATATTGTTCAGAGTAACATGAACAACTTTCTTTACAAACTTCTTCTAATCAATTGAGGCCACAGTTTTGTTTTACAGCCAGTTTCCGCCTCAGGTTTATTATGATTTTTCATCTATTATATCCCCTTTGGCAAAAAGAACAATTGTACAGCCAAAAGAATTGTCAATGACTCATATTATGTTCCTTTCCCTTTGTTGTAAAATATATTTCGACATAAGAGAAACATTTATCCATTGTGTAAAATGAAATAAAAATCTCCTTTGTGCATTATGACAGAAACCTTTTTAGGATATCAGAGTCATAATAAATACTGTTCCTCAAAATGTATCTTCTTTTAAATTGACTTCCAAACAATGCATGCGTTCATGATCGCTAAAAAATGATCTTTTAAAACCTTATGAAATAGATCATCAGAATGTTCTTAATAAATTGAGGTTTTCATTAACTATTGGCTTATTATTTTAGAAATGTTGCACAAATAAGTATTGCCTGGCCAATTAAATACCACAATGGAGTATTAGAAAACTTTTCTCATCAAAGCCAAGGTAATATCAAGTTAAGTATTGAAGATGCAAGATTTTCAAATTCATAATACACAACACATTTACTGATTCAAGACATGAAAAGCTGAAAGTGTACCTTGCACGTGTTAGACATAGTAACGCAAACTGAGACAAGTGTAGTAGAAGCACAGTAAAAGTGTGCTTTGAAATAAAAGCTAAAGAAAATATATACAAAACAATGCGAATACATCTAAATGAGCTTCACGAATAAGAATACTTATGAAAATGTTGTTTATTGGCATTTGCTAATGGAATAATGTGCTAGTAATAAAGTGGACTAGTGTTTCTATTGCTTCCCTTTAGAATGCACCATGCAGAAAAGTTGGTACATAACTGGAAAAATACGAGTTAAGAACTTGAAATGTAAACTGATAATAATAGAGATTCTATCGTTTATGAAAAGGTAAAAATTATTTTCATAATAAGAACTTAGAAAGTTTATTCTCATGTGAAAGTTTAGAACAATTGTGGTAGTAGGCTATTTGTAACCATAGTCATTTTCATGGGAAATGATTTTATTGCATTTAGAGTTTATTCCATTTAAAATTGTTATGCAAATGTGAGGCCTGTTTTAAATGTGCTCTTTCTCCAATGCGGACATATTCCTTGGCCTACTAAAATGGTTATTTTGCAACTAGTAAATTGATGCCTTATTTTTCCAGTACATGTTTAACATTTAATGTTCCTAAATGTTTCCTTAACATTCACAGTGAATTGTTCCTGTGGGAACATGATTTCAGCTGTTACTATAAACTGACGCTTTATATTCCTTTTCACCATTGTTAGGCTTATGTGGACTTTAAATCTCTTGTTTCTCATGACGAGCATGGCGTAGCATCTTGTAGTTGCTAATGTCCTAGGTGACATTATGTGAATCTGAGCGCATGACAATCTTTCGACAGTGGTGTGCTGCTACATCACTAGGACTCCCACAGAAACTTTATTAAAGAAGAAACTTCAAAGGAGGGGCAGCATCTTCTACTTGAGACCAGAACGCTATGCTGATAGATTTTTTGATCATTTGAAACCTATCCTCTTTGGCTTTATACTTTTGGACTGCTTTGCAAATCCTACAGTCAGTAGCTGATGGACTGTGACCCTTCTTTGCTGTACCATTTAATTTTCCCTATTTTTAATTTTTTTCATACTAATGGACTCGCCCTTAGTGGACTATAAATCTGAACCTTTTCCCCTGTTGCTTTACGATCATGAGCTGTTAGATAAGTAAACTATCCTTGTGTCTTTGATGGTAGTGAGACTCGGTAAATCTGTAAATTGATTTATGTGATAATCATTCTTTGAAACTTGGCTTACTTGTTTGGCATTATATTGCAAGCTGTGATCATGTTAACCAGATTACTTAAAAGACTGAATGCTTATTTTATTCTGTGCTGCCGTAGCAGAACCTTTGGTTTGCATAATTTTAGTCCTCCTTAGCTTCTTTAGTAAGTTGGGTCTTCCTCTTGCAATTCTTTCTTTCTACAGCATGGTTTTTAGAGTGGTGGACTTAAAGCTGATTTCAACTATCTAAGTTAGCTGTCAATTTATGGTCCTCATTTGACAGCTAACATGGTGTTTGATCACTGTAGGACTTGGCCTTTTTAGCTACATTTTTTGCTTTTCCCCTTGACCGTTTTCCTGACATAGAATTGCCAATTCAGATGCTTTGGGTACTTTGCCACTGCCTCTTGTGTGCCAGAAGAGAGTGGGCTTGTCACACAGTCTGAACAATGAACAATGAGCTCAGACTGTGGCTAGTAGTAACACATCCAACTAATGAGGCTTGGATCTTCGGAGGAAGTGTGTTTTATGCACGGGCTGTACCCTGAGGGCTGACTGTGTGTAGTAGGGGCTTGCCAACCTAATGGGGCTTGGATCTCTGGAGGGAGTGGGCTCTATCCACAGTCAGCTCACTGAGCGCTGACTATGCATTGTAGGCGCTTGCCATCTAATAGCACTTGCCTATAGCTAGGTCCTGCAAGCAACACCACATGTGCATGTAGCCAGCAACCCCTGTCTTGCACGGTCTTTGGGCCCTAACTCTCATTTTCTGTTATTTCTGGGTCCTGTGTTAGTCTCACATGACTACTGGGAGCCACAACGGCTCCCCCAGACTCCAGTTGGACCATGACAAATCTTATTTTTCCTTTTTTTTCCCTGGGAGTTCCATCTGAGGGCTAGGGGCTCAGGTTATTCCTACGCTACACCTTCTATATGCTCTTAAAATACTTTCAGGACTCAAAGAACAAGTTCTCAAGTCATAAAACTGAGTCTGCAAAATTGTTACTCATGTTGTAGCCACCAATCACATTGCCATGTCCAGCAGCGTAAATCTGTTCAGCCGTTTTTAAGAAATTAAGCTTCAAAATATAGTTATAACAGGATGGTTGATACCACACTTTAAAAAAATAGAGTGGTCTGATTAGTTCAGAGTGCATTTCTTCCTGTTGACCCCTTCTGTCCTGAGGAACTGGTAACAGTACAGCGGTACAGAGGGGTATGATTGGCTAGCCACAACACCAACAGAAATATTCTAGCCATCATTTTAGGACTTTAATCTCTGTCCCTGTTTCCTGAGTTTTAAAAGAAAATAAAGTACAAACAATAGAGGGGCAGTGTAGGGGTACTCTGGCCCCCTGAACTTTGTGCCCCACAGGGTCAAAATAAAAAAACTATTTTTCTTATACTGTGGATCCCGCAGTACTCCCACTGTACCAAATAAGGTCTCCCGTGTGGTGCCAAATGAGACCCAGCATGTAATCCTGAGGGAATACTGTAGAACTGTACAAGCATTAAAAAAAGAAGCTTGAACTGTCTGGCAGTACATTGGTGTGCCACTTGTTCAATGGTACTGCAGGAGTACTGCGGCACAGCGAAAATAAAAACAAAGAAAATGAAAAATGTGAAGTGAGTATCCGAGGCGGAGCTGTTAACTTAAGTTTGTCAGTCTGTGGGGAGGGGAGGGTGATCATAGAGCATGACCTATGCATCCAACCCTCCCACTGTACATGGTTAAAAGCTATGATCAGGGAGTCTGAATGTAATTTAACAAATGATAAAAAATATTACAGATATTCACTGAAATAAAAACAAAGTATAAAGTGATAATATAGTCAGATAATATAAGAAGATTTTTATTTTATATTAAAAAAGCCTAGACATTCACTGAAAAAAACAAAGGTTAAAAGTTATGTTATAATTGGTCCTTGAAATAATATAAAAACGATTGTTTTTAAACAAAAGATACTGAAATTTACGAGTTACAGTTTGCTGCACTAACTATAACTTGTGCTCCCACCATCCGCTGCTTATGACATCAGACATAGCATCACTGAGTCATGATGCCCCTAACTATGATAATAAATGGAATGTTATATATAGTTCATGCCATGTTATTTTTTCAAGTTCCCATGCGTACTTTTCTTTTAACAAAAGGTATTGAATCCATGTTGCAAGGGTTACATTTGTGCAATAGGGTAAAATCACAATCAAGAAAACCTTTGACTATTAGGCGAGTAGTTTCCCTATGTATTGGTACATGCATTCTGTTTGGTAGTAAAATATGTTTTTGTCATGTCAATGTTTTTCTCATTTCAATTTTTCTATGCTATATTAATAAATTTAAATTTGACAGTTTCACTGTCGAACTAAATGTGCCAATGTGTGCTAGTACAGTTACTATAAATAACATCACGATTGGATCACGTGTGGGTGTGTGTGTGTACGTTGTGTGCGTGTGTATAGATAATGCGCCATTCCAGATACCCAAAACACACATGTGCAAAGTGTTCATCTGATACACAGTTTCCATGTTCAGTCTCAAAATCCCACAAACATAAATTCTGTGCACAGCAGGGTGCTATGGATGTGGTAATGAGTGGCATTGATTGAGTGGAGAGGTGTGGTGCAGAGGCCAGGGTAGCTGACTTCGGAGCATATCAATCAATCAATCAATCGGATTTATAGAGCACACTACTCACCCGCGAGGGTCTCAAGGCACTCGAGGTGGGGGAGGCAGGGGGGGTGCAACTGCTCGAACAGTCAGGTCTTAAGCTGCCTCCTGAAGGAGAGATGGTCTTGGGTCAGTCGTAGGTGGGTGGGGAGGGTGTTCCATGTTTTGGCAGCCAGGTAGGAAAAGGATCTTTATCCGCTGGTGGCTCTGCGGATCCGTGGGACGGTGTCGAGGGCGAGGCTGGTGGAACGGAGCTGACGGGTGGGTGTGTAGAACGTGAGGCGGTTGTTGAGGTATTCGGGGCCCATGTCGTGGAGGGCTTTGTGAGCGTGGGTAAGGAGCCTGAACGTGATTAGTTTGCTGACGGGGAGCCAGTGCAGGTCTCTCAGGTGGGGCGAGATGTGGCTGTGTCGGGGGATGTCCAGGATGAGTCGTGCAGAGGCGTTCTGTATGCGTTGTAGTCTTTTCTGTAGTTTGGTTGTGGTTCCGGCCTAGAGGGGCATTCCCACAGTCCAGTCGGCTGGTGACGAGGGCCTGGGTGACCGTTTTTTCTGGTGGCGGAGGGGATCCACCGGAGGACTTTTCGGAGCATGCGCAGGGTGTTGAAGCATGATGATGAGACGGCGTTGACTTGTTTGGTCATCGTGAGGGAGGAGTCCAGGATGAAGCCTAGGTTGCGTGCGTGGTCCGTGGGCTTGGGGGCGGTGCCCAGTGCAGGGGGCCACCAGGAGTCATCCCAGGCAGAGGGGGATGGTCCCAGGATGAGGACTTCCGTTTTGTCTGAATTCAGTTTCAGGCGGCTGAGCTTCATACATTCCGCGACGTCTTTCATTCCTTCCTGGAGGCTGGCTCTGGCGGTGGCGGGGTCGTTGGTGAGGGAGAGGATCAGCCGGGTGTCATCGGCGTAGGAGATGATGTTTAGGTTGTGTTGGTGTGCGATGGCTGCGAGGGTGGTCATGTAGATGTTGAAGAGGTTGGGGCTGAGCGAGGAGCCTTGGGGTACGCCGCAGATGATTTTGGTGGGCACTGAGCGGAAGGGAGGGAAGCGGACTCTCTGAGTTCTGTCGGAGAGGAAGGAGGTGATCCATTCGAAGGCCGTTCCTTGGATCCCGGCGTGGTGGAGGCGACTAGTTAGGGTGCGGTGGCAGACTGTGTCGAATGTGGCTGATAGGTCGAGGAGGATGAGTGCAGCAGTTTCCCCGTTGTCGAGCAGGGACCAGATGTCCTCGGTGGCTGTCATGAGGACGGTCTCGGTGCTATCGTTTGCTCGGAAACCGGACTGTGAAGGGTCGAGGGAGCCGTTGGTCTCGAGGAAGGAGGTTAGCTGTTTGTAGACGATCTTATCGATGACTTTGGTGGGGAACGGGAGGAGCGAGATGCGGCGGAAGTTCTTGAGGTCCGTGGGGTCCGCGGTGGGTTTCTTCAGGAGGGCGCTGATCTCTGCATGCTTCCAGCTCTCTGGGAAGGTGGCGGATGCAAAGGAGTTGTTGATCATGTTCCGGAGGCGAGTTGCGATGATGGAGTCGGCTTTGTTGAAGATGTGGTGTGGGCAGGGGTCAGCAGGGGAGCTCGAGTGGATGGTGTTCATCACGTGGGTGGTGTCTTCAGTGCTGAGAGGGGTCCAGGCGCCGAGGGTGGTGGTGGGGGGCGTTGGTTCGGCGGTTGGTTGCGTAGCCTGGGTGCCGAAGCTGTTGTGTATGTTGGTGATCTTGTGGTGGAAGAATGAGGCGAGAGCGTTGCAGAAGTCTTGCGAGGGCACGATGTTGTTGTTGCTGGCGCTGGGGTTGGAGAGCTCTTTGACGATGTTGAAGAGTTCCTTGCTGTTGTGGGTGTTGTTGTCTAGTCGTTCTCTGAATGCTGTCCTTTTGGTGGTGCGGATGAGCTGGTGGTGATTGCGGATGGCGTTCTTGAGGGCTGTCATGTTTTCTGTGGACTGGTCGAGGCGCCAGGCTTTCTCGAGGGTGCGGCAAGATTTCTTGGAGTCTTTGAGGTCATTGGTGAACCACGAAGTTTTCTTGCTGCCTGGTCTGCTGGGAGGTTTCTTCAGTGGTGCAAGGGCATCGGCGCAGTTGGTGAGCCATTGTGCGAGGGTGCAGGTGGCTTCGTTGGTGTCCGTGGTGTTGGTGGGGGTTTTTTGGCTCAGGGAGGTGGTGAGCTGGTCGGTGGTGATCTTGCTCCAGCATCTTCGGGGAGCCTGATGCGGGTGGTGGTGGGTCGTTGTTTTAGGGTTCACGGTTCGATCCCCGGCTCCGGTGTCAACTCAGCACCATGTGACTCTGGGCAATAGCTCACTTCATTTCCATGATAGCACCTTGAGACACGTAAGGGTGAGTAGTTGCGCTTTACAAATACGAATTTACATTTACATTAAGTGACAGGAAGGTCATAAAGTCCATGGGAGAAAACGTATCTACACAACTTCTGCTTTAATACACAAAGACGGCCAGATAAAATAGTACAAGCGAACAGTTGTGCATTGCTGAGCTCCCTGTGTTAGGTTCTGTTATAAAAAGGCATACTATTGTCAGCAATATGTCTTGGTGCTGTATTTTGTTTGTGAGTGTGATAGAAGCCTTGGCATGTCAATGTTGAATCTACGGGACTACTATAGTGTAGAGAGTGTTTGCATGGAATTCCTTTGCCAACTGTATTGGTATGGTGCTATGTTGTGTGCGTGAGAGTGGGTTGTCTATTATGTCCAAGTTGTTCTTTCATTATTGTGAATAATGATGTATGCAATAAGTGTGACAGTACAATCCAAGAGAATTTCTTTCCCTTTGATATGTCTTTTGTGCTTTAATCAGGTTTACAATATTAATATGGCAGTTCAAACTATCAATCCAACTACAATTTCTAGATTTAGTTTATGCACACTTATTTTGTTTACATTCGAGGCATAACACAGTGATAAATATATACATGTGCCTTTCCTTCAGATCTAAAGATAGGCCAAAGACTAAGAATTGCATTAGTTAATATTACGTGTGTTCAAAACTTTCTTTCAAAGGTGTATTTGCCAAATGTCACTCTCATTTTGTTCCAAACTCTGAAATTGACATATCACTTCTTAACTGTACTTGTCTGATGAGAAGATCTAGGTGAGTTAAGTAATCAGTAGAGTGCAATTATGCTAGCCTGCGCAGCAAAGTGAAACATTTAATTGCTTCATCATTATCACATTTCACATTTAGAGTCAATGTTCTGTCAATTCTTTAAATTGTTTTGTACTTTAAAAAGCGTTTTAAGCCTTTTGAATTCTTGTGATCTGAAAAGACACCATGAAAACTATAACTTCTCTGAATGTTTAATCTTGGAGGCTACACTTTGCAATATGTCTAAAGAAATAAACATTCAAAGTGACAACCTAAAGTGCTACTTTCATTCAGTTGCACATTCCTCGACTTTTTGATCACCTGATGGCAAATCTCAGAGGTGAATGTAAATATAAATGTACAACTCACTTAGTCCATTAAAAAGACTGCAACATTCTAAGTAGCAAAAGCATCAGAACATAACACTGGTGACAATGTATTTTCAATGCAAGGCTAAGCAGGTCAGATATTTGTGCATGTTGAGAGTAAAACTGTTAAGGTGTGTTTGCACTATGCAAAATAGGTGGGCACTGGCACAACACCACAAGTGCGAAATGTGTTTGGAGCTGACAGTGTTGCATAATATATGCAGAGCTTCATCGGCAGTGGTGGAAGAGAAATAATGAAAAATAGGGTAAATAGGACTTTATCTGGGAGTTACAAGGTTAATTCTAACAAATAAAGCATAGCAGAAAAGGGAAAATAAAGAATAAATTAATCCTATCACTTCAAAAAACCATTCAAAAGATGAGTAAGCTGGGTTGTTTTTACTTGGTAATATTCTAATGGCAATATAGCCCATGAAACCACAAGTTAAAGGCTTTCAGATGATTTTTAGTAGGAATCTGGGATGTCATTGAAGGATTGCGAACCAGTGGTAAGAGTGCAAATATTAGTATGGTTCAAATACTCCGAGTCAGAGTTTACGATCTCAGAAAAGGCTTTCAATATGTACCAAACCCATTTGAGTAGTTGGTTAGGTTTTACAAACTCCTAATTTGACATTGCGACTGGATGTTGATTTGGTATTTGAAAGGGGCCAACCACCAAGATGCTTTTTTACTTCTGTAAATTGAGACTACAGGAAAATCCTTTTTGCCTGTCCTTGGAAAACTCTGAATTTCCCTTCCAGTGTAAATCAAAAATAGAAACTCTCTTTATGTTTGAAGCTACAGAAGACATGTTTGTTCCACAATCTCTCATGCCAGCCCCTACTCCCTGGATTTATAGCAAGCACCTTGAAACCAATCATTGTAGGGGTGAACGTAAAAAATATCATAACATAAAACAATGTTCCAAAACAATTAAAATAATGGCAAACCCAAAACAATTGATAGAAGGTGACATTTCCCTTCGTGCTACATATCACTTATAAGGGATCGGCCATAGGCGGGTAAATAAACACACTCTAAAAAAAACATTCATAAAAGGATAATTTCACACCATAAATAAGAGTCAAAATAATAATTATTTGCTCAAAATCTTTTCGAGAGTGAAACTTTAATGTATATCCTAGCTCTTCCGTATATCGACTTGCAATTAAACAAATACGCATTTGAAATCAATGAAAATAGCTTTGCAAAGTTGACTTGTAACTTACATTTTCTGTCAACAGTTGTATGATTTGGGGAATAGCGTGTGTACTGTGACACGTTATTTTGTATAAATCTTAAAATACATAAGAGAGAATAATTGAAAAACCGTGAATGTAGCGTCACTTTCTATGAATGAGATAAATAAAGAAGATTGTCCAACAACTTTTCTTCTTAATGCTTATATTGTGCAAAGGAATAAGAAATACATTCATAGCTATGCTGTAGAGAGCGGTGCAGGGAAGCTGTTTTTGCACCCAGTCCCTTTAAATTTAAGATTGCATTTGTATTTAAAAATAGCGTGAATGTTACCGTTAATATATACTTCTGTATGCACTCATAAATGTATGTGTGTCTGAGTTGAACAATATACCTAATGGCTTGCACCACAGCCCCTCGAAACTTGCTTATACAATGCAATTAACTTGAGGCACCTTTTTACAAAAGTCATCTTTTAAAAGCAATTCATTCTCAGTCAGTATTCAATCTGTTACATTATTCATCCAATGCAGAAACTCATGGCGGACCATAAATTGTTACTTTATCTAATCAAAGGAGACTTAACTTCAGAGAAGGTCAAAGGTTTCGTTTCGTGAAGTATTATATTACACTATGAGTTTAGTCAAAAAAAATCAAGGAAGAAAAACAGCCAAGAAACTCGTAATAAATGAATCTTTATTGCCTCTGGCATTGGCCTATTTAATAAACTTCAAGTGAAGGTTTCTTTCAACTGTTACGGACAATGAGGTAAAACAAACTCTTAAATTACAGCCATGTGTGACATTTGGAGAAGTAATTCTTTTTATCTCACTCAGGCTGAAAACCCAAGAAAGAAAGTAAAGCAACCATGTCTTTGAAATTTAAATGTGGAATCTAAGACGCAATTAGGTCAAAAACTGTGCATAGCGTCGAGGAAATTAAATGAAACCATTACCGTTGTTCCAAGTGTATCAACCTAAGCCTGCAAGCTTATCAAAATATTTCAAAACACAGTTATATTCTAAATCATATTCATTTTTCTGCACACCGCTTCCTAAATGATTAAAACATTACTTATTTTGATCTAACGTCATAAAAATGTACATCAAGGTAATCGATTGCCTGTAAAAAAAACAAATTTATATTGCTTCCTTTTATCTGCCATGTGTGTGACACGGTTTGGTACTCAACATGTTTTTCTTATTTTCTTTCAGCTAATGACATAATGACTAAAGAAAATGTGTTCCTGTCCAAAAATTTCCCTGAACACACTTAGTCACTCAGGTTACAAATCACTGCATATTGGGGCAAAAATAGACATTTCCTTTTTGCACTATCTGTCAAATAAATTAAAGAATTTCGCGCCAACGTATTCCATCCACGTGGGAACACTTAAATAACAAAAACAGAGATGTGCCCAAAGAGTAAAGGATAGAAAATGTGAAGCATGTGAGTTCACCCAATGTTAAAATTCGGCATAATCTGCTTCAAAAAAACCAAATGATTTTAATGTTCCTCTTGGTTTCCGGACAATTGTGCTTCATTAAGACCACAACTGACTATTCCTGGTGCTACAAAACCATCATCTACGATTGAGAAATCATACTTTTGAAAAGTGAACATATGCAATTTGAATATTAATGTGCTTCACCGCCATAGAAGGTTGGTCTCTGATACAAAGCTTCATTATTACATGGACTTGTGAAAACAAGGGAAAGAGAGGGAAAAGGAGAGACAAAGAGATAGATAAAGACAAAAAGGAGAGGTAGAATAAGAGGAAAACAGACAAAAGAAGAATACAATTATTTAATGCAAATTAGCATTGCGAGATTGAGGACACAAAAGAAGCAAAACAACACAGTTGGTTAAATTCACAAAGGACTTTTGTGGCATAAGCATAGATTTACAGCGGAAAACACCTAATTTAGGGCTATCAGGAATTCACAAGAAAAATACTGCTAGGAATGAATGGATTTAGTACTATGGATTTCTCAGCGACAAGTGTAGAGACATTTACAATAGAATGGGAATTACCTTACAAGGCAAGTTAGACTTTCAGTATGTGAATACCCACAAATACATACATTGGTGACCTTTCACAAATTCTGATCTGAGCCTTTCCCACATTAGAAGTTGTCTTAATGTCACTTTGTCAAGAGCCGAAGTAAATCCCCTTCCAGGATTGGATGGGGGACTGATCACTCCACATTTAACTTACTGCCTTCCCCCTCCTATTTTTGCTGAATTTGTTTTTATTGGCCTTAGGACTCTGTGCACTTTACACCTGCTAACCAGTGCTAAAGTGCTTGTGCTCTCACTCTAAAACATGGTGCAATTGGCTTATACCCAATTGGCATATTTAATTTACTTGTAAGCTCCTTGTAGAATGCTATACCATATACCAAGGGCCTGTAAATTAAAGGCTATTAGTGGGACTGCAGCACTGATTGTGCCACCCACTTTAGTAGCCCTTTAAATATGTCCCAATACTGCCCCTGCTCCCTGAATGCAGTTTTAAACTGCTATGTCAATTTAGTATTTAAATTCCCTTAAAAAGCCTTAAACTCCTATTTTATTAGATATAAGTCACCCCTAAGGAAGGCCCTAGGTAGCCCATAGCAGTGTTCCGTGTATTTAGAAGGTTGTGCATGTACTTTTAAGATTTACATATCCTGGTAGTGATTTGTTTTTCATTCATGTGAGACCTGCCCCTCCCATAGGATAACATTGGAGATTCCTAACTACATTCAATACGCTGTAATTTCCTAATGGGAGCTGGTGGCTATATCATGTTTTGTGTCTATGAAATTATAATTGTAAACCCTCTTTAAATTTTAAAGCTGGATTTTTCATTACAATTTTGAAAATGCCACTTTTAGAAAGTTGGCATTTCCCTGCCCTTAGCTCATGTGTGCCTATAGCCTGTCTTGGGTCACATGACTAGGTGTAGCTGACAGCTAGACTTTGCGAATTCCTCCCAGACAGACACACAATAGAGGGATTATGTGTGCATGACTGAGTCATCTGCTGGTAGGATGGGGATGGAGCTGAGCACGTCCCCAATTACAACTGAATAGGCTGTGCACTGCCATCAGACAAAGGGTCTAACAACCCTGCATTTTCACTTCAGACAGCTTGGAGCCAGGGCAGGGGAGATAGAGAATTCCATGCACTTCACATCCAGTGTCTAGAAGCTTCTCCCACCTTCCAGAACCAGGACGCCACAGTAAAAAAGAAGGACCTCAGACGCCAATGCTTCAGTACACTTCTGGAACTATGAATAATTTGCCAGGAAGAAGGACTGCTGTGATCCTTCAAGGACGAATGCAAAAAGAACAATTGATGGACAGAATGCAGAACAATGTCATACATTGAAACAAGCATCTGAGGACCGGTTTAGGGGTACCTTGAAGGACTACCTCTCTCCTGGACTGCAGCTGTGAAGAAGCTACAGCCCAGCTGCCCCAACCTGCTGTCTGCTTCCCGCGTACCTGGGTGAGAAGTACTGGACCTGCATCTGTTGAGCCCAGAACCCAGAGTGACTCCAAGGGCTACATGGCTGCCCCCCAATCTGAACACACAGGGACATAACAGGATTCCACCAAACTTGCATCTGCACCTGGACACTGTCATCTGTGAGTCTACCCTGCCAAGTGGCCCACCCCAGTCCTGGACCCTTGCAAGTGAGCTTAAGGTGCTCTACCAATCTCTGTGGATCCAGCAGATGGACCCATCATCTCATCTGCTGCATGGCGCAGGAACCAATACACAGCTGCAGCTGTGTGGATTGAACCCATCCCAATGACCTGCATCACAGCACTTCAGAACTGCTGTAATGCCCTGACTGTGTGGCACATCCTCAGTACAGGCCCTTGCATCCCTCATCGATTTCAGCCTTGATGATGATGCCGAACTCCACATCGCAGCCTCACAGCTCTTCAGAACCGATGCACTGACGATGCACTGCCCGACTGAGCACTCTGTAGTTTGTGATGTATCCAAGGCCAGCACAGTAGTCCTTGGATCTCTGACATATAGTTGTCTAACTGCACTTCAAAAGCCAAGGATGCAGCTTGTGGAGTCCTGTGACCGCATCTTGTGCCTGACACCACCATGTATGTAAGAAGACTGTGTGTGATGATTGGCCCTATACTGCAAACTCAATGCTGACACGCACACCCAAATGTATAAACTTGTGATTTGCTACCTATTATAGTGCTGAATATTTGGTGTCAGGGAGCACAGTGCAAAGTTTGAATAGCGAAAAAGGAAGCATCTGTTCTAGCTATGAATGTATGCCTAGATAGGTGGTGTGTGTGTGTGTGTTTTTCCCAAAATATCAGGTCACCCTCTCACTGAGGCACTTTCAGTCACATCCAGCTTAATGACGTCCCTCACTCAAGTAATGGTAGAAATTCTAGTCAGATGTGGCATTTCTGGCGCGAGAAATCCCCCACTGGCACCATGTGGAAATTTCTGACATAATGGAGCAACCACTATCACAACAGAAGAGTTTTTGTGGATTGTGGGTATTTTGGCTTTAAGGGTCCATCACTAACAAAAGGGTTCTTGGTTGGCTATGTGTGTGTGTCTATTTTATTGAATCCCACCCTTGACACTATGGAATCATTTATTGTGAGATTTTGAACATGTGTGCTTTAGAGGGTACAACCATGGTACCATAGTGAACATTAGTGAACATTAATATTACATTATTGTCATTCTAGGCTTGATGTAGCCAACCGCTGCCATTATGGTGGCCATGAAATACCTGTAGTCAATACTAGTGTATTTTAGGAATTTCAGGTATATTTCTGGCCATAATGGCAATTATAGCAATTATGTGGGCACCTCAGGAACGTTGGTCGATACGTTTGATATAATGCTGTCAATCTTTAATATATATTTGACATTCTTGCCAACATAGGCGTAACAGAGATGGAATTCACTGCCATATTATGGACATTCCCAGTATATGATGATTGCACGGAGTCATAACTACTTCAAGTGTGGCAGTAGTATAAAGCAAAGCTAATATGATAATGTTTTGGGCCCAAATGTGTATTTATTAAGTGAGCATTAATTCATGAAAACGTTAAGATTTTGTTTGGAGGATTATAATTTATTTCTTCAAATGAAAAGTTTATGTTTGATACATTTTCATAAACTTTCAAACTGCCTTTAGTGGGTAAAATGATTGCATTTCCATCACATACAGAACTGATATTTGATTGATAATCCATGCTTAATTCAGGAGACATTAGGCCAGATGTGCAACCGTTTTGTTTGCGTTTGCAAACGTGAAATCAGCCCATTTTCAACGGCAACATAGGTCTGCCCTATGCACAAACCTTATTTTGTGAGTCTGTAAACTATCACCAACTCGCAAAATAAGGTTTGCGAGTTGCTATTATTAGGAAGTGGCGTGTCAAGGACGTACCTTCCTAATTGCGAGTTGCACTTCAATGTACGATTGTTTTGTGGCCGCAAAAAGGTGGTAAGCCACTTGCAAATGTGAAGGGGACCCTAGGGGACCCCTTCCCTTTGTGACTGGCAGCAAACATTTTTTTTAAGAGCATGCAGTTTAAGAGAATGCAGTGGTCCCAGGAACCACTTCCTACTCTTAGAAAATGAAACAGAAACGTTTCAGTTATTTTTCAAATGCAGCCTGTTTTATGGGCGTGTTAACTATTGCCAATGGGGTTGCATATTGCACCTGCCTCATGAATATTAATGCAGCGGCCAATTTGCGACCCAATTAGGAATCTCAAACAGTTTTTGAGACACTGTTTTAAATTCCACTTTGCGAGCCGCAAATTTGGAGTCGCAAGACTACACAATTTACGAGTCGCAAAATGGAAGAATCGTAAATCTTGATGTCCGAAAGTGCATGCTGCTATAGGTATATAGATAAAATGTTGATATATTTTACACTGTCTGAGGCCTAATCATGTTTGATTGATGCATCTTGTCCACATTCTCAATTAGGAACTTCTTTGCGATCTGAGTGCTAGCACTGATGTATAAGTTAGTAAGATATGTTTAACTCTGTTGACACTGGCACACATTTTTCAGATTGGTGTAACTTATATTTTCTGAACACTATTTCTTCCAGGTAGATTCACATCATAACGAATGATTGAAAATCTATCTATATAACATTGAGTGCAAAAACTAAAGGCAGTAGAATGAGGCAGTGAATAAAGGATCTACATATATTTTGAAAAATGTAAAATTGCTAGGCAAATTCTGCTGAATATTAACATGTTTTGCCACAATTTTTGGACGTTTCTCTAACTTGCTCTAACTCAGAGAAATAGTGTGTTAAATGAATTCAGTTTACATACTGCAAGAGCAAAAAAAAAACAGGAGGGTCCCTCTGCAACGCACTATCAAAGCCCATCATGATACGGCCCGAAGTAAATGTGAGACTTGAGCTTAGTGTGCAAAGGGGTGGCTGAAATATGGGTACAGAGACAAATAGCGACTGACCCGCTAAATGGGTTGTCTTACCTGTCGGCGGGATCATTCCAGGAGACATAAGTCCAGGGACTGTGTGCGGCATGATGTGAGAGTTCTCTGGAGACGTCACACTTTGAGTTCTTTTAGGAGGCCTTCCAGGTCTAGAACTGAAACAAATAAATCATTTGAAACATTTCCTCACAACCAAGCTGTTGTCTTGTACATTATTTCAAAGTTATTTCGAGTGATAACACGGACTGTAAATAAATTTGTTTCAAGGACGGTTGCATTTGCAGTTAGATGTAATAGACTTCCATCACTAATTAGATTACATGCTGAATTCATTTTCCTCATTGAAGATCAACGGCACTTGATGCATAATTCATAGGCTGCACCTCGTTACCTGCTTCTTCATATTAATATCTATACACAGTTTGAATTGCCTCGTTTGCATATGCTAAAGTTCTGCATGCAGCCTTCAGCATGAAAATTATGCACTAACTTGTAATAATTATTACAGTCAGGCTGCTATTGATTTATGAGACTTTTAAAAACCAAATATGTGTAGTACTTGTAATGAATGATATTTTAAGGTTCTTCAGGAAATTAAAAGGCAATGGCTGCCTGAGGAAATGTTCTGCTTGTTTGATTTAATACTACAGTTAGCTGGGAGGTGGAATGAAAGAGTGATTCAGACCCGTAGCACATTTTCCGATGATATGTTTTATTACTTCGCACTGCTAGCTTGATACCTCGATGATAAATGACAATACATATCTAATGTGTGAAAAGGTCTTGCATTTTTTTTATCATTTAAAAGATAAGTCAAGTTATTATTTAACCCCTCTTTTACAGGAGGAAAAAATGTTGCTTCTCCCACATCCCTGTTCAGCTTATAATGCACTGAGGAAAAAAAATGATGCTTAGAGATTTTTGCCATCAAAAGAAGGCCACGACACGCGAGACAAGGAGGGTTCCTGGTCACAGATCCTGGTCCGCGAGCCTAGATTGTATATCCCACTGAATTGTAGGAAAATGCAGAAACGTGGATGATGTGGCAAATTAACAGGTGCACAACTCCCATTGGGCAGAAAAGGCTTCAGCCCCCTCTAACCACTTCCCTCCTCTGTCTCAGGCCGGGCTGCTGCTTTGGGCTCGGCTGGGCAGTGTCTGGAGTCTTATCTCCACCAGCATGCCAACGTTTTTTACAGGTCTTTAAAGACCATTTTTATATTTATATACCTTTGTAAACTGGTTATCAAGGCTTAGTTTATTTCCTGGTTCTAGTACTCTCTGGGCTCCCACCTAGCCTATTTCTCACATTTGGATTTTACTTTTACTGCCATAGTGTGAGGATGCATTTAATAAAAAAATATATAAAGTAGGCTTGCCAAAAGAAAAATACCAGCCATTTGTTGTTTAAAGAGCCTGCAAAGGCTTCGTCTTGACACTAAATAGGATGATAAATAAAATAATATGTATTTATTTGTAATGTGACTTTTCTGTCTTTGTTCCCTTTTATTATCAGTCATGATCATTCATGCAGCCCTAGAATACAATTAAAAATGCTTTCTATTTATGTTTGTTGTTCCAAGTATGCACAAGCTACTGCTTAGATTTGTAAAGTCTGGAACATCATTATAATAAGCTGGAAACCCTAATCACAAGACTGGAAGTTTGTTGCAGTATGAGCAAAATATTTATTTCCTCCACCCTCGAGCCCTGAACAGGGCCAGACTGGTGACGCGAACCGGCCTTGGGAATTGAATTGGACCGGCTGCAGAGAAGGGGGTGGGGGCTGGGGGTGCGTGGAAAACACTGCAGCTGCTTTTGGTACAGGGGGTGCTATTGCAGCACTGCTGCAAAACCACCCCCTGTACCAAAAACAGAACCCACCGGTCCAAAACCGCCCCCCACCGTTCTGGCCCACAGAGAAAAGGCTGGGTGCTGCTACGGCCAGTCCAGCCTGTCCCTGAATTATGCCATAATAGCAATAGTTTAACTGATATCTGAACCGCTACGATTGGCCTCAATAACATGCTGAGTTACTTCCAGTGTATGGGAATGCACCCTTCAGTCAGACAACTCGCTCCTCATTCTCGCCCTTCACTTTCAAACTCACCCTGTACTAACAGCGATTACAATGCACTCACACTGATTACACTGCACTCGCGACATTCACCCTGCTCTCACAATGACCACACAGCACTTATGCCACTCACCATGAACTCACACTGTTCTACCTCCCTTTACTTTCTACAGAGGTCACAGTAGCACACTGCTCACTATGCACTCACAATGCACTTGTGCTGTTCAACCTGTACCTCACCCTGCAGTCACACGAGCACACTACACACCCTGCACTAATGGGACACTTCACTCACCTGTCCCCCTCAATGCTCACTCTGCAATCTCACTCAAACAAGCCCATCACTAACCATACAGGTATACGTCTTCCTCTGCACTTACATCCAAACCCAAATTCATATTGTCACCTCACTCACCCTGCAGTCAGTCCTCTCACCCTACTCTCACACTGTTGCATTGTTCACCGTGCATTCACATGGGCACTCCTGTCACCCACACACCGCAGAGGGTTAATGTGCCTGCTACAAAGAACGTGTACCATGCCGATCACACAACTGAGTGTGAGAAAACTACATGTAGCCCTATAAAAAAGATGAAATATTTGTCAGAAAGGGGCTATACAGAGATGAGGTGCATTGTTGGTGAATGATATTGAGGGAATTCATGGAGAAGGAGGAAATGGGGGCGTGGTGCCAAAAAAGACTGTTCCACCGTGCACAACCAGTGCTGGGGCCAGCCCTGGCTGGGAGTCTTTCCCCACCCCGAAGTTTGGGTCTTGTTGCGCCCCTGCAAGCCATCAAGTCTGAGATAATGCATTGGCTGATTGAGACGATGAAAATTATTACATGAAGTACACAGTCTGGCATAAATGTCTGTGCTGTTTCTTTTTTAGCTTATATTACAGAAGTGGACATACATCTCCTTGGGCTGCTGTCAGTACTTTTGAAATTCCAGCATATCTACGAGATGCCCTTCCCCATTTCTAAGGGAGTTCTCTCGTAAGTAAGGAAAAACCAGTTTATTGTGAGCATCTTGCATTTGATGTACCACTCAACTATTGGGAAGAATATAAATAGTGTGGAAAATAGACTTTTTATCTTGACACTCGCTCAGCCATTGTGTATTCTGTATAAAAGTGTATCTGTTATCCTGCCATTTACTCCACCATTTTGTGCTATACCCTTCATGACTGACCTCTCTGGAACACTCTGGAGCTCCACTTTTGACCTGCCACATTTCTGTACGGACACTCACACCCTGTTCATGTTTTGGCCTGCCACAAACTGACCAGCCCATGCTCAACCAGTTGGGCAGGGAGTTATCCGGATGTTTATCGTCCTCACCCTGCACACTACGCCCTTCAGGGGTCCATGCAAACTACCATTTGCGGACTTATTTTAATAAGCATGCTTTTCACCTACACCCTGCAGGGGCCTCACCGCTACCCTCTGTGCTTATCAGATTAACATTTGTTTGACATATTAGCATGCCTTTTTCACCTATGCCCTCCAGGGGCCAAACCGCCAACACATGCTGATTGTATCAGAACTGATCATTATTTGTCTGTAAATGTTTGAAGTTTGTTACTGTTCACCTGGCACGCACGGGGTGGGGATGAAGGGTATATAAATTGCAGAACCAAAGCACTGATCAGACTGCCTCCTCAGACAGCTATGGGTGTCTGTTGTTGATGCTTTCTCTCTCATGAGATAGTAATAAATATCCTTTCTCTCTGGCTCCAGCATTGGTCTCAGTTTGTATTCCGGACCCGTGGACTAAAGGGTGATCCCTGCCCCTTTTTTGTGGTCCCCCGAAAGACCCCCAAAATCCACAATAGTGCCTGAAATACTACCATCCGAGACAAAAATGATTGTTTGCATGCACCCTCCGTCAAACAAAGGGCCTATATTTGCAGATTGCACTGTAGTAATGTTCCTTTGCTGCCCCCTTCTGATGGCTCTGCAAGGCAGATGACTTAAATAAAGGTTTGCTTAGCACTGAGAAGCAAATAGAAATTTATGCCATATGTATGGCCTGGGAGAGGGCTGTCCTGAACCCTCCCTGCTTTAGCAGCTACAGTGGGGGTGGGGTTCTTTATGGGCCTCTTCTAGGTGCTCATAATTAATGCTATAAGGAAGGATCAAAGATGGGGTGATAGAAAAAGGAAATCAATTTGGAAGGATGAAAGGAAGGAATGGAGAAATTTAGAAAGGATGAAAGAAAGGTAGGAAGTGTAATTGGAAGGATGGATAGATGACTGGGTGAAAGGATTTAAGTGGAGGTGTGGATGAAAGGATGAGTGAATGGAAAGGTGGATGGACAGATAAAAAGATGACACAGTTAATGGAAATCTGGGAGGATGGATGGATGGATGGATGGATGGATGGACAGACAAGATGGGGGGAAATATGGCAGAGTAAATGGAAATCTGAGTTTATAGATGGACAAAAGAATCAATTAATGGATGAACAGCTTTATTGATGGATAGGGAAGGCAAAGCATGAATGTATGACTTGATTGATGTATTGATGGATGCCTGCATAGATGATGGAATTGTGAACAGATGGATGGATGAAATGGCCAATGGACGGTTGGTGAAAGACTGAATGGGGACAAAAGAATGAAAGAATAAATGGATGACAGAATGTAAAGGTGAGAAGGTGGACATCAGTGGATGGATGGAACGGTGAAAGCATGAATGAATAGATGCTTGGGTGGAAGTAACAAGGGAGCTCTTCTAGGTAGGTTCAGGCTGAGTTGCTTCACTTGGTTTGTGCAATCAGAGCTTTGGTTTAAAGTAAGTTTTTTTTTCATTTTCTGACTTCTCCTTTGTTCCGTGAAGTGTACATTTAGAGGGATGGAGACATCAGATGGCAGTCTGAAGAGTTCCCTGAATAGCCATGGATATGGAGAGTGCTAGCCATCTTTAAACGTTTACGCCAAAGTGTTACTATATGTCTGAAAGGCTAACGCCACACACTGAGTGCCCAATCTTTGACTGCCACTCTTTTCATCAGTATGTATTGTGTCACCACAAGGACAACCCTCTATGCCCACGAGGCTCAGTGTCAGAGTTAGCTCTATATATATATATATATATATACAGAGTCCAGAGAGGGTCTCTTTTCATGTATGTTGAAACAACTTGCCTATGAACCAGAGATCATAGATTGTGTCTTTTGTATATAGTTTATGTATCTGTGCACACACATAAGCACTATGTCATCTTCACTTATTTATTTGGGAGGTTAATACTATTTGTACTGTCATTTGTATACATATAGGAGGATAATGTAGATCAGTAACAGAAACCTTCCCAGTCTGACTGTGTTTTGTAGAGTGAGAACTAACCACTAGCTGCCAGAATAATACAATGATTATTGGTCTCCCCAAGTGAGGGTAAGAGGGTGGCCTACTTCATGAAAAGAGACCCACTGAGCACTCTGTATACATAGCTATCTCAGTAATCACACATGCATGGGTGGTCTCTATCGGAACATTAACAGACGAGCAGATCAGAACAAACCTCTTCGAGTATGTAGCATTCATACTAAAGAGTTGTGCATTTGCCCTCTCTTGAATTCCACACCTTGTAAAATATGACAAAGCACACTGTCGCGCTATCTGTTTATGTTCAGAGTCCTCTGCCCCCAGTGGGGAGCCTCCACAGCCCTAAGCTTACTATAAAATTTCAGTTTTGGGAATAACGAATAAGAGCAAACTTACTCAAACAAGTAAATGTAAACTTACTCAATAATGTAAATTTAAACTTACTCAAACATGTAAATTTAAACTTACTCAAACATGTACATTTAACTTTGTGAATTAGGCCCTGTATAATTTTGTCTTTAAACACTTTAGAAAAGAAACACATGGGGGTACTTTTAGAAGAAAATTATTTTAAAATGTACGCCCGTTATACACTTCTAAAGAAAGTCTGAATGTAAGATTGTGTCACAATCTTGCAGAAGAAGGGGAAAAACCTTAGACCTGAATGACACAAAACTCAAATCAAGTAATTTCAATATATAAATAGGAATATATAATTTAACCTTATCTATGAGATGTTATAAAAAGGGAAAGTTAAAAATGTAAACATGTCACTGGCCTTACCAGTAGAATTGCCAAAACCGAAGTAGTGACCTCACTATAATCCGAGAAGGGGTGAGTGCCAGGGGAAGCCGCAGAGAAAAATGTAAAACATGGCTTGATATGCTAGGGTGAATGCATGGTTGTACCAACGTTAATCTTACTTTCCTTTTTTTTATTTCTTTACCTTACCATAATTTAAAGACACTTTGCACACAGCTTCCATGCAATTTTGAAGTGAGAGGAAAGATGGGAAACATGGCAGACCTCTTGAGGGTCAGGCAAAGTGTAGGCCCCACCTACACTGATGATGGCGGCCAGATGGTGACACACATGTGCACCAGCTGCTACCCAGTTACAAAGGAAGAAACTGAAAACGCGACTCTTCGAGAAACACCCCACCTGCAAGTAACAAGAGTTATTGCATTCCCTTTACAAGCACTAGGTGGAAAGGCACCTTCACCTGTGAGTAAATTTCTATCGGCTCCCCAGTGCAATACTTCCTTCCTCTTGTGCCACTTACAACAGTTTTACAGCTGATGTATCCCTGCAACTACACTTATCATAAGGTCTGCATCACTTCCCAGGGACTGAAAATTGTAAGTGGGGAAGATATATTGTATTCATCTTTTTTATGTGTGTCCTCCTATATATACAGTAATTATTTAGTCCAAAACACATACTTTAAAGCCTTACTGTAGACGGAAACAGTCATTTGCCATTTAAACACACATAATCACATGTATATTTTTCAAATTCCCTTTGTAAAAAGACATCAGTATTTTTATGAATTCTCCTTAAATTCAATTTCATTTCTTTAATCCTGTACTTTAATAAAGTGGCATCTTGTAAAATTAGGTTTTAAAGCAAAAGAGCAGAGAATTTTGCTTAGCAGCATAACTGCTGTGTTATGGTGATATATTTTCAAAATGACTTCTTAATCAATTGTCAAGATATAATATCTTGCCAACATGTTACTTCTAAACTTACCATTAAATAAATGAGAAGAGTTTGTGACAGCAAAGCCTGCACTGTATGAAGTATTTGGCTATGACAGTGGTGTAACAAAACCTCAGTGGGTCCCCCTGCATTGTGAGGGGCATCCATTACACCAATCCCTACCTGCCTTGCTTCATCTGAGTGTTTTATTTGTTTGCAGATGGCCAGCCCAAGGGGGCCGTTTGAGGTGAATGGTGTGAGGCCCCCTCCACACCTGGGGTTTGAGGTTTGACTTTACGGCTGTTTAACCTGACAGCTTTGGTAGAGGCTTCCCCCGACTTTTTTCGACTGCCTCCCTCCATTTTCTGTACCCATTTTTGCTGGCTCTAGGACTCTGCGTACTTTAGCACTGCTTATCATTGCCAAAGTGATTCTGTTCTCTCCCCTAAACCATGGTAACATTGGATCGTACCCAATTGTTATATTTAATTTACTTATAAGTCCCTAGTAACATGCACTACAGGTGCACAGGGCCTATGAATTATGCTACTAATGGTCCCGCAGAACTGATTGTGTCACCCACGTAAATAGCCCCCTAACCATGTCTCAAGACGGTCCTGCACGTGCAGTTCGCTGTCACCATGACTTGGTAGATAAAACTACTTGCCAAGCCCTGAACTCCTCATTTAATTACATATAAGCCACCACTAAGAACGACCCTTGGCAACCCAGATGGCAGAGTGCTATATAAGCAAAGTGAAGGACGTGTGTGTATGCTTTAAATGTCCTGGTAATGAAAAACAGTCTATTTCGTTTTTCACTATGGTAAAGCCTACTCCCGTCATAAACTAGCATTGGGAATTCCCTTACATACTTCTAAGTGGTATTTCCTGGTCCTGGGGAAGAAACGTTATCATGTTTGGTATGGGTGGAATAGTACTGATAATTGCACTGTGCTAGTAAGGGTGGATTTAGCACTACTAGCATAGAAATGCCATTTTCAGACAGTGGGAACTTTTATGCTTTTAACTTTGCTCTATGTGAAATCCAGTCTGTCTCCAATACCAATATGGACAGGGTGACAGATTCCATTTGTGCATTATTCCCTGACAGTCATAAACCCAGGAAGGCCAGGGGTGGTTGAACACCCCTCTACATAAATCTGCATTCCAATGGTGGGCCTGGGCAGAGGACAGGAAAGACAAGGAGTAATGACCTGGACCCACACAAATAGCCGGTGATCCCCACAGATAACCTGGCAGAAAAGACTGGCTTGGAAGGGGTGCTCATGCATTTCAAAACCACTCTTTGAAGTCGCCCCCACATCAAAGGCACATTTGGGTATAAGTACTGGGTCTCTGACCCTCCCATATCAGACACTTCTGGACCTACACCGAATCTCTGTCAGAAGAACTGCAGTGCTGCTTAAAGCACTCAACTGTACTGTTTTTCTGAAAGGACTGCGTTCCTGCTTGTTGCCCTGCTGCTCCTGACTCTGCTGAAAGGAGACCTGGAATCTGCCTTCCCCCCAAAGAGATCGCTAAGGGCTTGTTAGCTTGTCTCCTGTTTCAGAAGTCTCATGGGCAAATAAGACTTCCTGTAGTTCTGCTGGTGCTGCTTGACTCTGCCTTTTGTGAGTCCTACCCTAGCCTGAGATGCCTTCCCCAAGGTCTGGGCCTCAGACGTGGGTTTTGCATCTAAATTTCTGCCTAATCTGTTGCAAAGCAACACAAAGCCTTACCGCACAGCTGACAGCTCTCGCATCTGATGCCGGACAACATAAACCCTCACAAAGCCCTGCCACACAGCCTATTGGTACTGATGTAGGACTGCGCAAAGACTCGGCATGCAGAGTGCACCCCAGGATCCAACGTACTGTGTTCAGTGGGCACAAGTGGGTCTCTGTAGCCAGCCCATTCTCCATTGGGGTTGGCCTGAACTTTGAAATTGCACTGGTCCCTGGCGACCTGAAGTAACCATTTTAGCCTTTCCTGCATTGGAGTATTTTTGTGGTGTATTTACTGTGTTTTATCAATTATTGCATAAATACTTTACACATTGCCTTCTAAGTTAAGCCTGCCTGCTCTGCACCAAGCTACCAGAGGGTGAGCACAGGATAATTTAGTATTGTGTTGTGACTTACCCTGACTGGAATTGTGGTGCCTACTTGGACAGTGTGTATACCTCTGCCAACAAGAGACTTGATTTTGAACAACAGTACAAAAGGAAAATTGAATTTACAACTGCCATTTACACAGAGCCTGGCCTCTGCTTGTAAGTTCCAAGTCAGCATGGGGAACAAGGTAGCCTGGGCTGTGATTTTCACTAATGAACTTAGTACTGCAGGGGTCATAATGGAGGTGCATAAGCCGAAGATCAAGCATGGACAGTGGGTTGTAGCTTCTTGTAGGCTTCGGTCCTTGCTTATGATATGTACTCAGTGGTCAAAAGTAGGGGTATCTGAGGGCCATGACGTGCCAATACTTTTTTATTTTAGAACAACATGTTCCCCTTCTTTATGTAGAAAGAGAACTGTCCCAGGGCAGTTAATCCGGCAGTTGAAATGCTTCAACTGAAGTATAAGGCAGGGAGTCGCCCCTGCTGTTAAAGCAAGAGAGGCTCAGATAGCTAAACAAGCCTTCTTGCCAGGGTGTCTGCTTCCCTAAAAGAAATGTAAATATGTGCAACTGATCAATCTGCAAATATAAAGGATTCTTGGAAGTTGGTATAGGCTTTAATTGAGGGAATCACATGAATTTTTCTGATGGCACACATTTTTATTCGTTTTTGAGACATATTGTAAGGGAGCTACCAGCTAGGCTGTAAAGTGTGTGCTTTTAAAAGACATTTATGAAGAAATTGCACTACGTACATTCTGAGTATTACTAATATCTATATTTTAGAAGCACTTTTTTTATCTTAAACTTTTTGCACATTTTGTAGCAGCCTATCTTATACAGTGTGTAATGCAAGTTTAAAATAATGACTTACGTGTTTACAGCAGTTTCTGTAGCAGACTAGGAGCTTGCAGCACTAAACATACACAAATCACTATTTTCCCCTCCATCAACCAAGAATCAATTCAGTGGCTCTTTGGTACAGTGCATTAACTAATAGAAGATTCATAATTTACAATAGTACATTTCCCACTGAGTAACTTCACTTGCATTTAATTTTCATTTAAGGTATGTGTTATATCATATGTATTTGCCTGAAGTTGAAAGACCGAAAAGAAGTTACAGAATATTTTGTATTTTTTAGCCACGCCTTTGGTCACGCTCCCAACTCACTCACCCCGCCCCTACTGCAAACAAAGCCTCACATTTCCAAAACATTTTTTAATGCACTTCGACCACAGTATGCTGTGACTAAGCAGTTTGTGGCATATGCACTAAATCTGACCAAATTAGATTTAAAAGGCATGACCAGTGCAATTCATTATCCCTGAACCCTTTACCTAGCCTTAAAGTCCAACATTCAGTACAAGAAAAATAACGAGCATGTATGCAACACGTTGCTGCACAAATAATGGGCTGCACTTCTACCTAGTAGGTAAATGTATCTACTGACTTATTACAGTAACTGTATTACCCAAATAGGTCATGATGCAATGCTACTCTGTGATTTGCTGAGTTAATGCTTATATTAATCACCTAGTTACCAGGCATGTATGAAAGGACCTGGTCACAGCGACCAGTCTAGACCTTGTACTCTGCTCGATATGACGAATCCATTGAAAATCAACAGACCCATGTAAAAATATTCACACATGGCCATCCTCATGAATAATAAGAAGATGGGATGTTGTATACAATAGTTCAAGTACAGACAAAAGCATACAGGAAATTGCACACCTTTTTCCATGCTTCACTTTAGGTAATTCGATTTTATGGCAACTACTGTCCGTTAAATGGACATTGGTTATGAAGAAAATTGACCTTTGGCATGGCACAGCTACCACTGGTAGACTAAGCAGCAGTCCTAGGCAGCCACATATTTTCTTCCCTGATGCTGCTGGCTGCCATAAATAAATTGGAGCAGGTTCCCTGTGAACGTCTTTTAGTCTGAGGATCACTACTGTCTGCTGAGAGGAGGTGTGCATATAGCATTTTCTGGGCCCACTTGCTTACCACTGGTCCTCCCATGGACCTTTTATATCCGACTGCAAGGTGATGGGAGTTAGTAATTGACATTCAATCAAATTTCAATTAACAGTGGAACCCATTTGGCTACACAATGAGGACCAGGAATTGGTAACCAAGTTTAAGAAGATTTATTGCAGTTAAAGTACACCACTCTTAAAACCATGTTGTGAAGGTACAGAATAACAGCGGCTAGTCCTAGCCTCCTAAAAACATTTTTTATGTTTATGTTTATGGGATTTGTAGAGCGCATGACTACCCTTGGGCATCTCAGCGCTATTGAGGCAGTTTAGCGGAAGTGAGTACTAGTTCTGTGGAAAGTGCCAGGTCTTAAGTTTTTTTTCTGAACTGTGTTTCTTCTTGGATAGATCGGATGTCTGGGTCTAGTCTGTTCCACAGCTTGGGTATCAGATTGGAAAAAGATCTTCCACCCCATCTGGCTTTTTTTGCTAAGGTATCCTTCATGAGAAACTTTGATCTTGACCTGAGCTGTCGTTGGGGTGTGTAGTGAGTAACCAGGTTTTGAATGAGTGCCGAACCCCTTCCGTGCATGAGGCGATGAGCCAGATTGAGAGACTTAAATTTGATTCTGGCATGAACCGGAAGCCAGTGCAGTTCCTTCAGTCTTACACATTGAGGAAGACTATTATCAAACAAACATACAGCTTGGTGATTGCAATGCAAAAGAGCAGCATCAATATTTGGTGCTCAGAATCTAAGACTCTCTCGCCTATACATTAGTAATCTAAATCACCAAAGTACAGAGGATGGTTAGTTAATAAAGACACTCACCAATCAGGGGATTTCCATGAAGGAAATTAGGACAAGACAAAAGGAAATCAAGTAGGAAAGTGTTAGAATCTCAGAAGCTTAGTCAAGAGTCTTCTATGGGTCAGGAGTAAGTGTCAGCCTAAGCCACACTTAAGCAAGAATCAAAAGGAAGCATTTGAAGTCTAATCCTCATGAAATCCTTTCAGGTGGTGGCCATTCAAGTAGAAATGCCTGCAAGGAATCCGCAAGAGAAAACTGCATAGGGTCTGCAGAAGGGCTCAGAAAAATGGATTTTGCATGGCATCAAAAAGAAGTCAGGAAGGAATTCAGAAATCAGTATGAAGGAATCTGAAGTCTGAAGGGTTCTGAAGTCTAAGGGGTGAACACTATATTATAACTCACAAAGTCTTTGGAAAACACCCCCTTGATCACACCAGGAGGGTTCTATTGTCCTCATCAGTTCTCAGGTTGCAGACTGCAACATCACCACGCTATTCCACACTAGACATGGGAACAACCTCTCTTTTTCACACAAACGTGGATTGCAACATTTGCTCAACTACTCTTTCAGTTAACAATCTGGTTCCCCATGTTCCCTTATCAAGGTCTTCTTCTCAGACTCTTTCCCCTATCTCTAGTAAAGTAATGTATCTATTCTAAACTGACAATGCATGTGAATACCTGCAAGAAATTTCAAGTTAGTAGACAATGGTGAAACATATTTTATTAAATGCAGCATGGTGAAATACAAGCCTAAACTGTTAGGAAAAGTTAAACATTAATTTCAATTGAGCACATTTAATATTCGAGTGCACATTAAAACAGAAAAGAATATACGTTTCCGATGCATTGTATAAATATGCATAGTACATGTGACATACAGTAAATGTTGAATTCGATCAAGTGTAAGTATGGCTAAGAAGTACATTTCAATGCATATATGTGTAACATTAATGCACACATTAGATAAACGGTGTTGATTTAGGTACAACCACATTCTACAGATATGAGGGTGGTTTTAATCTAATTTTCAAGTCAATATGTCTTAATCATACGTTATAGCATGTTTATTAAAGTCAAATTTTACCTTCTTAATGAGTACACTATCTATTAAGAGAGGATGGTTCTAGAATTTATTAGCACCTCATTCACTCAACTTAATTGGCATGGTTAAACACACACTTATGAGTAAATGTTCTGATTCTACAATAAATGCACTCTTTAATAGTAATGTTGAAAGCAACATTTCTATTAATCAGTGAATCTCATACGAAACATGTACTAAGTGCACTTTCATGTCACATATCAGTGGACATTCCCTGACAGAATTTGTGAGGTGTAAAGAGTGGGCAACTTTGCGCTGCACCAGTGCTAAACAACCACGTATTGTCCAAGCCAAAAGGTATGACTTTAATGGGCAAACACAAGCATGAACCACAAAATTACAAAGACTATATCTGCCATTTCCATGTAAATCATCCTGTGTGGAACCGAAATTTAGGAGACTATAAGCAGGCACAGACACAAAAGGCACAGGATGCACTTGAACATGAATCAGGCACAAATAGCCTGTTCATATTCTGCAGTGTTGCTCTGCGGTTACAACTCTAGCCATTGCTGTGTCTATTGTGCTAGAATCTGTTTTTGCTTTTGTTGTCGCTGCTATGGTAGAAGCTGTGGTTGCTGCTGTGGTTGCTGATGTTACAGAAGCTGTGGTTGCTGCTGTCACGGCAGCTGAAACAGCTTGTGGGATAGCTGCTGTGGTGGAAGATGTTATTGCTTTTGAGGGTTGCTTTTATGGTTAAAATAGTGGTTGCCCCTCTGGCATCTGAGGTTAATGTTTTTGTGTCTGCTGTGGTTGTTGCTGTAGTGAAAACTGTTGTTATCGCTGAGGTTTCAACCCGTTCGCTGCTCATGACGGCACGGTTGAGCTGTGCTTATGATGAGCTGAGCTCGTCATGAACAATGGGGAAACATCAAAGCTCAGCATAGGAGGGGAAAACTCAAAGCAGCCAAGGTGTTAACAGTAGTTGCTTGTGCTGTCCCTGTGGTGGCAACACTTGTAATTGCTTCTGGTTTCCCTGCTATGGGATCAGGCTATGGAAACAGGAGTGGTCACAGTTGTGTTTTCTGCTTTGGTTACAACTGTGGACACTGCTCAGTCCCCGACTATGGTGTCAGATATGGTCACTGTTTTTGTCCCAGCTGTCATTATAGCTATGGTTGCTGCTGTGTTTTCAGCTGCTGTTATTGCTATTTTGAGAGCTAATGTTGCTTATAACGCAGCAGCTGCTGTTGCAGCTGTTTTGACTGCTGTTGTACCAATATTATATGTCCCTCACCAATCATCAATAAGAATTTGACTTTTTGATTATGCAACATGCAGACTTCCGTCAACATGTCGCTGTCTTTTCATTACTTCTTGTTTTGAAATTTCTACAGGTACCAGCATTTAGGTGAAATCATAAACTGCCTGTGTATAATCACATCCATTCTTCATCTTTAGGTGACTAACCTTACAAAATATATATGCATATCTTGATGTTAACATGCTCAGACATGTAAAAGCTGTTGTTACTTCTCTGGTCTCTGCAGTGGTGAAAGTTGTTTTCACTGCTGTAGTCCCTTATGTTGTGAATATAGATGTTGATATAGTTACTGCTTTTGGGCGCAGTTACAGTCCCTGCTATGGTGGAGATCACTGTGCTTTTTACGAACCGCATGAATGCTGAGACAAATATAAGCAGGAAATAGTTTGTAAGTATTGAGATTTATTACGATAAGTGTAAAATCAAATAGTTCTAAAAAGATAACCAGCATGCTTGGGAATGCAGGTTCCAGTCTTTTGAATTCATTTGTCAAGAAAAATCTTTGCATGATTACCTTCTAACGAGTCATGTTTTCCCTCAATTACTTTAAGGTACAGTATGTTCCCAAGCACAGATGTAATCCACAGATTATACCGATTTCAAGATACAGCAGCTCAACAAGCTGTACACGATACTGCATATTACATTTACAGTGGTACTAAAAACAATAAACTTGTTCTGCAGTTACGTCAAATAATTTTCTTCTCACAGTTGAGCAGAAAATGTTCTCCTTCCAAAGTTAGCAATCAAGATCTTGGCATGTACTAAATAGATTAATAAGGTAAGACAAACAGTTTATGAATCAGATACAAAAATGGATGTGATTATATTCACCACGACAGAAACAACTGGACATAAACAACCCTGTTAAGCAGTTTGGTGCATTTATATGAAACTAAATTCCCTTTAGTACAACCAACTAATTTGTACATAGAACATCAAAGTACCTTTGGACAGGAAGTAGTGTGAGAAAAGTTAGGCCTTGAGTTGCTTTCTGACAGGACGTTTGTTGATTAATTTGTGCATTTCTTCAGTTTCTGGGGTTAGTTAAAGTGTCAGGAACATGATAGATGTGTACTATTGTGCTGATAATTTGCATGAGTAAGCTATTTATAAAAAATAGAGTAGGGTGTAAGGTTGCCTGATGGCTGTATTTATTTATTTATACATATATAGGTGTTTCATTAAGCCCGAGTTGTCATCTCAGAGAACAGTGTTGATTTCTTTGACAGTGGAATGAGTGTCCTGATACAGTGTCGGCAGTATATGTAAAATCTTAGTGAGGTGATGAACAGTTGGAAGGAAATGTGTGTAGGGCGTTAATGCAGTCATGTGGCTTGGAGTAACTTGATCATTATTTTGGATTTGGGTGATTTGAGTGAGGCAGTATCAGCCCCAAACATGCTCTGGGTGGAAGAATTTAAGTTGGAAAACATTACTAAATGGAACACTTCTTATGACAACTCTTGTTAAAACTTAGGCTGCAGCATCAACATTATCGGCGCCATCTTGCCCCTTTTCGAGCCCATTCGTGCGCGTAAGCGGCAGCCATTTTGAGTACCATGGCCTCTCTGCCCATCGTTGATAGCCAGCGCGTCTCTCTCTCTCTCTCCTGACCTCGCAAAGCATCCCCCGCACGCTGACAGCCCCCGCTCTCACATGCCTTGGGTCATAAACCTTTCTTCCGCGCAGCTCTGCCTCGGAACCCCATCCTGTTCCCAGCGCGACACCTCCCTCCATTCCTTTCATGGTCCCGGATCCTTTGATAAAACCCCCTTTCCTTTGTGCCCGTTTGTCTTACTCGTTCCCAGGCCACCACCTGGCCCTGCGGATACTGTTTATTGCCCCCCCCTTTGTACAGTAGGAAGCTTCTCCCATCAAAGGATCCATGAGTTGATCAAAGCCCCCACCCCATGAGATCCGATCGACCACATACATTCCGTGAATCGGCGGAATGTCCAGCTGCGCGATAATCATCACCTGTTGTGACCGGGGTGGGGACTTCAACTGTAAATGTGTGTGGGAACGGGCCTGAAGCGGGGATTCCGAGGATGTCTTTCCTTACATCAAAGTAATGACAGAGATGTGTTTGACGTAATAAAGCAATAAACTTGTGTATAAGAGGCCAGGCCTCAGAGATGCGGCTAGAGCACCTCGAGAAGATACCCTGTTGTTTGATTTGACGTGTTCTGCTCCGTCGGAATAAAACTTCTGTTTCCTGCCTTCCAGTCTCCAGCGCCTGCCTCTTTGTTTGGTAACTTGAGTGGGTATAGAGGCGGTTAACGCCGGGCAACTCTGAAAAAGGTCATCAGCCCTACCTTTTTCCACAATTGGCGTCCCAAACGTGGGGCCTATCAGCGACTCGTGGATCCAGTG
The DNA here is from genome assembly GCF_964263255.1 of Lissotriton vulgaris. Classification (NCBI taxonomy): domain Eukaryota; kingdom Metazoa; phylum Chordata; class Amphibia; order Caudata; family Salamandridae; genus Lissotriton; species Lissotriton vulgaris. The sequence continues at coordinate 1,007,652,151 of NC_141696.1, read as the reverse complement.
GGAGAGGTCCCGACGACAGAGTGAACGACTGCAACGATCGGGAGAGCTCCTGTCCGATAGACCCTCGTCTGACAGCCGATCATCCGAACTTCACTGGTTCCGAACAGACCTCTCTCGAGTGATCTACGGTCCTGACTGGGAACCATCAGGAGTGCCGCGAGGATCACGAAGAATAGAGGACGATCGGGCGCTGGATTCGGAAGACAAGAAACTGTCCATGCGGTCCGGGTAAGGTCGTGTAAACACAACGAATTGCGAACTGATTGTTTGATTTGTAAATACTAGTATTACTCTTTTGATTGATTTGTTTGGAGATTCATTGTCTGCAAACGGAGAAACAACAGGCTCTCTCTTTGCAAGCAGTGAAGGATAGGTAACGCAGACTTTTGTCCCCATTGTAATCCGTCGTGCCTATCTTTTCTCTCCCACTGATTGATTGTTTGAACCCGAACTGTTGTTCGCGGATTGTTTTCTGGAGATTCTCTGTCTGCAAACAGGGAAGAACAGGTTCTCTCTTTGCAGGTAGTGAAAGGGTAGGTAACGCAGACTTTTGTCCCCGTTGTAACCCGTCGTGCCTACTTATTCTCCCCATTGATTGTTTGATTGACCGAACATTGACTGTTCGATATTGGTTCTTGAGGTATTCACTGCCTGCAAACAACGAAGAATAGAAATATTCTGTCTAGTCTTTGCACGCAGTGATAAGATAGGTAGTGCAGACTTTTGTCCCTATTGTAATCCGTCATGCCTGTCTTCTCCCCACTGATTGGTAGCCTGTTTAGCCCAGACCGCTTATTAGAGATGAACCATCCGGCACCACTGGAAGGCACTCCTAATAAGGACATGTTCATGAAGCATGGATTGACCGCTATAGCATATAGCAAGCTGTGGCACAAATATACGAAAAAGGATCGAGAAAGTCAGTGGCCACTGATAGGGTCCTTTGATGAAGATAAAATAAGCGCGCTAGAAACAGCCCTTGGGAAACACAAGACAACGCCCACTATGCTTGATAGTCTTGGCATGTGGCGCAAAGAAACCGAACAACGTAAAAAGAGAAATGAGAGTAGGTTGGGAAAAGAGCTGCGAAAGGCAGCCCACCTAGCTGCTAAGAAACTAGAAGAAGAGATTAAGGAAAGAGAGGAAGCCAAACAGAAACCAGAGGTAGAAACATCAAACCAGTGTCCGGTTAGAACGCCCTCTACGCTCTATCCTGAATTGCCCTTGAAACAACGAGCCAACGATGATCTTTTGTTAGGTCCTCCGATCATCTATATGCCCCCTCCATACGCCCCTTCCCAACCCTTAGCACAGCACCCGCTACCCCCAAGCACAAACGAGAGTAGCGCCACAGCTTCGGCCCCCATGGCCTCTGTGCCGGCCGAACTCCTTGTATTAGATACTACACAAATGACAACGTTAGGCGACCCTGAGACCCGAAAGGCTGGTTCCGCAAGAACAAACAGATTAAGCAAGGATGAGCGAGCAGGGATTGACAAGATAGCGAGGACATTGGTAGAAAGAAAGGAAGGTGAAGAGTACATCACGGATATGTTCAACTCGTATGCAGGGAGTCACAGACGACATTTTACCGTACGACTGTGTTATCATGTCTTGAACGCATACGAGGACCGATATCGAGACAAGGGTCCCGAGAGCCTAACGACTCTGTACAGGAAGGTCGATATCGGGGATGAGGGTGAGTGTGATGTGACGGACCTCCTTACGCGTACGCTTGAGGTTCTCCGCCACCTCACTGAACAGGGATCGGAAGCTAAACCCACGACACCCGTAGCAACCGAACCACAAACTGAGCGATCTAACGCCATGATGCCAATAAGAGAGGCTGCCCCTTACTGGGTTCCTCCACGAGGTGAAGGAACTAACGATGATGTCAACCACAAAGATGCAAGAGGGAGGGTAGTATACAATTGGGTCTACCAGCCATGGGATCGGCAAGATATTCTGACATTTCGGAAATCTCTGCCTGATCTACGTAAAAATCCCACTGCCTTCTATACTGAATTAGGTACAGCCCTAGGTTCAACCATTATGACCCTGGCTGACATCGACTTGTTTTTCGGGTTATGTCTACCAGCTGATGTGTGGAAGCAAATCCGGAAAGTCGACCACCTTGAGCTGTTTGGACATACCTGGTCACAACTCGATGGCATTGATAGACAACGAGAACCTGGACAGAAGCCTTTGAAATCCATTTTAGACCTCCCAGATAAAATCGTACAGAAATTAAAAACCCTGATTCCAGAAAAGAAAGTGGACTGGTCGATAGTAACGGCTTGTCGTCAGAAACCCCAGGAGGATGTATCGGACTACTTCTCCCGGTTTGAAACGGTGTTCTCCGATTACAGCGGCCAGGACATGACCACTGCAACCGGACATCATCTGTTTGTCCAGAATTATGTTAAGGGTTTGTCACCAGAGGTCTCCCAGAAACTGCAGGCCAGCGAGAGTAGTTGGGCACCCTCCAAACCTGCGGCTATCCTTCAGATGGCCCAATATTACGAACACCAGAAAAATGAAAACGATAGAGCAACAGAGAAAAAGAAGAAAGACTTGAAAGAGAGGGTGATGATTGCACAACTGCAAGGGGTGACTATAGGACGAGACCAATACAAAGGAAACTATCAGACGACTGTCCCTAAGACCGCACCTCCCAAAGACCGCACTTCGACTCCCCACATTGGACGTACAGACATTAGAGAGGACCAGTGTGCTTTCTGTAAAGGATCCGGCCATTGGAAATCCCAGTGCCCGGTTCTTTTGGAAATAATCAGAAATAGGGACCCCAAGGACGTAGCAAGCGGACCGAGAAATAGGGGACAGCAACGAGGGCCCGCAAATGACACGACTAACGATAGATCAAGCAGACCAAATACATTTGACCGACCCAGACAGAACCAGTGCCAGCAATCTGACTACGACGATGCCCACGACTTCGCATAGGACTGCCAAGGGCAAGGGAGGGATCCAGTCGAGCTCTATGTTGACCAGCAAGGCCCTTATGTCACTGCTAAGGTCCTGGGTACAAAGTCTCCATTTCTGGTAGACACTGGCGCAACACGTAGTGCGTTATCTAAACGACTGATTCCAAGGGCACCCTTGTCTGGCTCACTTATCACATCGACAGGTTTCGATGGAACGCCCTCCACTAACCCTTTGTCCGCTCCGATCCTCTTCGACTTAGAAAACAACACCACTGACACCACGTTTCTGCTTTCCTCCAATAGCCCTGACGCCATTATGGGACTTGACTTACTGAAACACTTCCGAGCGACCATTAGATGTTCCCAAGACGGAGTTCGAGTTTTCCTATACGACAACCCCGTTCTGCTTAGACATTGCCCTTCCCGACGCATGTTTTCCATCACTGACGCTGACACATCCCTGCTTGACACTCTGCCTCCGTATCTGTGGGCCAAGACAGATTCGGACGTAGGGCGCATGATGATTGACCCAGTGCACATTACTGTCCGACCAGACGCGATACTCCCAAAACTTCCACAATATCGGATATCGCCCGAGGGCGAGAAGGCATTGGTAAAGATTATTCAGTCACTGATAGACGCAGGAGTGGTAGAGGAAGTGGTTAGCAACGTTTGCAACAGCCCTATCTTGCCCATCATCAAGAAACAAGGAGAGGGAGATGAGAAAGCATACCGCTTTATCATTGACCTTCGAGAGATCAACAAAGTGGTTGTACCCCAGTACCCCGTGGCCTCAGACATCACCACTATCCTGACTTTGATTCCTTCTACTGCCACCACCTTCACTGTCATTGACCTCAAAAATGCATTTTTCTCTATCCCCATCCACCCAGACAGCCGATATCTCTTCGGCTTCACCCTAAAAGCCCGCTCATATAGGTTCTGCCGAGCACCCCAAGGCTACACGGAAAGCCCCAGCATCTACAGCCAGGCCCTCAAGAGGCAGCTGGATCAAGTCCAGTTACCCGATGGAGTGGTGTTAGTACAATACGTCGATGACATCCTTTTGGCAGCTGACACCACTCCGCTAGCAGTCACAGCCACCATTCAACTCCTGCACTTCCTTGCGGAAAATGGCCACAAGGTTTCCAAGAAGAAGTTGCAATTCTGCCAACCCCAGGTCACTTACTTAGGCCACCTCCTGTCCAAAGACGGAAGGAAACTCACCCCCGACCGGATCCAAACCATTCTCGACACCCCTGTCCCTAAGACTCAGAAACAGGTTCGCTCCCTACTAGGCCTCACCTCCTTCTGTCGACAGTGGTTACCAAACTTCAGTCTCATTGTAAAACCATTGCTTTCTCTGCTAGCCAAAGATGTCCCTTCCCCCCTCCCTTGGACCACTGAATGCCAATCCTCCTTCACGGAATTACGAGATGCCCTTTGTTCGGCCCCTGTCCTAGGTACCCCTGATTACACTAAGCCCTTCTCCCTTTACACTCACGAAAGGGAGGGGTGCGCATTATCTGTCCTGACCCAGTCCATTGGCCCAAAGCAACGACCATGCGCTTACTTCTCTGCCACTCTTGACCCTGTAGCCAGAGCCTTACCTGCCTGCTTTTCGAGCTGTAGCTGCCGTTGCTATCTCTATCCGACAGAGTGAGGGGATTGTACTCTCGAATTCCCTCACTGTACTAGTACCCCATGCAGTTGACACCCTCCTGAACCAGACCAAGACACAACACCTGACGAGTGCACGACTGACTGGATACGAACTGACTCTGCTTGCACCCCATATCACCCTGAAAAGATGCACCACTCTGAACCCAGCAACTCTGTTACCCCTACCAGAGAATGATCCCGATGCGCCCCCTGTACATGACTGTGTGACCCTCACGGACGAACAGACTAGAAGTAGAATTGACCTCAGAGACACGGCTTTTCCTGACCCCGACGGAGAGCTGTGGGTGGACGGCTCTTGCATCAAACTCCCCGATGGCACCACTTCAGCTGCCTATGCAGTCACCACGGCTCGAACTGTAGTCGAGACAGCCCGCATCACGCAACGATCTGCACAGGCAGCAGAACTGATTGCCCTCACACGAGCATGTATCCTGGCAGCAGGAATGACAGCGAACATTTACATAGACAGCCAGTACGCCTTCGGGGTGGTTCACCATTTTGGGCTCCTTTGGAGGGAAAGGGGATTCTTGACCTCTCACGGCACTCCCATCCTACATGGAGATCTAGTCTCCGCCTTGATCGAAGCTGTCCTTCTCCCCAAAAGACTTGCGGTCATCAAATGCCAGGCACACAAGAAGGTGACAGACATCATTGGACAGGGAAATGCACTAGCCGACATCACTGCTCGAACGACAGCTGAAAATAGGACGACAACACGTATGTACGTGACCAGGTCACAAGCAGAAAAATGGACTGACGCTAAGGACACTATTAGAGACATTCAAATGGCTAGCACACAACACGAATTGACTGAATGGGCACGGGTGGGATTAAAAGACGACGAAGGCTGCTGGCAGACAAAAGACACAAACAAATGGTTGCTACCTGACTCATACCTGATTCCCATACTGACTATGGCACACTCCCCTGCTCACATAGGATCAGCCCCCATGATTGAACTTGTCTCCAGAGTTTGGCATAATGATAAAATCACAGACTCCGCCAAACGTCTGGTCCAACAATGCTTGATATGCCTCCAACACAACCCCTGGAAAGGAACTGTAGTACCCCGGGGAGGGTTTGGGGTCCCAAATCACCCGTTTGAAGTCCTGCAAATGGACTACATCCAGCTAGACAGATGTCAAGGTCTGAAATATGTACTTGTTGTGGTGTGTGCATTTAGCAAGTGGGTGGAGGCATACCCAACCCGTGACAACACTGCTATGGCCACTGCAAAGGTACTGTTAAAGGAATTCTTCCCTCGCTACGGCCTTTGTCGAATTTTATGGAGCGACAATGGCCCCCACTTCATAGCCGAAGTCATCCAGCTCATCTTAAAGGGGCTGGGTATCAAGCAGAGGTTCCACGCAGTCTTCCACCCCCAGTCTGCCGGACTTGTCGAACGACACAATGCCACATTAAAATTAAAATTGGCCAAGATAGTAGCTACCACAGGACTGAAATGGCCAGATGCTCTCCCCCTGGCATTGCTATTGATGCGTTCCACCCCCACCAAACACCACTTGACACCTTACGAGGTCGTTTTCGGCCGACCCATGAGCGTCTGATCTGCACCAAAACCAACTTCCATTCATGACGTCCCGGACGTCCTAATGTCTGATTATCTGTACAAATTAACTGAAACTCTGTCTGTCATTCATCAGCAGGTGCAGCAGGCCATCCCCGATGCTTCCAGGGGTCCAGGCCACGACATCCAACCGGGGGATTATGTACTAATCCGAAATTTTCAGCGGGCGAAGAGTTTGGAACCCCGGTGGTCGGGCCCCTGGCAAGTTCTGATCACCACCCGGACGGCTCTTCGAGTGGAGGGGAAACGGCACTGGCTGCATGCACACCACTGCAAGAAGGTCTCCTCGACCTTGGCCACAACAGAAAGCATCGACAACCAGGAAGAGCTCCTGAACAAGGACCGACCATCACTGAACTGCTATCCTGATCCCGAGGCACTTGAACTTGCAAAATTCTCTGATCCCACTGTGCCATCCAGAGAAGGGTATTTCCTAGGTCGAAAGGAGGGAGCTTCGGCTAAGTAGACCACGGACTAAGTTAAATCTCAGAACGGTGACCTAAACACCACCTAGGGTCACCCGGAGAGAAGCTAAACGAAGTCTGTGGTTCTGCCCGCTACCGAGCACCTTGAAGATGATGGAAGCGCCAGATAAGAAGATGATGGAAGCGCCAAATAAGAAGATGATGGAAGCAACTGGAAATACCCACTACAGAAACCCAAAAACAGACAGACTCCACAGCTCAAAGACAATTGCACTTTTCATCACAATCCTTTTCTGCTTTCTCCTCATGACCACACTCTGGATTGTGGAAGAAAATGCACCTGCTCATGAAACATTCCTGACCACTGCTCAGCCTACCACCATGAAGGAACATTATCTAATTTCGCTCTCTCCTCAACTCAGAGAGAGGCGAAAGGAGTTTTGGAATAACTCCTTTGTACAGCTGCTGCACCAGCACAATCTTGCCACCAATGCCACCAACTGTTGGATCTGTGGGTTGCTACCCCATGCCACTGGGCATTCAATACCTTTCATCCCTTCACCCTTCTCCATTCACGGCTCCTGCCTTGCTTGGCTGATCCTCCTGCAAGAAAGCTATAAGGACAATGCCACCTCCAGCAAAACCATGACGCATTTCTTTCATGAGGTCTGGCGAAACAAAACCAAGACTCACTTCTGCCCGCAGACCTCCAACGACTCTATCCACATGGACATCCCTGCTAAAGAACGAATTGAAATGCAGGTGTTCAACAATCCAACCAGACCCACCTTCTCCTACCTACGGAAACGAACGGCTGCCACCCTGACTGTGGCTCTATCTGTCATCAACGTCACAGGCCACATGTGCATAGAAGGGCTTGGGACACAGCTGGTAGGCCGCAGTGCTTGCCGTTTTACCAGAACTTTGGACTCCACCGATCCACCTTCCTTTGTATCGTCTCCAAACATGTACTTCGTCTGCGGCACAAAGGCTTACACCTGGCTCCCCAAAGGCTAGGGGGGCACTTGTTTCATCTCCTTCATCCTTCCTCCGACTTATGTGGCTCCAGCGAATCACCATAGACAAAAACGAGCCAAGGACATTGAACAAGCCGACTCAACAGGAGCACAGTTCCTCGATGCTATGAAGGGACTTGTTCCGCTCTGGGGCCCGATGGCAAACAGCCGTGCCATCCGACATCTGACTCAGGCAGTTGAGACAACAATGAACATCACAGCTGGTATCCTTGCTAACAACACCACCGAGCTTCAAGCAGTCCGCTTGGTGGCTCTCCAGAACCGCCTTGTCCTAGACGTGGTTCTTGCGGACCGTGGTGGAGCATGCCGCATTATTGGGTCCAGCTGCTGTACATATATACCGGACAATTCACCCTCAGTGTACAAAGCCATCGAACATCTCCACAGACTCTCTTCAGAAGTCCACCAGGAGCAGGAAGAATGGTCACTTGGTGGATGGTTCTGGAGTACTGTTAAGAACTGGGGCTGGAGACTGTTTACCATTATCCTGATTCCTGTAGTTGTGATATGCGGTCTATGCTTGGGAATTCAATGCCTGCCACCTCTGTGTTCATTATGTACAAATTGTATTTGCCCTAAGACTGTGGACTTTGGAAATGAACGCATGGGAGCATTGTATGATACCGAGGTTAGGAATTTAATGAAGATCGATATCGAGTAGGCAAGCTGGCTAGATATGTTGAAAAGGGAGGACTGTTAAAACTTAGGCTGCAGCATCAACATTATCGGCGCCATCTTGCCCCTTTTCGAGCCCATTCGTGCGCGTAAGCGGCAGCCATTTTGAGTACCATGGCCTCTCTGCCCATCATTGATAGCCAGCGCGTCTCTCTCTCTTTCTCTCCTGACCTCGCAAAGCATCCCCCGCACGCTGACAGCCCCCGCTCTCACATGCCTTGGGTCATAAACCCCTCTTCCGCACAGCTCTGCCTCGGAACCCCATCCTGTTCCCAGCGCGACACCTCCCTCCATTCCTTTCATGGTCCCGGATCCTTTGATAAAACCCCCTTTCCTTTGTGCCCGTTTGTCTTACTCGTTCCCAGGCCACCACCTGGCCCTGCGGATACTGTTTATTGCCCCCCCCTTTGTACAGTAGGAAGCTTCTCCCATCAAAGGATCCATGAGTTGATCAAAGCCCCCACCCCATGAGATCCGATCGACCACATACATTCCGTGAATCGGCGGAATGTCCAGCTGCGCGATAATCATCACCTGTTGTGACCGGGGTGGGGACTTCAACTGTAAATGTGTGTGGGAACGGGCCTGAAGCGGGGATTCCGAGGATGTCTTTCCTTACATCAAAGTAATGACAGAGATGTGTTTGACGTAATAAAGCAATAAACTTGGGTATAAGAGGCCAGGCCTCAGAGATGCGGCTAGAGCACCTCGAGAAGATACCCTGTTGTCTGATTTGACGTGTTCTGCTCCGTCGGAATAAAACTTCTGTTTCCTGCCTTCCAGTCTCCAGCGCCTGCCTCTTTGTTTGGTAACTTGAGTGGGTATAGAGGCGGTTAACGCCGGGCAACTCTGAAAAAGGTCATCAGCCCTACCTTTTTCCACACTCTTACTTAAATGATGGTCCGTGTTATATCGTTTGTGCTCGAGATAAAAGAGCTTGGAATAATTGTCCTGACTGTTAACTAACTTATTTTTCAGAAAATATTTACGGACATCGAGAAGGAGAAATCAAGATATTTATTTAAAATATAGTTGTCATTTTGTGACAGTGTCCAATATATTAATATACATTTGAAAGAAATGTATTAAATATAAAAAACATATGTGTATCAAAAGCAATTTGATTTTTGATTTAATTGTCATTGTTGAGTGACCAGCAATGCCATGTTTCCTGCGATGGTGAGCATTTTGGTATGGATGTGAAGTTTATGCCACATGGACAAAACACACTGCACTTTTTTATTGTCTTTGTATCCACCGGGAGACAGGACGACTTTATCTGATCTGTCACAAATTGGTATATTTGTGATGAGGATAATTGTACATCAAAGATTACACAACACCAACCAAAACCCTATGTGACTTGAATAACTGCCAGTGTTGGGACTTTTAAGTCTAAGGGTCAGATGTATCAAGATACCGTTTTGCGAATCCTAAATAGCGTTTTTTTGCGAATCGCTATTTAGATTTCGTAAAACGGTATGTATGTACAAAATCGCTATTTTTTAGCGATTCCTTATTATTCTTTATTTGCGTATTCGCAATTTGCGAATTCGCAAATAAAGAATAATTTCCAATGCATTCCTAAGGGCCAGGAGGCCCATAGGAATGATAGTACAATAATTCTCAAATTGCGAATTCGCAATTTGCTAATCGCAATTTGAGAATTATTTCAAGGGTGCAGGGGTGTCTCAAAGACACCCTGTTGCACCCCTGAAATCTACATGTGTGTGCATGTGGCACACATACATGCCCTATTGGCATGTATTTGTATCACATGCCACCCTCACAAATGCCAATTAGGGCATTTTTAAAAGAAATCGCAAATTACCACTAACTACAAGTTGGTGGTAAATTGCGATATCTTAACACAAAGTCGCAAACCAAAAATTTGTCATACATATCATTTAAGGAATTGCAAAATTTGCGTTTCCTTAAATGCTATGGCAAAATAAGGAATCGCAAATAATTGCGATTCCTTAAATTGCGATTTTTTCATACATATGAAATGTAAATGTACATGTAAATGTACATGTATTTATATAGCGCAAATCACCGACCCGGTATCTAAGCGCTTGCTTAGGGAACCCGTCCTGGTATTCCCCTGTGAGATAACCCCGGCAGGGTATCCACAAGGTGAACGCCAGGCATCCCACTGCGAGGGGCCGTTGTGGTCTCAATGATCTAGAGACACAGCCTCCCTGTTGGATAACCAAGTGATAATATTGATCATAACAAGAGTTTGATGGGAATCCAAGAGACACCTTTGGGTTTCACTCATTTTCACTGTTGGCCCTGTGTTCTGTTTTTGGTCTACTCTGACAGTTTAACTATTTTGTTCGTTGGCTTCTGAGGCACCTAGGTAGGCTCGTGAGCTGTTGTGAGGTTACATGATATCCTCCATTTTAGACCCCTGGGTTTCTTTGTTATAAATACTGTTATTAGGGGATTGCAACCTAGGCAGGTCTTAAAATATCCCTTAGACCCTCACTACATTGTATGTTGTTTTGGTTAAATATTTAATTGTAACACAGCATCTTTTTGTGTCTCATGTTGTACAGCTTAGTTCTTTGCTTTGGTGTATCATATCTCCCCAGTGAGGGAGGCATCTTTGGGCAGAAGGTGCATACAGAGAAGTGCACACAAAGATATTGTCCAATAAGAAAACAAACTATGGGTGATTAACAGTGAGGGTGCTGCGACAGTGCTTTAGGTCCACTGCCCATTTCACTTGTTCCTTTGATTCTTTATATGTTAATTGTACATATTTTAAAATTTCAGCAGCTCATCAGTTTGTTTGATGTTTCCTTTCTAAATTGTTTTTACTATTCCTCAATATGTCCATCTTCACATATACCTTCAAACTCATCAATTCCTCTGTCATGTTTGGAAAGTAATTGCATGGCTTCTCAAGAAAAGTAAGAATTCTCAAAAAAACACAATCCCTACACCTAATATGAGTTTCAAATTACTCCTTTAGATTCCAGACCTGCATATTCTGGACAAATCCAGTAATGAATTGCACTTGCCAATAGGTTTTGGCACAAAGTTAAACAGTTGGTGGTCAGCAATAGGCAAAGATGGCGCTCTAAGGTCTATCACAAGTACAAATCAGTTAAGGCAGGTAATCTGGCACGGTGCATAAGGTAGGGAAAAACCACCAGATCCCCATGTGTGTGGCCAGCAGACCACTTATGCTATATACACAAATCCTCTGCACTCGTTCAAAAGTAAATACATAAGTTACATCAAATATCACAATGATCCTTGTCTTTATATTTTCAGATGTCTTTAATTTAAGAACTTCAAGCCTTCTGAGCCAACACGTGTTTCGTCACTGTTACAGGGGATTACCCCGTAACTTCTTCAGGGCTGAGGTCAGTTTCAAGTAGTCTCTTAATTCCGGTGATAGTTCCAACCGGGAAGGGTATCTATAAGTACTGATCCTGGAGAGGTAGACCAATTAGTCTTGTGTAAAGAAAGCTAAATATGCTTCCAAATGTAAGGGACGAAACACCTGTTGGCTAAGAAGGCTGAAAGATCTTGAATTAAAGACATCTGAAAATAGAAAGGCAAGCATCGCTGTGATATTTAATGTAACTTTATGTATTTACTTTTGAACGTGTGCAGAGGATTTGTATATATATGTTTCTGCACAAACAAGTTTTTTTCTATTGACATGCTGCATTATTCTATGCTTGTTGTACTGTACAAAATTTGCATCTGGTAGACACTCATTGAAATAAAGGTGTTTTGGAATGTTCGAGTCCAGTTACCAGATTTTTAAGCAGATCATCCAGTGATAGCAGACCCAAACTTGACTTCTGCTTTTTCTTCTGTATGATTTTTAGCATTGCACCTCAGCCTTTTGTGAATTGCCTAATAAAATCAAATATTCAAAATACACACCTCATTGGAACAGTCTTTGAGTTTGAACCATACTATTCTTTGTAAGAATGTGCATTCTGCTTTGATAATGGTTTTCTGATAGATGTAGTTCTTCCAAGTGAAACCATTTAAATTGATATTAATTTTTTCAAAAGGTATTGATAGACCAACAAAGCACCAACAAAATGGTAATACAAACAATCAAACTATAAACTGTTCATTTATATTATGTTTAGACCAATCTACTGACATTTTAACATATTATTATCCAGTATTTATATTAATTGTGCATTTAGGTAAATAGCAAGATGTCCAAGGACAGGAGACAGACAAGGACACCTGTGCCATCGTTAGTCCAGGATGAACCAGAGCCATGCCAGATTTCCAGCATTTCTACATGAGCTAAATAAGCATACTATTATATAAAATTGGAATCGTTTACAATTCTCATTGGTTATCCTGAAAATCTGACATCTTTCGCTATTACAGACTAACATGGGTCATTCCTTATATATGCAATATATAAAACTTTGCAGGAGCTTCTAAGGATGCCAACTGCAGTGTTATTTTTTTACAGTAAGTAGGATATCGATATTGTGGTCTGATTAGAGACAGCTGTAGATGTATTGTCATCCTCAATTAAAATAATGTATATATAAATGTATGCACATACTTAGATTGATGGGCTTTGCATCAGTCCTCTTTATCCATTTGTCAGTTCAGATGCCATTCAAATCTAGTTTTCTTCCACCACACCATACAGAATAGGGCAGTGGGCCATCCTACTTTAGCCATTAGCTATCCTACTATGCATGTAACTGCATTTTTTTCTGATCAGGTGTGCAAATCTGCCTAAAAAGTAGTGCACTTCAAAGCCTGGCTGCTGGTGGTTCAATACTTTACTTGCATGTTTTCCTTGCATTCGTTATTTTGTTTTAATTTTTTCCAGTCATTCTTGTGAGCTTAAAACTATGTCTTCGGGTTACAGTACATCAAACCCAAACATACCTTTTATTTTTCCCAATGAGAATCTTATTTTACTTTGATGTGTAGCAAAATTAAAAGTGATTATGTTACAATTCTAAGTAAATCTGCCTGTTAGGAAGATTGCTTACTCTTCTATTAAAATGATATACATTTTTTCTTCACAATTTTATATTTATTGCAAGCATAAAGTCATCATGTTTAAGCACTGGTGTGTTTTTCCGAATTTTTATCTTTCTTTTTATGACATGGAGAAGCGTAGCTCAATGTTTGGAGCGGCAGAGGTCTGGCCCGGGACCAGGGTTCAATTCCCACCTCAGTGGCTCTTGGACTCAATCTCCCCGGATCTGATAATTCTCGCCTCAGTGCCTAGTCTAATCATGAGTCCCACTCTGTGACTCTGGGCAATAGCTTGCTTAATCTCCACAACGGTCCCAGCAGCGCTTGAATGCCTGGCTTCACCTTGGGGGTGCCCAGGAGTGGACATCTCACAGGAAAAGCCAGGAAGGGTTCCACAGCGGTATGAATACAGCGCTACGAGACCTCTGGGTAGAAGGGGCTATATAAATACAAACACATTTGCATGACATGTTTGTAATAATAAACCATCACTCAAGGATATTGAGGTGCTTGTTTTAGACTGTGACTGATCTAGGTGAAAATATCAGAATTTTTTTCTAACTTTTAAACAAATAATTGTTCATTGTATTTCATTACCTTCCACTACTTTATGAAACTTACATTTAATAAATGTTGAGTGAAGTAAATGTTATACGATTTTCAACATTTAAAGAAATATCCAAAATAACTCTTCAATAGAATCCACATCAGACAAAAAAAATGGGAAGACAGAGATAATGCTCAGAGAGTTAAACTCTGAGACCTTTATTTTGACATTGTGGCAGTCCTCCCTCCACCAAGGTACAGCGGTCACTCTCCAGCCAGCTTCCAATCACACCTTAGAGGCTGTGTTAGCACCTATTAGTCAACAATAAGATCTATACCTCTGACACCACCATTGTCCACTAAAGGTAACAGTATTCACCGCCTGATTTTTGCATTATTAGTATGGAGCATTGATGCTGATTGGCCAGTAGTAGTGTTGTATGCAGGGCCGGCTTTGGGCATAGGCGACCTGGGCCAAAAGTCCGAGGGGGCCAGCAGGAAGCTGACTGACTTGATATCATGTAAACAGCAGCTTGCACTTGATCTCAATGGAGTACCAGTAAAGAGTTTGTAATCAGCCCTTAATGTATCTCAGCATAATTGTTGGCACCCCATCAACCACTGCCCCCCTTGCCATCTTCCTCACACCTCCTGCTGTCACCCCCGCACCCCCCCCCCAAACCCTAAAACAAACACCAAATGCTCTTTCCGCCAGGGCGCTATCCCAGTCAATCAGATTGAGAGCCGGCCCTGGTAGTGTCTTCTCCTTCCGGGAGAACATTGGCACTAAGTATATTAGGATACAGTACAAATGAAATGAAGAACGTATTTAAACAACAATTTCATGGCGAGGTTACTAAAAAACACTGAAAAAAATCCAGTTTAGGAAGTAAAGAATTTAAGTTTAAAATCCAGTATAAACTGTCACATATAGTGAGGGGTATAGTTTACAAACTTTTTAAAAAAACATTCTGTTTCCTTTCTCGCTCCAGAAGAAACAGAACTAACTAATCGGTAGAAAAAAGAAACTGCGCACCATGCCTTTTGTGGGTTCGTTAATATACGGCAAACACACATAGGTCGTATAACTGTGTTTATGAAGTTTTAATTGTTCTGTCAACTTACTGGCGAATGTAAACTCAGAAAGCTTAGCAGATCAAATAGAATGAAGATAAACATTTAACTTAATGACATCAGCAGTCAAATGGGAACATCTGTGGTTCACTTTAAAAGGGATCTCTGGATATTATTGTGTTTACCCTACAGATAAGCACATGGGTCGCATGCACGTATAAGCTCCATTCAATAACAGAACTCAGAATAGCACACCTCCAGGGCCCAAACCAGCAGTATGTTATAAATACAGAATTTCTTTCTTTTTTTTGCTGTTTTGCAACCATGGGAAAAACAATAGAACTGAACTTTCCCTGAACCTTCAGTTTCAATGGCCTCTGTCCATGTTGACCTAACATTACATGCTGAAACCTGATACCATCAACCTCACTCCTGCTCAGGCACACTGTATACACTCCTCTGCAATAGTAACTTGGCACTCCCACACTAACAGCAACAAAAAAAAGAATGACTGTTTAATGTTTGTTTAGGATGTTATAATCGCGCGCTTATTCAATAATCCAAATATGCCGCTCATGAAGAAATTAATTTCGCTCTTTGTGAGGTCTAAATACTATTTTGCTCGCTCAATTATACATACTGTATCACCCAAAAAAAATCTCCCTGGTAACCCCCTATCGTATTTGCAGACAGATGATTTCATCTTTGCTGTGTGGCTATTTCATGGATGTTGGATTTGCTCTTTTGAATGAGTCACGTCATTAAATTAGCAGGAGCTCGCGCCTATGATCGAAGGAAGCAGGCGAGAGTGTTTGTAACGTAGGCAGCCTGAGAAACACGTCTTTTATTTCAGAACCGGAAATTAAAACATGACAGTAACACGGAGTGAACCAGCTAAAGGAAATATTTGGTGTGATGCGTGTGGACAGAGTGATAAATGAAAATACAAAATAGATGAAGTATTTTGTATGCGCACGACATAATTGTGCATTCCTCTTAAGAAGGTCTCCGTGTTAGATTGGAAGGCCTTGTATCCGTCAGTACTTTCATGCAGTGCTCAGAAAGGAGCAAATTAATTATGATGAAGAGGTGAAATTTTAATTAGACAAAAACCAATTTTGGGAGCGTGCTCTTTTTAATCCTCTATTGTTTAACTGGTAGCACTAATACGAAATGGAATACCTCTCTTTTCAGAATGCTGGAGTACTTCTAAATTGCACTAAACTACATTGTCAATCAAACAGCATAAAATATTAAGTCGTCACTGCCCTTTCAAATCCTTTCTACTGGAATTCTCTAATTGTTCCCTCTCTTTATCTCACCACAGCAGTAAGTAAATAAATTAACAAAATAGCTTTTATCGCAGAGAATAACCTTTTAACTGAGGGGATTATCTCTGGTTTATTTTTCATTTCTCTCGCTGAAGATAGCAGTTCATGCCTCATTGATTAGTTTGCCGAGGTGGTGACCAGAAATGAAAACAAGGTCTCTCATATATTGCCAAGACCTGTACAAAGAAACGAAGCAAAGCAGATACACGTCATGCTTCCAGAATACAGTTTCCAAGATTCGTTGAGCAAGGGTCATGAAGGGGTCATGTATTCTAGTCAGCCTATGCCCAGGAACAATTCCACTCTAACAAGAAAAAGGCAAAAACATTTCATTTGATTTGTGAGTGCAGAAACCGTGTAAAAATTTCCACAGGTAGAACATGGAATTTCCGTGCCTCCCTAAATCGAATGGAGCATCACACAAAATAGGCGTCATTATTTGTATTTGATGTTCAGTCAATAAAGAGAGGTTTGGTGAAGTTTCGAAAGTTTCTTTTTTCTTTAAGAGATTAGTCGGTATTTTATTCTTTATATTCAGATTTGGCAAAGAGATCATATTAAGAAACTATCGAAAATAAGTGAGCATAGAAAATAACAGCGTGTTCCATTCTGAATTTAGAGGCTTATGTACAAACCCATTGCGCCACTGGTGAAAACACTTTTATTGGCGCACCGGCAGTGCAACGGGCTGCAAAATATTTACAAAGGGCAGATAAAGTCACCCTGCATGACATTTCGTAACCTTGTAAGTATGTTTCCCTTTAACCGCTTAACCGTGGTGCGGCCGTTTAGCAGAGAGGTTGGGCCGCGTTGGCCAACAGATGCGCGCAGCACTATGGATTTAGTGCTTGCGACGGCCGTTGGCCGAAGAACGTGGTGAAGGGGTTAACGCATATATCTGCATAAAAGGGCCCTTCCATGAGTGTTGCTGTGGGTGGTCCCACGCAACATGCATGGAACTTGACGCATTCACAGTTTTACAACATTTTGTAAACCTGGGAATGAGTCAGAATCCCATGCATCATCAGGGGAGGAGTAAGGAGGCACAACAAGGAGAAATACTATTTTTCTCCTAAGTTTTTCCTCTTGCTATACGTGGTGCATTAGGCAGCATGCATAGAAAGACAAAAATTCTTTAAATAATTGTTTGTGTGCAGGAAGATGTCCCTACCTGCACAAAAATAATCATACCCTCCGCAATGGCACCCCTGCAAAATGACGCAAGGGTGTCTGCGATGGTGCATGGCTGATGTTTGTGCGCTGGTGCAAGGATGTCAGGAATGTGCTGTATCTTGTAGACACAGCGCATTCCTTCTCTTTTATTTTGACGTACGGCAGAGCAGCAGGAAGGCTTGCTGTGCTGCCATGCGTCAACATATTTTAAATGAGGCCCTTAGTCTCTATTCAAATCTAAAGGTCCTATCCTATCCTAACAAATATCCATAAAGAATTCCCTTTGGAAAAGAGCATGTAAACCCTGAAGCAAAGTCAGATAAGTGAGAAAGGTAGAACATCATAGAAGGTAGTTCCGGGGACTCAGTTGAGTTCTCCAAACAGCTGCAGTAGCTTGGCTAAGACAGGTAGAAGGAAATAACCACAACAGTAGCTAGTCTTGTCATAGGGATAAAAAGTCTCCTCGCTTAGACGAAGGATAATCGAAGAAAATCACTATTGGCAATAGCTTATGAAATTTTTCAAACTAGCACCATAAAGTGCTAAATGGCATGACCAGGAATGAGTGCTCAGAATGCCTTGACTCTTTATCTAGGAACACATACTATATAGAAAAGCCACTAAACATGTTGCAAAAACCAGAAAATATGTCATAAATGTCCAATGGAGGAAGATCTTTCAATGGTCCGTCGTCTTCATACTCGATTTCAATGGTAAATGTCCATGTTGATATGAAGTGACTCAGATGTGGCTATAGCATATTGCAAAAAGATACATCTACAAAGGTTCTCATGGAACCTTTTTGCAAGCCAACTCTATTAGTTGCTTAGTGTCCCATTGTGTAACAATGAGCTGTTCTGTAAAATGAAACTCTTAAATCTGATATGTCCTAGTTAGATCACAACATTTTAGCTACAGCATGCATTTTCTTTCATTAATACGCTTGTTCATTATGAATATGTGGCAGAGGAAACAATTTAAATACAGTAAAATCATATGCTGTGAGGAAAAGAGAAATACACATTTCAGGAAACAACACATTCATAATGAGGTCAGGTTCTACAATTCAGTTATAAAATTAATTCATCTTTTATGAAATCATTTATAGTCTTAAAGGCATAGAGAAGAAACAAAGAATAGTGAGGCCAGTGTGAGAATGATAGAAATGAGAGCTTTCTGCCGAAATAAGCAGCATAGTCACGTTTGCACAATTAATTAAAGCACATATTCCTAACGTCTTTTTTATTACATGTTTTTATGTTAATGTTAAGGCATATTTCTATATTAATAGGTGGTACATTTTTCGTAAACTATTTCAACTTCCTCAGTGTCATATTTCCGTTATGAATTTCTTATGTTCTATCTATTTTTTAGATAATATAACAGTTAGGCACAGGCAAGGTTATTGCAGTACCATCTTCTAAAGCTTCTCAAATTGTTTACTTTTTACAAACTCGATTTTTACAAATGGTCATTTTGCTAGGTATAGTCTAACTTTGGAAGAATAATTTTAAGCTTTTGGATATTTTATAACAGATTTTTTTTTATTTATTTTAAATTCTTACTATTTACTTATGTAACTATATTCAAGGTAGAGCACAAAACTTTGTGAAAGTGAAGCTTTATTTAGGATCCAAAAATGGCAGGTGTTATGAAAGGCAAAAGCTAAGGGCTGACACAACATTACAGTGTGTTGCCCTAAACATGACATCACTGCATAAAAAGCGCCCAGCAATGACTGGAGAAC
This sequence comes from Lissotriton vulgaris, assembly GCF_964263255.1. Lineage (NCBI taxonomy): Eukaryota > Metazoa > Chordata > Amphibia > Caudata > Salamandridae > Lissotriton > Lissotriton vulgaris. The sequence goes on along the minus strand of NC_141696.1, from coordinate 1,007,632,935 downwards.
TTATGGTCATGGCAGGGACGAGATGACATGCAGTGGGTGACATATCTTCCAATTAGGCCTTCATTAAAAACAGCCCGGTTATTTGCAATATGGGCCTAACTGCTGCACATATCTCAAATATGAGTTTTGTGATAAAAATTGGTATGTCAATCCTGTCAGAATTTATGGAAGGAAACATGATTTGGGTTTACCAGGAAATACAGATTTGATATGTTAAATAACAAAATTCATATGCTATTTCCGAAAAGTTGTAATCGGATGATATTTATTGCACCCAATAAATTCTCACTCAGATTTTATAAGGAGCAACTCGTAATAAGGCCACACACACACTGTCTGAAAGTGATTGATAGTATGAACAAAATGTGAATATAATGTGCAGTTTAACATTCAAGCATTTTAACCATTGTGCTGCTCAGTCTAAGAAATGTTTACACAGGACAGTCAAATATGTCCGTTTGGTGTTTGATTTGGTGGCTAGTCTATGTTGTAATAGTCTTTGCTGACTTTTTCAATGGTTAATACACATAGACTGATGCCAAATACGGGTTAACAATACAGTCACCTTAGAAAACAGAGTTGAGTTTAGGTGTGAGCATATGTTCGTTGTTTTTTGAGTCACTGGTATTTTAGTATAGCACGGGTAAATCCTTTTTATCTTTTGTATTTTAATGGCAAACTCAGTTATTGCATGTTACGTTTATTCATCTTCTTAAAGAATCCATTCTCATTGTGGATTTTCATAGCTTTATTGAACAGAGAAAAGAGGAAAGCCGACACGTGTTTCACCCTATGTGGCGAGTAGCGCCAGGGCTTTCTCAAGGCTAAGCAGTTATGTCACATCATTTTCAGGTTTTTCCAACATTCGAAATCACAGTATAGTAAATATGCATAAAAATGGGACCATTGCCTAATACCGGATTACCTGGAGGACTTTGCTTCTACAAGATCTTCGATTTAAAGATACTTTTTATGCATATTTACGAGATTTTGGAGAGGAAAGGTAGCCAAGAAATTGGCCTATGACTACTCGGCTCCTGTGGATTGAGATTTGCTTTTTTTTAAAGGAGAGGCTAGAAGCATTCTTCCATTCTTGAGGTAAAGTTTCAGATTAAATTATCTGGTTCAAAATCACTCTAAGGTGGATGCTTACAATATTAGGAACAAGGTGTAAAATTTTTGGTAGAGAATGATTTAATGGGGAGCCTGATTTGGTACACTTAACAAGGCTTAAAGCCTGTTCAGTGCTGAGTTGAGAAAAAGTGTCCAAGACTGAAGAGGTGCAGAAAGCTTTGCTTTCTACTTGATGGACATGAATATTATGTTTGTTCATTATAAAGGTGTTGAAAACATTGTCCACCTTTGTCTGAAAAGAATTAGCAAGTGTATTGTAGAAGACTTGACTGGAGATGTTGTAAGTAGACTCAGTCTTCAGTTCTTGGAATGTAACATTTTATTGGAGAAATAAATTGTTTAGCTTTTTGTAGTCTGCAATGAATTGCCTTCAAATCTCTCTATCCTGAGTTTCATAGTTAGCTCTCTACCGCCACTCTATCCTTCTCAAAACTGTTTCTGAGCTCTAAGCTTTTTAGAGACCCAAGGATATGAATGGGTTTTGCTCTGATTCGTAAAGTTTTCTGGAGCCAGCACATTTATTGCTGCTTCAATCCAGGAAGAATATTTCTGAAGAGCTGCATTAATATCTGTTGTATCACTGAGCTTTGTGTCAGACAGCAGCTATATGAGTCCAGAGGAGTACATTTTGTGCCAAGCATGACCTCTGCTACCCCGAGGGTTGACATTGCATTGAGATGATGGGTAAGGGATGTTAACCTTAAATATGATGACTTTAGTGATCTGACCACAATAATGGTAGGGAATCAGTTACCTGAAGAAAAGGATTACTAGTGAAAATGCCATCCAGCGTGTGGCCAGCAGTGTGAATGGGAAGGTTAACCATCTGATGTAGTCCTAGGCTAGCCATTGTGTAAATCATACAGTGTCTATATCATCAGTCTTCTCAAGGTGGAAATTAAAAAAAAACAGCACAGAGAAGTTTGAGGAACTAATACTAGATTAAAGCCATGAGCTGAAGTCCTAGACAAAGGAAGTTCTGATGCCTGGAGGACGGTGACGCAGACTGGATTATGGACTGCTAGTGAGATAGCATATGTGTGGATGCAGAGGTTACCTCTGCCCACTGCAATCGTGTAGACACTACTTAGTTTTGGTTGGAAAAACAGAATAATTAGGAACAGGTTTAACTAACGGACAAGACCTGACATCAGACAGCAATAACTATAGATAAACACCGTGCATGGTACAAAAATATATAGGTTTTATTTTATTAAAGAGGTTTCTTTATAGTTAAAATACAAACATGTAAATATTTAGGACAATATACTGACACTGACATGCTTTACTATCTTTTTGTGTGCATAGGTTCATTTGGATATTTGCATGGCTTCCTGATGAAGGCCCTCAGCCGAAACACGCGTAGTTACTTTTAGCCATGTTTTTAAACTACAACGATCAGTGTGTTTAAATAGCTTCCATACAGTTCCCAAATAATGAAATTCTTTGAAATGTATTGAACTGTGCTATGAACAAAATTGTATATTACTTTGTATATGTAGATTGACCATCGCATGTATAGTGGAGGCATACACACAGAAAAACATAAAACAAAGCAAAAATGTTTGTATTTTAACTATAAAGAAACCTCTTTAATAAAATAAAACCTATATATTTATGTACCATGCACGGTGTTTATCTATAGTTATTGCTGTCTCATGTCAGGTCTTGTCCGTTAGTTAAACCTGTTCCTAATTATTCTGTTTTTCCAACCACTGTATACATCCCGAATTAGGAACTCTAGTCGGGGATACCCCTTCCTTTTTTGCATATATTGACACTACTTAGTTTTGTCATTTCCGTTTGCTTGCTGTATCTGCTAGAGCACTAAAGCTTCTGCAAAGTGACATGTTAGAGCTATGTAAAACAACTAATCAAAAAGAAATGATCATGCCCAGTGAAGGATCAGACGGCTCTTTGAAGCAGCCCTCATAGTACCCTATGTCAAACAGAGATACTATTTGGGGTGAACAGATGTTAGGGACTTACTTGGATAGTGCCTTTATTAAATTATGCCAGTATTTGTGTCCTGAGATGGTTTACTAAATGAAATACTTCGGGTTTGTTAGATTGAATGAGCACAAGTATCACATGTCTCGAATCAAACCCAACTGCATGTTCAGATTGATACAAAAATGGGTATCCCTCTAACACAGCCCTTCCAAGTTTTCTAGGTATATATGCGATTTGCTGCTCCCATATAGGTTTTTTCTTTGTATTCTGTGGCTTCTAGTCTTGCGTATCCCAAAGTTAAAACAAGGAATATAAGTCTGACAATAAAAGGAATGTGGACTATCTAGTCATGCACGGACCAAGTAAATATAACCGCTAGGCTACAAGCAAAGCTTTTTCTTTTTCTTACCACTGCTGCAAAAGAAGGGGTAAAAGGCAAGCATGTCAAACATTTTGTCTTTTTAGGCAATCCAATTGCAACAATGTTTTTGCTTCATGCTATGCTTATCAAGTGTGAAATTAGTGATGAAAATAGTGGCATGTGAGCACCCACCTAGCCAGATCAGTTAACATACTATTCCAGGCTTAGCAGATCCCTAGACCAGATTCACGTAGAACCCCAAATGTCGGCATGGAGTGAGCAATTTTAAAGTGGAGCTCAACATTCCCATTTCATTTTTTGTGTTCAATCACCACAAAAACAACTGCAATATTTCAGAAGCTCTGCGAAACCATAGTGCTACAGCAATGACTCATCACTGTATTTCTGTGCTAACCTTTACTGACTGTCCTGGTTTTTGTTTTTTTTAAAGCCTGGCCACCCTACAATGATCAGAAATAAAATGTAGCCTAAGTCCCATTGAAGGAGTCTAAAACAAGATTATGCCGGGTGAACTCCTCATACTTGTAGGCTTCTGAGCAAAACATCTAGCCCAGTACTTATTTGTTTACAAATTAAGCACTAAATCCAGCAAATATCTCACTTGTATAGCTCTACACAATACATAATGGCTTCTGAGCACTTTGTGAAGATGGTGCTAATTTAACAAACAGCAGAGTAAGCCATGGTGGAACTGAACTTGGCTAGTTAAGTGACACTGCATGGCACCTACAATGAGAAAGTATGTGTGTGCAAGCCACTGAAAGCTCAACCAGATGCGTGCTGTAGCTCAGCTCTAGTTCCTCTTGGACTCTTGAGCTCAAAATGAGACAACTTTTAATGTGGATTCTGCCTGCCTCCCACGTTCTAAGCCCAGGCACCAAAACATAAAGGTAGATTATTATTAACCTTTGCTGTAAAGGATAAAGGATAAAGAAATGTCTATCTAGAGGCTAAATTGCACAATGTGAAACTACAAAATATGGGTAGATCTTGACCAAACTGTGAGATCCTAGGCAGAGATATGTTTAAAAGTGCCACCTTTATTTTTATCATCACGTATGAGAATACCTTAAAATAGGTGAGCTGAAGATGCATGGTGTACAAAAACCTATTGTATTTGACTTAATGGGCAATAATGTTACTCCACATATAATATGAACAAAGGACACACATCGTAACTGGCTTGCCTCTTATTGTTCACTAAAGTGGCTGCTGTCTTTGAGAGGGGCAGGAATGTTAATAAGCTGACATTTTAAATGTATCAGTTTTAATAAATGCTTCCAATGCAGGAATATAATTATATATTTTAAGGGGAAACTTTTCTGCTTTTCAGAATAAGGAATTAACATCAAAGCATTAACCATTGATCTAAAACAGACAAATAAGTGGAAGGGATTTCTATCTAGCAGGGGAATTGCACAGTTTGAAACTATAAAAAAATGGGATCAATTCTGGTTTCCCTGTTTGCGCAAATTGTGTGATGCTAGGCAACTATTTTATTTCCCCCTGATGCAGTCTTCTTAATTATCGCATATGAGAACACCTTCAAATTTGTGAGTTTATGATGTGCCTAGCACAGAAACCCATTGTGTTTAATGTATGAAGCCATAAGGTTTCTCTACCTATAATAATATAGGGCACACATGATAACTGACTATCCTGTTAGTGTTCACTAATGGCATTTTGTCATCTTGGATCAGTCTGGATTTTTTTTAAGTTAAACTTTAAAAATCAGTTTTAATAAGTGTGTCTTAATGCAGTGATTTAAATCTGATATTTTAAGATACAAGGGAAACGCTTCTGCTTTCCGGAATTAATAAGAATTTAAGTCAGGCCATTTATCTTTGGTGTAAAAAAGGAGGGAAAGAGATGGCCATCTAGTTGCTAATTTAAATTGCACATTGAGAAACTATAAAACAGGAGACCAATCATAGGTTCCTTGCTTGACAAATTGTGTGGTAATAGGCAAATATTTGTATTTCTCCGTGCCCAATTTTCATTCATTGTCCCATATCAGAACACCTTCAAATATGTGAGATTAGGATGTTCACAACATCTTGTGCAAAAACTTGTCTTTGATTTCTTAGGCTGTGATGTTGCTCCAAGTAGAAGAAGAAACTAAGGCATATATAGGGCACAAATGGCAACTGATTTAATGCTTAGTGTTCACTAATGCAATTGTCGTTTGGGTGGGTTTAAAGCTATCAGTTGTACTAAATGCAGTGATATAATCTGATATTTTATGGTGAAATGCTTTTTGAAACTGCTTTTGAATCTTGTAGAGATTTTATCATATTTTTACATTGCTGCATGATTTACATGCCAGATATTTTCATGGCTCTTGCCTTGTCCAGGCCTGTTAGTGCCAAGCCTGACCCCTTAGCTCTGATCTGGCAGGTGCTCCCTGGTAGTGTATTGGTTCACAAGCCTCTTATGAGAAAAGGGTCCTTTCTCCTTTTAGGTGTATACAACTTACTTGCAGTGCAGCAGATTACCCTTGCTCACTTATTTGTACAATACTGTGGGCTGCTGGGCTGCTGATTCTTTGTCCGGCTGGAGAACCCGTAGCTATCCTGGTCACTGGTGATGCAAATGGTACCATGCAGGTGGAAAGCAGTGGGTGGCCAATTTTATGATGCCAGCTGCTATAGCAACAAGGGGCCTCAAATGGGCAGCTCTGAAGCTCTGTCTGTGCCAACAGAAGGCAATTCTGCGATGGCACATACTACCTGGAACGACTGCTCTGGCACTGGCAAGCTGGTGCATGCTGCAAATGTTGGCCATGCAGCAGGTGCTTTGCAATATGTATGAAGGTAAAGAAAGCCGTTCACTTAACTGTGCAGCACATGTGCACCTGGAAACTGCTGGAGGAGTCAAGCAAGGGGCAGTAAGAGCACGCCCCATAGCCCTGGACATTCTCCTGCTTCTCTTGTGAGCTTTTTTAATATGGGCCCACAGGGAAATGTCAGTGCATGACAGCACCAACCCCCCACTCTCTTTGTGGATGAGTCCCCTCCCAGCCTTGACTCATTTAGCCAAGCCTGAAAGTGAAATCTGTTATGCAAGGCGTTCTAAGGGCAAGCCCAAATTACAATAAAAATGTGGCAAAAACCGAAAACCAAAGGCAAAATTGAAATACACAGAAATATAGGCTGGTCCGGTCCCGCTCGCTCCCCCGTGTCTACAGCCGTGGCAACTGCATGTGAAAAATTTGTTTTTGGACCCTCTAATTCTCGGCACCTGCTCCATGAGTCACCTCAAAACTTTCCAGACAGCAGCTGAAGTGAATTGAACACTAGTTTTGAAAGTTTTGTGAAGATTCATCAAATGGCACAAAAGTTATTAGCAAAAAAAATGTGTTGTCCATAAGAGCTAGGTCCTAACTATAATTACCCACTGGCAACCGCCAATAGTTAAAATATATATATTCACTGACAAAATCAAGGGTTAAAGTAGTGGTATAATTAGGTTTATTTGTCAGAGACAACATTAACCTTTTGAACTAAAAAAACACAGAAATTAACCAGTTATAATTAACCAAGCTTATTATAACTTGTAGCCCGTCATGCACTGCTTATGACCCCACATACTACATCACTTATGACATGTTCCATGGCATCAATTATGACATCACTGATGACATTTCAAATGACATCAATGATGTCACTATGCAGACCATTCATAGTTCAGCCTCCTATATTTGGTTTACTCTGGATGTTATTTTACATTTGTCTACTATGAGATTCAAATAAGAGACTACAGAAAAATGCATACACATTTACAGAACATATTTTCAATTTCCTGTGTTTCATGATGTGAATATGTTTGCTGTGTCTGCCGTTAATCGTTGTGGATTTGGAGATCTAATACTTTGTAATTATAAGACACAAGTTTGGAGACTGAGTTCCAGTGGTCGAAGGAAACCAACTCTATTTGATAGAATGACCATTTAAAGTAAATTCCTTAATTATTACTTGTTTTTATGCATTTGCTTTTAGAAGAAGATCTTGTGATGAAAGAAACCTCTGTGAAGCATGACAGCCTAAACAGGTATCATGCACTGGTGGCAGGGAGAACTGCGTGATGTGACCATTCATCGTGGGGATGAATGGGTAAATTCTCATAAGGTAGATGATTGCTGCAACAGCATGTTTATGAGTAGGCCTGGTAGGCATGGTGGACAGGGTCTAATTTTGGGTTAGGAGATCATCTCAAAAGACCTCCACATTTAGGAAAGGCTGCTAAATATGATTGATGAACTTTTAATACAAATCATGGACTGTACCTGGGTGTGGGATTTGGATGTACTGGTGCAGCCTACAATGGTATGGTTTTGATTAATTATTTTGTTGTGTGACCTTATGTCAGTGTTGCTTCCAGTGGGACAAGTGGTGCTGTGCCTTTTGTCTTCTGAGTGCCTGGTGGCATGAGGGACTTGACAAAAGAAGATTGCATATATTGTATTCAAGGATATTCCTATTGAAGGCAACAAGACAATGTTAATATGGGTATTAAGCATTTTCATTCATGCAAAACTGCAGGAAAGACTGTTTTTATGAACTTTAGAGAAAGCGGGTGACTTTCATACAATTTATAGTCAAATCCTATTACATATATTTATAACAATGAAAGAACTTAAAATTATTTAACATATATGAATAAAATGTATAAAACATTTTACAAACAAAATATTGGCTGGCAATGAATACACATTGACTCCTCACTTTATTTGATAAACCAGACCACCAAGGCAAAATGGCAATTTTTTGCACAAGGGAAGTAATGTCATTGGTCAGAAATTAAGGTTCTCTGGTAAGCACAGAAAAACACGACTGAGAAGCACATCTCTGCAGTCATATAATGATACTGAGAGGGATTGTGATGTGATAATCCTTGCCTCATTCAATGAGGACATTCTGAGGGCAGAAGTGTCTTACAGAGACCTCAAACAATATTATCACTTGTTTGACCATCCCATGCACAGCTGTGCATGTGGGAAACTCCACCACATCCAACAGTTCAGTTAAGGCAGCCAACTACACTGCACCACATGGACATTAAGATTCGGGATCTCAGACTTTCCAACTACCCTTCCACCGATGACTCAAGGATCAATAGTCTACCACTCCATACTCCACAAACTACAATGGAACAGCTGTAGTTTTATTTCATCAGTCTGTCTGCAGGTTTTATGTGCAATATTTTGCAGCCATACTTAACTATATGACATGCTTTGGAGACTAACGTGAACATATTTTTGGTCCCCTGTTTAATCTATTACAAAAATAAAATACAAGTGATTAAGGAACATCTTATGGAAACAGCAGTGGGTTAAAAAATCAAACAACTATTTGCTTTCCAATATTGATAGTTGATACTTATCAAACAACTTAATCTTGTTAATAAGGAAAGCATAGTCTCTAACTAACTTGAATAATCCGAATAGATCATTCAAACGGCCTCTTTTGTATTTTCTTGATCTTATATTTCTTTATTTGAAATACAATTCGGATAAAGAGATGGACACATACTCAATTTAAATTCCTCTGTAAATAGTTCTGTGTAATGTTTTAAGTGTTATGCCCTAGATAGTGTCTCTATTTTAATGGCCCATGATCCGTCTGCCTGTTAACTCGTCCTTGATGAAAAGATTTCCATTCCACTAAAGGTACATTATACATATGTCTATATGCAATTACATTTTCCACTGTCTTCCGATCCATTTAAAAGATCTAGATCAACATAAAAGTAATAAAGTGACACATAATGGCAGGCAGTTATATTCCATGTACTTTTATCAGGTTTAACAAAGCTCCCTTTATCTAGAGGCTCCTTTTCATGCATTGGAAAGGCTTTATCAATCAGTCTTCCTCACACCTGGCAGAATGTGCCGCCATTTATACACACGTAGTTGTTATCAGATAGTTACAGACGCGAAATATTTTAACTTAACAGTCCGGTATTAAGAAGAAGAAATAAGATATGGCATGTCCTCTGGGGGTACCTGGCTAGCGAAGAACATAGAAGCAAACACCTTATAATGTATACCCTTTTTAAACAGGTAAGTAAAGGCAGAGCACACCAAAATATAAAAAAATACATTCAACAACAGGGGATATTTAAATGGTGATGCTCAATACACTGTCCTAAGACTTTTGTGACACATGCAGTGGGTTAATTTCAACATCTATCTGTTCCACAAATAATTTCTATTTTTTTGCTCCTCTGTTGAATGCAACAACTAAATAATTTCAAAATATCTTCAATAGGAATTGAGCAAAACATACAGCCCCTTTGCTTGAGTTCAAAGGGAAAGCTTTTTACTGTGCTGTTGAAGCACAATAAATCAACTTTCCTTTGCCACCTTCCTCTACAGCATAGTATAGTATAAGATACTGGTTTTATTACAAGCTCACCCACTAATAGGTTTTCGTTTGGAGTAACACATTTGGAGCAGCAGAATGTCACAATAAACTTTCACACTGAAAAAAAAACCATACAAGTGCCCAAATCCTCCCAGAACCTGCTTGTTTGTATAAGTGATCAACCTTGTCTATATAACCACAGAATTGAAAACGTTTCTGTAAAAAAGAGGGACCAGTAAAAGCCAGGCCAAAGCTCAGAAAAGTCAGTGTGGTCAGTGTGTGTGCGGAGGGGTGTGGGTGTGGGTCTGTTTGTAAGCATGTTTGTGTGGATGTGTTTGTGTGTGTTTAAAGCAGATCCTAGCACTGTTGTAGTAATGTGAAATATGTGGCAGTAATGCCCATAAGAAAAAGTCTCTTTTAAGTCTTGCTTGTTAAAATCTGTGCCGCAATTACTTGGAGTTATATCCAGAAAGTATGCGTCATTCAGTTCTGCGCACTATTAAATGAAAAATATTTGGAAAACATTGTGGCAGACTAGAATACAATGGCAAACACTGTTTTGTGAAAACTGAAATAATGTAGTGAGAACTTAAGTGGAACTGTTTGTGGCCAACATCATTAGTATATTCCAGCATGAATGTTGTGCTCTTATGGGTCGTCTTTTTGAGCACCACCTTTAGGCATTCCCGTTTTAGTGTTAGAGGGAGTGGTCCTCATTTTACTTTGTATAAATAAACAGACAGAATTATTACTGAGCTCGTGTCATACTTAGCACATTGTATTTACTAGTTACTGTTATGTAAAACCCGAGCATTTGTTCTGTTTAAGAGCTGGCCAAAATTCAATATAGGTTGGTGTGTAAAAAACTTTAATTCAATAAGATACATATAAAAATAAATCTGTCATTTACTAGGATTGACAACCCCAGATGTAGATCAAATTTCATGTTGGCGCAAAATATATTATATGAATATATCAAATGTAAGGACAGCACTTGCTGAATGTTCCCTTATCAGCACAAGATGACAGCTACAGTATAAGGGATGTATTTTTTGTTAGCGAGAATTTAAATCAATGTAAATAATCAGTGATAACATGTACAAATTTGAAAGACATTGAGCCAGGGTCAGTGTTCAGCTGGATTACAGAAATGGTCTGAGATACGACCTTCTTCTGAAGTCACTTTGTTGAAGTTGCTGACTATTCGAAAGCTAGACTAATCTGCTCAGTTTTCAAGAGTTTTCTCAATTGAGAGTAGTTTGGTGCTGACAGAGTTGCAGACTCTCATGTCTTAGACCCCCAACTATTCACCTACATGCTTAAGATGATGAACATTGTTGTTGAACATCTGGGAGGAGATCACTCATACGCCTTTGGCTGGGGTACATTTTACATGCCATAATTTAAAGATAGCTAGTACTTTTGACTTGCACACTTTGTTCATGATGCTGAGAGTTTTATTTTTTATTCTGTATTACACCAGCAGCCTCAGGATAATATTAGAATATTCAGAACTGGATAGATATTGCAAGATCTTACATATCGGCTGCTTTATGGTGCGTTCTTTGTTGTCTGGGGATTACATTGTTAGGAAGGTCAGTGTAGACCAAGTTACAATAGTTCACATGGATCGGGACTCTTCTCATTGGTTAGTTGTGAGGGATGTGAGGGATAGGATTATTGTCCTTAGAAGTGACAGATGAAGGATAATGCTCTTCACTACCCCATTCATGTATGGAAGAAGACTGACACGAAGATGATGTTTAAGTTTGTTGCTTGTTGTATGTATCTGGAAAATAGCCTCTTGCCATTATTAAACTGACTTATTTTCAAACGCTGCTCAGTTATGTCAAAACCTCTGAAAACTGAACTGACCAAACAATATCACTGTTGGAACCTACAAATCACCTTAAAAGATCAGAAGGCACAGTCAAAATTCACCAACTGGTCCAGTGTCCTCACTCCAGCAACAGAAAGGAATGATTGGAACAAAATTTAGGCAAAGCTACCTTGTTTACCAGAAGTTCCTGGTGTAATGATCTCTGCTAAACAATTGTAGAAGGGTATAATGGTGAAATCGGTCAAATACATCTTTATTTTCCAATAAGTAAGATCCTCACGTTTTCAAGAACACAGTGCTTGGAAGCATGCTTTCTCAGCAAAGAACATTATATGAATCAAGTATTGCCTGTGTATTGTTTTGCATGCGACGCAGACAAGTGATACTGTTAATTAGAGGGCAACAAAGGGTGAATTTACTAATATTTTGGTAATTACTAAAGCTGCACTTAACTAGGCATTAAGATTCTGTTAGAGATGCATATTCCAGAAAAACGTGCCTAATTTTTACTATACACACTGTTGTGCATTAAATGAATAAAAACATCAGCAATACAAACATATAACATACCAGTCATCATTTGCACAAGTAATACATGATTGAATAAATTAATAAAAAGTGCTCAACAATCCCACTTAATCACACCTACATGTGATCAGCGTCACTGTGTCCAATTCACTATCCCAAAATAATAGATTTGAGCATGCCATAGAAACAAGTAAGTGATATAGAATATGCCCATATTCTTTACGAATCCAAAAACATTGTGGAAAATGTTTTGTATCACTAACATAGCTCAGAACTTGACAATCTTCCTCCTATTTTGCTGAATTGTGAACTTAGACTCAAAAAGTATTGAGAAACATAACACGGGAGATTAGATTTAGTACACATTAAAATAATCAAGGAGTCAGCACTACGGCATTTTGATATTTTTACATATTTTTCTTGTTTTCCTATGATCATGTTAATCATAGCAAAAGTAAATTAACATATATCTAAATGAATGCCACGAAACATGCCAACGTTTGAAGAAATCAATGTCCTTGAAAGTTTCAATACAAACAGTAGTGGCTAAAATGTCTTACATGCACTAAAATTCCATTAAACAATTAAACATCTGCACATTTTCAAGACATTTAACTATGTCCACTACCCATTTGCACGTTTTTCCGCTTTCATAAAATGGACTGCATGTCAAATAAGTCTCCAGAAAACAAGGCCTCAAAAACTACTACTCAGGGTGCCTTTGAGGATATTTAATTAAAATCTAATCCTGCATTCATTAAGGCTCACATAAATTAAGCTGTCATTCATAAGATTTATGGATTCTCATTTGCATATTGCATACAATTCATCAATTACTCAAGTATGAAAGGAGCACATTTCCCTTGGAGCTGCCTGCTACTCTGCCAACATTTGAAATGAGGAAAGAGCAAGACTGTCAGGCATTCACACAAACTTTCTTCTGAATGTCTGTTCCTTGATTAATCTAATTTTCTAGCCATTCCTTACATGATTCAACAACAGCCTTTCTGAAAGTTTCAATTATTTCTCCTGTCTTCATCACAAAATGTTCATGTCTTCTAATCCCATCTCATGTCTCGGTGATTATTTAAGTCATAGCAAACTGTTTAGAGGTCTTTTTCAATCAAGTGCAGACCTACATGAGGGGCGGAAATGCCCAGGTGAAGCAAAAGGCCACACTCGTGATTTTAAAGGTTCTCATGAGGAAAAAATCGCCAACTAGTATTTTTTTTATTTTTTGCCTTCTTCAAATATGCGTACTGGTTCCATTTATCTCTGTTGACTTAACATTCCATCAAGTTAAGAATGATGCCCTCCCGTTCACTTTCGATAAGAGCAAGAAGGATGTATGGTTTTGTACTTATCCTATTTCTTTTAGTTCCTTGTTTTGATTTATTTAGAACCCATAAGGATCTAATTCGATTATCTGCTTTGAAGTGCGACCTCTGGGTTATTTGATTTTACGAGTTCTAAGTAGTATCTGCTGTTGCAACAAATTATTAGCACATGTGAAAATAAAATATGTACACACTGCGAAATTGGAAAACTTATTTTTTCACACACGTGCGATGATTTATACTAATGCAAAAAGTGAACTAAAAATATCAATTATAAAAGCACGAAACTGAAAGACTTTCCGTGCAAACATACTGCAACCCAATAAATGTCCATATGAACATACCAAAGTCTCTTAGCTACCGTCCATTGTATAATGTCATAACATTGGACAAAACACAAGCAAATGCTCCCACATTTGCAGATCTCCTACTGATAAGTGTGCTTTTTTAGGGTAATAGATACTAGGGTAAAAGCTTTTGCAAGGCGAGGAACTCGCTCACCAACATGCTATATGAAGAAGTGTTGCTGAAATATAGATTTCCACCACTGACATTACTAGCAATACTGAGTGAAGCGTAGTAACAGCGGACTAGACAACAGGTTAACATTCTGTAGTTCTGCATGGAATAAACCATTGATTCTTTACAGTTTTTTGGGTTATGTTCATAGTAGGAGTATCACAATCATCCAAAGGCTTCAAAATCATTTATAGACTTTCCATGAGGGAGGGGGGGGGGGGGGGGGGGCAGAGGGGACTTTGTACTGCATGACAAGGTGAAGCACCATATTGTAAATACTACACATTTTCAGACCCAAGAAGGTCTGGATCTTCACACATACATAGAAGTCTTATGGGGCCTCCCTAAGGTCGGCCTGTGCCTACTGTATATGGTAGCTGGCAGTTCCTTAGGACAACAGACTGTACAGCATATATAGCGACTACATAATGAATTTACAAGCCTGCAGGATATAGTTTCATGTACCACGGTATGGTGGTAACCGCATTGTTTTAGCTGACGTGCAGTTATACCATTTGAAATAAGCTATATCAATCAATCAACCCTGGCAAGACGGAACTTCTCTTGCCCGGGAAAAGCGAACCCAGCTGGGGCCCCCATTTTTGGCACACCGATATGGGAACTCCTCCTGTTAGCTCCGCCTCAGTAAAAAGCTTGAGGGTCACTTTAAGATCAGATCTGTCGCTGCACTCTCAGGTAGGTGCAGTGGTGTCAGCAAGTTTTTTTCAGCTCCGCAAAATAAAAAAAAATGCTCAGTTCCTTACACACTCTGCCCTCATTCAAGTCACTATAGCCCTGGTGCTGTCCCGTCTAGACTTTTCAAACAGCATTTATTTAGGCTTACCATTGGGACTCCTGAAAAGACTCCAATTGGTCCAGAACCAAGCAGCCAGACTCATAACTAAAACACCCAAGAGGCACTCAATCAAATTAGGCATGAAGGAGCTACACTGGTTACCTGTGGCCCAGAGAATAGCTTTTAAAACCTGCTGTATAACCTTCAGAGCCTTAAATAACTGTGGACCAATCTTTATTAAAAACCTAGTGACAAAATATGTCCCCACACGACACCTCCGATCTGCCCAGAAAACACTAGTGGTGGTGTCTCGATTCAAAAGGAAACGACAAGGGGGCAGCTGCTTTCACCACCTCGCTGCCACCCTTTGGAATTCGTTACCTCTGCCACTCAGACATAGTAAAGATCTGCTCACGTTTAGACACGCCTTGAAGACCTGGCTGTTTGAGCAAGCCTATTTATAGTAGTCTTCACAGCAACATGTATCATTTCTTCCTTCCGACAGCGCCATGAAGCCCACGGGCGTACGAGCGCTTTAAAAATGGCATATAACATAACATAACAATCAATATAACGTTATTCGGTCTGAGAGGAAATAGCTCATAAAAGTACATACGTATATTGCACATAGTCATATTCACACATAAAATTAAAAATATTACCTCCAGAGCAGTGGAACAAATGTTGGCATCGATGTTAGCCAGTTTACTGTTCAGTTACAGTTTTCCACATAATAGTTTAGCATTGTAACGCATCAATATATATGACAAGAAAGTTATAAAGTTTGATGGTGATAAGCAAGTATTAAATTGGCAAGTGCTGCTCTCTATGAAGCTGTGGTCACTAACAGATACAAACAACAAAAAAAACAAAGACATCTAAGCCATGGGACAAATGCGCACATGGGTTTCTAAATTACACAAAGAGCCCTTGAGCACAATGGGCAGTTGCATCTGATTTCTGCATCCCTAGGGAACTTTGCCATCAAGGAAAAGTTCGCAGATGCTCACTTGGCCCCTTTGGCGATATGGCCATGTGGGTGTAAAATGTGCGCTGGTGCAATCACAAGCCATCATTTCCACATTTGCATTGGGGAATGTTCCCAAACATTGTCACAGCAGTAAATAAGCCATGCACTAAGTGTGTGCCACTTTTAAGGTGATGCACAGTCAGTGTACTCCCGAAAGAGCCCTTGGATGGGATGGGGGCCATGGTTTCATTTGAACCAGAGGCTACCTCCAAAAGGTAGGTGCAATCACACACTGCAACTGCTTGTGTGGGCATCCATGCTACACTTGAAACATAGGGTAGCCCACACTTGGGTGGATCTCCTTTCCCTAATGCTCTGGTCTAAATGTAGTGGTGAGTTTGTGTCTGCAGTAAGAATAGCACATTTTCTGCAAGTGGTATGAGCCAGGCACACCCCATTGAGGGATCCCCGCAGGTCACAATTGGGACTGTGCAATCAATCTTAAATACTGCTTCGGGATGCATTCCTTGGTACATTGAAAACCCTGTTAATGTCCACAAACATGCTGGCTCCTGGAAAAGTGACCTAATGGGATTTGTGAAGCATTTCCTCAATGTGTTCCCTAGCCAAGCGTTCGCAAATAGATCATAGATTAGTCTCATTAGGTTACATTTTGTCACAGATATAAAAGAATGAAGGACAGTAAAACTTAAAGATTAGAACAACCCCGGACAGCAAATGATAGTAACAGCAGACTATCATACAGATATAAAAGGGTCATCAAAGCTTTGGATCTTATTTTGAGATCAGTAGTCCAAGGTCTCACCACAAAACAAATATGCCACTTTTGTCAATGTGTGAGCAAAACAAAGGTGACAATTTTGCTAATTAAAAAAATAACAAATATTCCAGAAGGTAATGTGGTTGCCCATCTGTAAATTAAAACAGACATCCATGTGATTCTGTAAAGTTGAGATATGAAGCAACTCATAACAATAATTCCAGGAGCACAGTATGTTGTCAAAAAGAAGACCCGGACTGAAAACGGAATGTCCTTACAGCATGGAGTTAGGTGCCGACCCTAACCTACCTTAAAAAACAAATACTGTCCTTCATCTCATGCACAGTAATTATCAACATATGAAGCAGCATAATTATTAAAATGAACATGAGACTTATTTTGGAAATTTTGAAGAAATAACATAAAAAAACGAATTTTACATATTTTTATATGAAAATACTTCAGCTCACTGCAGCAATCACATCAAACTGAAACCATATGATTGAAATTCGGATCAAAATTGTGACACCACAAGCAGAGCCCTTCATTGCTAAAATTAATATTATTATTGTTTTATTGATTTATCAGTGGAAACAATAGTACAGATGATGAAAGGACAAACACGGCCATGCTTCTCAGTTCTTCAGGCCCCCGCCTCAAAATTCCTGGGGTGGTAAGAAACATGGAGTTCACATCATACTTATGGCTTCAATATTATGCATTAAGAACAAACAAGAAGGTCCTGTTCATTCTGCACCTTGCTCTACATAGTACAATTGCAATACTTGAAAACCAGAATAATGGCGCAGGAGGTGTCACCTTTTAGTTTATAATCTGATCTGATCATACAATGAGATTTGAAATGAATATGCAAGAAACTACTAACTTTTACATTCTACCCCAAAAAAAGGAGCATTCACAACAGCATGTTGTTAATATTTGACGGAATAGGATTATTTGCCTCCCGGAAATAGGGCTGTGCGACAAATAAACAAATTGAAACAAGGAGAAAATCAACATTCTACTCTAAACTGTGGCTGGAAGAATTCTATTTGACAATGGATAACTCCTCTCCTCGTGCGTTTTGGGACTCATGTTTATCTAAACATGTCACCTACAGTATCCTAATTGGTAGAGTGAGAAGATAACTGACAACTTTGCACAGTGTTTTTTAAAACTTTGCCAGATTTGCTAAATGAGAATCTGGAAAAGATTAATTGTGAAAAAGAGGGCCATGCGCTGCAGTAGGAATTGTTCCACTTCTGTAGAAGGCCAGAACAACAGCGGATTTGTTATTCCTGCACCATGCTACATTTCCATTCCACAATCCCAGAATCCCAGAATATCATAAGGGACTTCCAAAATCGGAAGAGGTCTGAGATAAAGGAAGATGAGGGACTTTGGAAGTCCCCTGGAATTTGGGAAAAGAGAGGGAACTCAGCATGGCCCAAATAGAACCTCGCAGAATGATGCCTGGTCACGGCTGGACAGATAATTCATTTTATGGCATAACAAATGTTACCTACCCTACAAAAACTCTGGAAATGTCCACACTTTTACATGTAAAGTAATATGCTCAATATTTACAGCCCTGTTAGGCGTAATTACAAATTCGGCCAACCTTAATCTGAGTTAAGAAGTGAGGACTGGTGAAAGAACAGTCCACTATGTATAAATAAATCCATTTCCTCAATAAGAAACATATGTTAGACTCTTGACAGAAAATCTGTTAAACAACTGAATCACCCAGCACAGTCAACCTAAAAGTAATTCTCTGAAGTGCAGGATGTGACTCATAAATTCTTTCGTGTTTTATTCGAACATCACTCACTACCTCCCCAGAGGGTGTATTAAACACATGCAAAATTATTTCCATTTACTCTAGAAACCACTATATCAGTTGTTTTACCTTCTCTTCTGAGCATAATATTTATCTGAGTTTATGTTGACACTAGGGGGGTGTTGTAGCTCACAACTGATCCAACATTGTCAAATTACAACATACCTACAAAAGTGTAATATAATTAACATGGAACGTTTTGTAAACTAATTAGAGGTGATTTAGATTGCATTTTTTCACCAGCAGATGAAATTACTTTGAAAACCCTTTCAAGTCAGTCTACATTCTACGTTTTAATATCAAAATACACAATCTAAAATCAGAAAATGACAAAATAAACTTGGTGTGGCTATGCAGATTTAGTATTGGTAAGCCGAATATCATAGATTTTTCCCAGTGATAAGAAATTATCCAATTAAATAGTTTGACTACAGATGACTCAAATAAGGCTGGGTCCCAAAATACCCAAAATAATAGAGCTGTCCTAGGCACAAGAGTGAACTCTGGTAGTTTACAACTGCACTTAGGAGACCACATTAGTGAAAGACAGGCTGCAGCTTGAAGCCATAGCGCCATCGTTAACTTGAGTCAGACTGACTTCTCTTTGGAGAAGGGGAAAGATATCCCCTGTTTATGGGTGATGTGTCCCAAGAGGTGCCTTTGAGGGGCATAGTGATTGTGTACCACCTTTATATGGCATACAGTCAGTGTTGCTCCTGATGGCTTCTTTGTCTCTGGTCACACCGCTGCAAATGTGCAGATGAAAAGGCAAACGTATTCTCACCTTTGCATAGGGGCCACTTCAGATGCAAATGAGGGAACACCCCCCTTGACATTACACTGGAGCACATTTAAATCTGATGTCATATCGCGTAAGGTGCTGAATCTGCAGTCTCTTCTGTTCATACAAAAGTGCCCTAGGGGCACATAAAAGAAGGCATGTATGCCTGTTGGGTCCCTTAGCACTTTGTCTAAAATGGCTCAGTTGTTCAATATTTGCATTATTCCACAATTCTGCTTGGAAGGTATTATAAAATGTGGTTTGTAACTTAACAAAAGGTGGATATATGTTTCAACTAAAAACGTATTTACTGTGGTAAACTATCATTGTAAACATTTCCACATATATCCTAACTGAATTTGAAGCGCTTGTACATTTTTTTATATATACTGGAAAGTTCCAGGTGGTTTGCCAATATTTAGGGTATGATGGAAAGAGTGATATTTTATTCCAGACAACTCATGCTTCAACCTGCATGGGGTGATGTATGCACCTGGGGCTTTCTCAAGGCTCATGGTCAATTGTTTTAAAAACCACATGGTATCAAAGCTTTACTCTTTCACAGTCTTAGGGATTTGGTTGCCACATTGCCTGTCAGTAGATCCCATCTTTCAAGAGTCAGGATGTTAATTAACAAATCAGTGCATTTTGTAACCTATATTCTTCATTTGCTTTTCATGGAACCTATTGGACTAATGCATCTGAGAATAATGAATTGTAAAAGGAATATGTTGGCAAAATGATGTACTGCTGAAATTTGGCAGCTCTGAGGTGTGAAACTGGACTCTAGTGCATTATTTTGGAAGCTCTGTTTTGGCCCAGTATTCTGTGAACAACAGTTCCCTTAAAAGTATTTGATGGCGCAACATTTTTTTTTTACTTTAACAATGACATACTGTCTCACACACACACACACATGCACGGTTAGCTGGTATAGATAAATTGATTTTATGGAAAGTGTCCAAAGAATCAGCTAACGCCTATGTATCAGCTCTAAACGACAACTATGTCAACTTAGGATTTACTGGAGAGATAAGTACTAATATCTGTCATTTTTTAAGTATTTGTGGCAGATAATAGGATATGTACCAGTATGTACAGAAAGCCAACTGCAGGGAATTCCATTTTACAAGCTACAAGTAGTCATCCTATTACTTTCAATTGGAGCATCCCCAATGGGGAGTTGCTTCGCTTGAAGAGGAACTGCACAAAGGAAGTAGATTATGATTCAGCAGCAGATGAGTGTATGCACAGATTCCAACAAAGAGGTTACCCAAGGAAAATATTATCTATAGCAAGAGATAAAGTTAAAAACAAATCTAGACAGAGTCTCCTCTTAGATAACAACTGCGAGAATGAGATAAACACAAGTTCAGTCTAATTACTACTTAAATTATGCAGGAGCTTCAAACAGCATCATTCAGAAAAACTGGCATATTCTTAAAACAGACCCTTTAATTGGAACCGATATACAAGAACATCCCAGTATTACACACATAAAAGGGAGGTATATAAAAGATCAAATAGTTAGGAGTCATTTGCCAGTAAAACACACCAATATAAAAAGTAGTCGTGAGGTGGGATTTTGTGCTTGCAGCAATTGTAAAACATGTAAAAGAAGCAAATAAGTACTGACATATCAAGTATCAGAATGCAAAAAAAAGTAAAATAATCAATAAATTCATGAACTGCAATACCACCCATATACAGCTTACTGTATAATATGCCCATGCCAATTAAAATACTTTGACAGCACAATACATCAGGCTAAAAAATGGATCCTCAAACATGCAAGAGTTATTGCTAAGTGCCATTAGATTTCTTCAGCCACTAGTTAGCCAAGGGAGTCGGGCCACATCTAACTTCCAATTTTATTACTGGGAAGCATTATGTACACAACTCATAAGCTTATTTAAGGATAAGCTTAAGGTAACGTTTTTATAGCTGTAATAGTGTAGGTACCACCTAATCTACTTCTTTTCCGATTTTATGTCCCCAAACACCACCCAAAACAAGTCCACTACAAGAGTGTTAGAGATTTGGAATATGCATTGCAGGACATATCCAAACAATTTTGTCTAATTGTATGTATGGATATACTACTCTGAGAGGCTTTTAAAGGGCCAAGTTGAGGTACCCCAAACCTCCTTTTACAACAAATCGTCTATTTTTTAACTGTGTACTTAACTCTTTTCACAATATTGTAGACAAGTTCACTTTTCCATCTAAATACGTCTTACAATAGTTACAGATCAGAGATTTGCTGGTTAATACATGTAAGGACTTTATACCTGATTGCATGCCTAAGTTATCCACCTCCATGCTGAAACATGACCCACAAAGAGTGGCATATTACTTTCTTATCTGTATAAGTACAAGATTAATTACCACTCTGGACACAGAAATGGTTACAGTGACTGGTAACTGAGATTATGCCGGAAACACTCTCAGAATCTATTAGTATGAGTTTGAAGGCTTGTATAATAGCTATATACTGATTTCAGCAGTACCAGAATCTTTTTGATTTTTAAATCACACCTGCTAAGCTGAGGAAGTGGTACATAAACACATATTGTACTAGAGGCAATTCACAAGAAGCAGACAGGATACATAGGTTTGCAAAATGCCAGATAGATGTACCTTACTGGGAAGATATATTAGTGTAAATCTCGGGTGTCATGAAAATTAACATTAAGAATGAACTGGACTTTTTTTAATGGAATTTAGCAGGAATGTACACAATCTGTTTGCTTTCTTAGCCACATTGATGGCATGTTTGCATTTTCCACGTGCCTGGAAGAGCAATGCCCAGCCAGAGAGCCTCTAACTTAGAGAGCTTCTGCAATTAATGGATTCATTAGACCGCACAATATTTTTGATGAACATTGCTTTTGATATGACTTGATGTTTAAAGAAACTAAAACATTTCTTAAATTACACATATTAGAAGAAAAATGTTTCAAAGTTTCCTTGAAATATGAAGATTTTATTGCTACTGAGGATTAATGTGTTCAAGGCCTAGGTGGAAATTATGTACTAATACAGGATGCCTTTACTTCACTATCTGTGTGGAGAAGTGTGGCTCAATGGTTAGAGCAGGAAGACCTCGATGCAGAGCTCTGCCAGGGACCAGGGTTCGATTCCTGCCCCGGCGGGTCTCTGGCTCGTAAATTCCCCTGACCGGAAATTCTCGCCTCAGTGCCTATTCTGATCATGGGTCCCACGCTGAAACTCTGGGCAATAGCTTGCTTAGTCTCCACAACAGCCCCCACAACGCAAGGGATGCCTGGTCTGCACCATGGGGGTGCCCAGGAGTGGACACTTCACAGGGAAAGCCAGGAAGGGATCCCTTGCGGTATTCGTACAAGCGCTGCGAAACCCACTGCGGGTAGCTGTGCGCTATACAAGTACAAAAACATTTACATTTATCTGATCTGTCATGTTTTAAATTATTTGGCTTTTGCATGTACACTGGAAAGGGATCAATAATTATCACTCTTCTGACAACAACATTATTCATATATTTTGTACACAAAACAGTGGCAACAGCAAATTACCACCTTAGGTTTTGCACTCCTTTGTTTGCTTTAAAGACAAATTACTAACTCCAGTGTTTCTCCAGTCTCCTCTCTTATTCACCAATGATTTTCTACATTTATCCAGCTTGCAAGTTAGTTTTGTGAACTAAACCCCAAGCAGACAAAGCTCTCCGATCAGGATGCGAGTTTAGGCAAATATTCTCATTTCATATATTTACATGGACCAGTGGACAGCAGAAACTAGGTTTATAATTTGTCCAACAGCTCAAAAGCTGTAATTATATGGATACACTAGAGTTCACCAGGACAGCTTTTAAAACAGGTCATCATAAGTTATGAAAAGCAATTAAGACCATATTCTACTACATCTAAACTCGAGGTGTAATTCCAGTTATTGTTTCTAGTGTTTAGTTGGGTTTATAGTATAGGACCAATGTGAGGAAAAAAAGACAATTAGCTAGAAAATTAGCATCCTATTGAATAATCAATCCTTCAACCTATTAGGGTAGTGGAGAAGCATGGTCTCTTTTTTAAGAAGAAATGGTAGAGCTTACATCCATACACAAACAGGCCTCACAGCCAATACAGTCAATCTAAATGTAGAAATTATCAAATGCATTTCCCTGATATACTGCAAAGTGCAATTAGAAATGGGGTGCTGAATCTTACTGGGTAAAATGATTGGAACATTTTGTTGAAACATTTTCTAGAAACAGCAGGCAGCCTTAAAACAGAGCCTCTTTCAGATAAGAAATCCGTATAACAATTTAAACTTGGCTGTCACAGGTCCAAGCTATCTAAGGGAGAAGTATACACCATTTTCAGTGGATAGTTATTCATATTGGACATAATGCTAACAATCCATAAACTAGTTAATCTGTTCATTTAGTTTTGCCTACTGGCAATGTAACATATAGCACCCATTTATAAGATACTTGGGTATTAAGAATTCAAAATGTTTCTGAGGCCATTATACCTACACAATTGTTCAATTACACTCCCATTGTGTTATCCTTTGCTACAGATGAAAGTCTTGCTCGGTGTTTTTTCTTAATATGATAGCTATGTGATATGGTGTGCCAAATAAAAATTATAAAAATCACCATTCATTTCTATTATGTTAGCATATTTACTAAATAGGGCATGTTGTTACTAAAACAACTTTCAGCAGACATCCAGGTCTCCTCCATCTTGAATAAGTATATAGGAGGCACTTCAAATAATGAATTGCTCAATGCTTAATTAAATTACTATTTTTTAATTATTCCTCTGATACCGATACTAAAATATAGATGAATTAATGTTTCACAAAATCCTCTTCCATCCTTGTTCTCGATATTAGATCACCTACCTTACAGTTCTGTTCACCTTATTGGGATGCTCCAAAATCTTGGCCAATAAGACACACCTTTTGTTCTCAAAGGTGAAATTAAGTTTCTTTCAACTGAGTTCAATACAGAAAGTACAAAAGGCCAATATGCAGACACAATCAGAAACCATGACAGTGGTAAACTCTGACTGCCCTTTGGATCAATATTTCTTCCAAAAATGAAGACAAACATGAGATCCTTTGAGACAACTGCATTCCATGAGCTTGAATTGGATCATAAACAATAACTACACTTTCAGTATTCCTAGAATAGAAAATGGTCTAACCATGACATTTGTTATAACAGAACGTGGTGCTTGTTCGTATTATTATTTACAATTATTTTGGAAGTGTTGTACCCTAACTCCCATGAGTTTGAATATCAAAAATGTATCTGTATATGCCATTATAGGGGTACACTGTATTTATAAAGATAGGCCAAAGGAGAAAGTTTTATAAAGTTTGCATTTAGCAATTAGGAAGTGCTTTCAGGGTTTTTAAAGGTGAATACATATTTTAATCCCAGTTGAACATTAAAAAGCACCTTCACATAATAAATACACAAAAAATATAGTTGTTTTTGAATGCAAGTCTTGGAGAAGACAATTCTGGTGATTGCTCCTTACTGAGACGAAGGTAGTGTAGAGGTTGAGAAGAGGTAAATTTGTTATTTCACATGGCAGATTAAGATGCTCAGTCCCCTAAGTCTGTACTATCATCTGTCCCATGCTCATAGCTTCTGTACTAAATATCACCAACCAGTCTGCGGAGCTTACAATAATAATATTTTTTCTAAGTTGTTGATAAGTAAAAAAGGCTAATATTGTAATGAAAAATTATGTTTATAATCAAAAACTTAACATTACCTTTCAAGGGAGATTGATGCACTGAGCCACATAATCTACATATTCAAACAGTAACATTTTAGAACGTACTACTCTTATAAAGGAAAGTTAAGATAAATACCTCAATTGAGTCTTACAGAAACCACACAACTTGCGTGATCTAAGATAAGCTTTCATAATAGTCTCATGTAAACTACTTTACTATTATGCTAGTGAAACTGTAAGTACACTGTGCAACATTTTCATTTCCTATTGTAAAATATTTCAACTTGCACAATACATCACAACACGAACATCCTGCCTTGCAAAATTAACCTACTGCATATGACGACACTGCACATGTTATTTAAAAGAAACTCAGCCGAATTGCATGGAACACATTGCACATTACCAAAGTAGGAACATAACAATTAATAACAATAATTTACAGTGAAACTGGCAAAAGGACTTAAAGCCATTTTAAGTTCTTTTGGGAAGGGTGTGTCACAAACTGGATGCTACCACAACATTTAATATTGTGCATATAATGTTCATTTTGAGTCACTGAAAATTGACTGAAAACAGTTATTCAGAAACTTGGTCAAGTGCTTCTGACACAGGTTAACAGTGGGTATGAGAGGGATAGTGGTTTGGTTGTAGGCCTGCCTAAGCTGGTAGAGCTTCAGTGTATGAAGGCCTACAAAGAAATGGCACTCATTTTTCTGAGCAGATTCATGAGTTACCGGTACAAAGAAAAACCTCTTCTTAATGGTTGAGCCAGACCCAGAATTATTTAAATATTTTATGATATTCTCATTAGAACACATAGAAACTGTGTGTCTTAATCAAGCTTCAGGTACATTTGCAGTAAAGATTTGAACTATAAAATCTATTTAAGGGAATTGCTCTACTTATCAGCTTATGGGAAAACGTTAGATATACTTTTTTTAGGTCGATGGTGCCATATAGAGTTTGGTATTAACACAGTCTTAAGTATGGTGGTACTCGGATGATTCTCAAGAAATTGTGTATGCATATTTTCGTTTGAGAATGAAAAATAAATGCCAACGTTTTCAGGAGTTCAACGGGATATAAAGCCATCTTGTAATTTAAGCATTAAATGCAATTGAACATATTTACATAATCTCTAAATATTGATAAAAGCAACTTGAAAGATGCAACGGGATAATTCATAAAAAAATACTTCAGAAAAAGTCCACAGGAATTAGTCCATCTGAAGTACAATCGAACAGAGGAGTCATTCAAAAGTATGTGCTGCACTTGCTAGTGTTGACAGTGGCAAATTAATTAAAAGGCATCAATATTTGAAATCTTTATCTGTCTGAGGTAATAATACTTGCTTACATTGAGGAATCCTCTGCTACCAGCAGACGTTTATGATTTCATGAGTAACTACATGAATATGTCAATTCAACCCTCAGCTCGAGAATTCGATTTATTCTCATTATGATATAGAAATGTGATTACACTAACGAAACTAAAATCCTCTACACGGAAGAAGTACATTTTTTCAAATTCATCATCACAGGTTCTAATGCAATCAAATCTGTAACGTTGTGTTCACCTATACTGCCAAATCAAACCCCCATGGCCACCCAAAAATCAATATCAACATAGTATTTCACTGATGGCGTTTGTAAATGTACTGCCCGGTGACTACATACACCAGGGAGTATTTTTTATATCAGCAGTAATTATGAAAAATGTACATTGTGGTGTTAGTTTCCCTTTCATAAATCCTTCAATACGCGCTGGTGCCACTGGCACAAATTAAGCGCAGTTTGCAGGCATTAAGGAAGCTTTTAGTTTACAAGAAGATTACTTTAATAGCTGTGATATAACTGGAGAGGTGCTTATCCTGTACTTCACTGGAAATCAAAACCAGGAAATTACTTCATAGTGATTCTAAATATCTTATAATGTGCTGCTTTTTAATTCTAGGGACATTTTCCCAGGAATGCCCTGGGCAGTTAAATGTGGAATAATTCTGAAATAACAACTTTCCAGGCAAAATAATGGGTAATTATGGTATTTTCTTCGAAACTTGACACCAATAGGAAATAACAATCAATATGATAAAGATGTATAATTTTATAGTGACAGTAAATTGGCTTGTCTCACCAATTTCAATAAAATTCATTAAGTACCCTTACCACCTGCCAACTGGATGAAACATTTCACTGTGTGAAGAGGAGGCATTGCCATGAAAGGGGATGGCCTCAGGCCGAAAACTTCTTCGGTAAGACCCACTTCTGTCCCCTCCACCCTTGATTGCCCCCTACTCCAGAAAACAAATAAAAAAATAAAAGAAAATAAGCTTGCAGATAATGCTGCCGGCGATGTCCTATGGTGTTTTCACACTCCTTAATTGACATTATATACTCAGAACAGGGGCAGCTACTCTGCTATGGCAGAGGTGCATCGCCCCACTGCTTTTCTACAGAGGGAGAAGCCAAAACATAAAATGGTAATAACTTTTAGTTATTACCATTTTTTGTTTGCTTTGCGAGCGGGCAGGTGGGTGGGCTGGGCTGCGCTACTCTCCGTGCAGGGCAGGGGTGGAGTGGTTTGCCCACTCCCGAGTGCGCAAAGACTGTGTGATCGGCCTTCTCGGACTGGCCAAAACAGTCATGCAAACTTTGCCCATCTCCATACAGGCTGCATTGCAGCCGGCATGGAGAACATGCATACCCCTCTAGGCGCTGGCTGAACGCAGTGTCACAGCACTCCAGACCAATCACAATGCTGCATGCAGCATTGTGATTGGCTTAGGGTAGGGATCCTGGCTGCCTGCTTCCTGTTCCTGGCGGAGGCAGGATGGACCCTGTGTGTCCCCTGCCTGCGCGATCCCCCTCCCCCGCAACTGATGCCCACCCACGAGCTATGCCGGCCGCTACTGACTCAGAATCTCCAAATCAGCGGAAAAGCCACTCTTGTGCAGTTGTTTCAAGCTGTTTTCCTCCCACCGCATGATGTTGGCTCCTCACCGGGTGACCACGTGAAGGGAGCAGATATTGTGTGACACATGGTGGCATAGTGCGAGTTGGCAGGTCGGAACCCTTCCTGGGCAATGATTAGAAATAGCAAAGCAGCCAAGCTTGACTTTGTGGTATAACTTATAGTTGTTGTGCATGGCTTATTCCTCGGATTTTGAAACCGAGCTTGTTGGTTACTAAACTAGGGGCATCTGGATGCATTGGCAGGTGGATGGAAAACTGGATTGACTCTATGGACAAAGAGTTCAGGAAACAGAAAGAGTGGTTGACAATTTTCAGGTAGATCAATATACGGAAAAATAGACATATACATTGACAAGTAAATATAATGCTTTCCTAGAAATTGAAAAATACAGTTCACAATTTCCATACTTAATTGTATTTCTATGACATTATTCTAAATCCAATTACTGTAAGTTGAGTTTGGCATCTGATAAGCGACACTGAAGTAGACCATTCAAATAATATAAGAATCTTTCATTAAACTTGAAATTAAGGACCTGGTTATGAGTTTGGCGGTCCTCCTGTGGGACTAACACTAATTCTCCCACAGGAGGACCGCTAAGCCCATGGTGTACCGGCCTGTGGGATTCCGAGTAGCATCCAAGGTGGGTGGTCAGTGCGACGGCGGTCCTATGGTGGTGGAATACTGTGGCTGAGGATGACAGCTAGCATTCATGCCACTGCCGTTAGACTACTGCCAGATCGTGTGCACTGTGTGGCATGCTCCATGCCATGCATGCCCCACAGTGGACGCAGGAGCATGAACTTATGGGGGCCACAACTTGTGCTCCCTGCTCCCACCCCCCTGGGCAGATTTTACCGGGGCCCTGTTGGGGACCCATTTCGCCACCTTTCTGCCAAGCATTTCATAGTGGGCTCACCACCATGAAATGCTTGATGGAAAGGCAGGTTTGTAGGATGCTCGGCAGGTCCGGCCTTGGCATTGCTGCCAATTCGGCCTTGAATCCGCACCGTCACGGGATTCTCGATCCTGGTGGCCACAGATCCATAGGGGTGGTGTAGGACTCGTTATAAGGCATTAAGTGTCTAAAAGTACATAAACGAAAAAAATTATTCAACTTTCACAGTATTCATTTAAATGAAACAAAATCACATTACAATTTATATTTGACATTTACTTTGGTGCTCAAAACAACTGTCAAAAGAGCACACTTATGTAACCGAATAATTACCCATCACTCCAATCTCCCTGGCAAGCACATAGGCATTACAAGTTAAACTGGAAGTCACTTATGATTTCTATAAACTGGGAGAACCACGTTTTAAATAACATAGAAGTAAAAGGTTACATGTATGTTAACTGGCACTCAATTTTTTTCAAGTTGAAATCCTCAAAGAAACAGTCGGGGGGGAGTCAAGAGGCTTGTATAGTGACAAACCACGTTAATATGTGGCAGGCAGATGTTTATATCACACCACAAATACTTCTGCGAGGAGGAAAGTTACACATCTGACGCTTTTCAGTACCAAGCTAGAAATAATGGCGTCTGGTCCCCAGAGCTTTTGATAAAAGAACTGTTTGCATATTCAATTTTAGTTTTTGCTGCTTGAGTCATCTGCTTAGGTTCACTCTAATGTGGCCCTGATCAGTTTTGCCAGCTGTGCATAAGTGCTGTTTACTATAATAACATTGCATTCCCTTATTTAGAAACACAACAATATCAGCACGTAAAAGCCTTGGTAAGATAAGGGTTTGTTGTGTGCACAGATCAAATCGGAAGTGTTAATAGAGAGCACTTTCTTTCCCTTACACAACCTTCTGGTGAGTACTAGGCCTGCCAAGATGACCACACTGGCCTTTCTAATATAGGTATGACTCTAATTTAATAAACTGAATGACATAAGAGTGAGCACATTGTAGCATCAAATATTTGTTTCTCACTAATACTGCTAGCTTTGCAGCAGTGTCAGAAACCCTTTCAAACGGTAACGGGCAAGCAGGAAAGTTTTGGACCAGTCGTGGGGGCTGAGGGACCGAGTATCTCTTCGGCAACTGACTCTTAGGGTTAGTGTGGTACTAGAAGTCCAAGGGTGCTGTGGGTGAGGGGGGGCGTGTAGATACATAGGATGAACACAGGCTCAAACCTCAAAATACACGCAGCAGCAGCAATAAATTATTGCCCAGTCAAATATTCACGTTAATTAAAAAAGAGAAATATTTTATTTTACCACTACTAACACAAAGGTAAATACGACATTCACATACAACTACAGAGTCTCCCTGTGGTCATGGCTCTAGTGTTTTATAAGCGGTACCCTGTGTTCCACTATCCTCATTCCTCTTGCAATAGTGATTATTCCCCATTCACTATAGGCAACATCCAGGCTAAACGCCATTAAGTAGTCCGAGTCTCAGGAGTCCACTCTGATTCTGTAATAAAGTTAAATACAGTCCAGTGCTAAGCGGTATCTAGCAAGCAAGTTCCCACAGAGACAAATGGCCTGAAATCTGCCTTACCCGCAGCTGCAAGGTTGGAGCGACCAGAGTTCCTGAATAAGCCCCCTGTGAGGGTTCTGGAGCAGCAGCAGCAGCTCGTTCAGGTGAGTTCCCTGCAGGTGACTTAGGCAGGCTACGAACAGTAGTCCTCGAGTTACTCATACATGGTTGTGGAACTGCAGTGACCACAGGTTCTTTGAGGATCCAACCAACAGCAGGGGGAAAATAATGCGTAGGTCCTGATGCTGATTTGTAGGATCTTCGTGGTCCGCATAGTGACATAACTCCTCCAGCAATGATCCCAATCAGGTTAAATTTCTTGCTGTTCCCGGTTACACCCTCTCTCAAATGAGGCCATTGTAGCTCTATTGCACATGGGCTTCGACTCAATGGGTACAGCAGATTCCTTCACGGCAACCCCTCCTTGCAGCTAGGGTCACCGGCTGTCCACATGACAAGGGCTAGGGCCCACTTCACACAGTAGTCTGTCCATGGTGGTCCCTCGTGGCATACAGAGTCACCAATCTCTCACTGAACACAGACTCCTCTACCTTCTCTCCTTGTGTTTCATCGGGCAACCCTGAGTATCCCACAATGGAACCCCCCAGAGTCCTCCATTTATTATACCCTTTACAAGCAAACATACACCCAGCACATGTATTCAACCTACATGTACTGCGAAGCCCTCTATACTGTCACTGACTTGCATTGAACTTTATGTTATTTACCTGTACTATGTAGCTAAGACACCTACCTTGCAAAGCGCTCTGATACCCGCAAGGGTCTGGTTCGTGCTATATAAAAGTTTCAAAATAAATACGTAAATAAACAGGCACACATGTACCCAACAGATGCATTTAGCATACTTGCACTGCACAGCACTACATCCTTCGTGTATTTTACCACTATCAGGCACACATACACTGAGCACATGCACTTAACATGCACGCACTGCACAGTACTGCATTATCTCATTATGGTACCCTTCCCCGGCAAAAAAACATCCAGCGCAGGTACACCACTCATGTGCTGTGCAGCACTCTACAACAAACCAATGTAGGCTAAGGGTAAGGTAAGCAGCACACAGTGGTCAAACTTTAAACAAGTGAGCTTGTAGGCCTCACTTCTGTTAAACAGTTAAAAATGACGTATTCGTTCCTACTGGTCACAACACAGTAAGCTGCCACCACTTCGCTCATGCTGTTTAACTCCTGGTAAAGGCAGTAGCCTTTCACCACTGAGGCTAGCGCTTTGGGCACCACTCCCGGTCCAACAAGATCACTCTCTGTTACACAGACCTATGTCATAGAGCACATGTATGATCCATGTTTGCCTACGACTACAAAAATGAGTGAGCTTTAGGCCAGACATCAGTACATTTGGGGAACTCAGCGCAGGGGTGCACGCCTATTACCAAGCGGAGGACTTTTTGGTCTTAACATAGAACAACATTTGTGTATAGATATTTTGCTGAACATTAGGGACTGAATGGTGCTGCAATAAAAATCTATAAATGTAGGTATTGAAAAAAGATAAAAACATACACAATGCAGTAGCCAAACAGAAATTTCTTTGTCAGCATATCTCTTCAAATCTGATTAATGTGCTTTCGGATAGCGTTGCGGTTTAATTTAAAAAGAAAAAGCGTCCAATAACCCTATATATTGAATTGAGCCTCACAGACTTAAAATCTTACTAGTGAATGGAAAATAATATGGTTATGAGTTGCTTTTGCTGTCTCATATTTTATGTCAGGCACTTTCCGACTCACCAAGAATATATGAACAAACAGGCAAGAAGACAGAGATGCAGCCGCGGCCGGTAGTGGGAGTACCTGCGGGCGGTGACGTGGGGAGGGGGAGGGGCAGAGTGGGAGGTAGTAATGTATGGATTAGGGACTTTAACAGGTAAGTAAACATATAAATAAATAAAACGAATTTCGTTGTGCGCACTGCATCACCAAATGCGATGCAGTGCGCGCAACGAAATTCGTTTTATTTATTTATATGTTTACTTACCTGTTAAAGTCCCTAATCCATACATTACTACTCGTCACCCTGCCCCTCCCCTCCCCACATCACCGCCCGCTGGTACTCCCACTACCGGCCACGGATGAAGAGATGTTTTTATTTACTATAGGCAAATGCAAGCTTCCCTACTATAGAGGGGTGTACGAAATTGTGAAATTTTATCTCAAAAAGTTTTATGAAAAGTAAATGAAAAGAAAATTGAAAGCTAGGACATGCATTAAATTCAAAAGTCACATACATTGCCGCCAAGGGGGCTGATTTGAAGAGAAAATGCCTCCCAGTAGACATTTTCTGCTGAAGCCAGTCTCCTGCGGAACAAAATTAAGAGAAAGTTAGCTCAGCAGTCCTCACATTTTGATGCAGGGAAGATTATAGACTTTTAATTAAAAATCTAGATGTGCCCTGTGAAGACTGACGGCATAGTTTATTAAATTTCTTTAAACATGTAAAATTGACTGATATCACTGTGTGATGCCACTAATTCACCGTTGCCGTCCGAGTGCGGAATTTAAGCTGGCGGGACCCCCGGCACTCATTTTTGGGGATCTGCACTTATTTACTGCACCCAACATTTACAAAGAGCAATACTGGGGAAAACATACAAAACGTTAAAACAGCAGAAGAGAAATATGGACAAACGTCACAAAGGGGAAAAGAAGAAATTCAAAGTGTGAGATAAAGGGGCAGCGAGTGCCAGGTAGTGTATTAAAGAGTCATGAGGTGGATGTAAGACTATGTAGCCTTGGTTTTCGGTACATCAACATTTAACCCCTTAAGCGCTGCGGTCGGCCAACGGTCATCGCGAGCACTACCTTGCCAGTGCTGCGCACGACCGTTGGCCGACGGGCCACCACTCGTTATTCGAACGTTCAGCACTTGGTGCTGAACGTTCGACACAGCAAAGTGGTTAATTGCCCCAAACGTCAGGATTCTGAGCAGAGTTTTGGGCACCAGCACTCGTTCTTTTGCTATCTAAACACTGTGCCCTCACAGCTATCAGATGGAAGCATGTAGCAGTTCAGTTTAACTGCCCAATTTCCTCCATTTCTTACTTGCTTACCAACTCAAAAGGAGCAAAATACAGCTAGACATTAACATCCTTTGGTTGAATTTAAGCTTGGAAACTTCGTAAGTATGGTCTGTTTCCCAGAGATGTTTAAGATTGGACGTGGTAACGCCAATCCACAAGGAAGGAGCAAATGCAGACATTGGGAATGTGTTAAACAGTACTTGGTGGATACTTTAAAAATCCCCAATGGCTATTCACTTTCACTTTGTGCGCTTACTTGTAGAGTGAAAAATTGGTGTTAAACCAGCAAAGCATCCCCACGTTCATACAGGGTTTCAGAAAAAGGCGTTTCCCTGCCTGGCAAAATTGTTTCAAGCTGGAGAAGAAAAATGAGAAAATCGTGCCTTAACAGTTGCCACAAACACAGTAAAAGGCATGATTTTTGCAGATGAAGATGATCATAGAAATGGGTTTTGCAAATCCTTAAGAAATAACTTAAAGAATATCCACCTCATAAAGTTACTACCTGCTTTTTTAATCAACTTCTTCAATGTTCTGGCCAGTTTTCCCAGGGGGAGCAACCCCCATTACGAAAGACTCAAAAGCCAAGCGGGGAGAATCTTCTAAGGAAGCGAGGATACAACTGTTCAATTCAAACTGTGAAGTATTTCACCTTCCAGAAAATTAATCTGTCTTAGGTGAAACATGAAAATACCACCACCAATAAATTTCTTCCCTAAACTTTCTTGTAAATCCTTTGCAACATGCAATGTCAGAGCGCTCTCGATTTCACTTTCCAATAACTCCGAAGCACTGGGGATGTGACAGCATGATGAATACCACAACAGACAGCTCCAATATGGCACCATTTTAACAGATCAATATCTCACTGCAATATGAGAAAAAAGGAGCTGATATTAGTCTACACAGTGTATTACAGATGAGGTACATTTCTTCTTGCTGCACTCGGGCTGAACCGAAGCAATAACTCACGGATGCCTTAAAAGCTTTGCACACCAGTACATGCAAAGACGGCTAATCTTTGCTCTAACATCTGTTTGACGATGTAATCGCTTTAAGCAATCTGTATGTAGACTTTTCTGTATGTGTGTCACTGTGCCTTTAAACTCATAAGTCTAGACACACATTCGTGCGCGTGCGCACACAAGCACACACACACTTTCTAATTTGAACAAGGGCACCAAAAAATATGATAATGAATTATTTAATGTTAATGCCATGCTGTCTGCACGCATCCTCTTCCTATACACACACTGACTGCCTAGTCACCGAGCACCACTTTATATCACACACTTTCTAATTCCAACAAGGCCACCCAAAAATATGAAAATGAATCATTTAATGTTATTGCCATGCTGTCTACGCCCATCCTCTTCCTATACACACACACACACACACACACACACACTCACACACACACACTGACTGCCTAGTCACTGAGCACCACTTTAATTCACACACTTTCTAATTCGAACAAGGCCACCCAAAAATATGAAAATTCATTATTTATTGTTAATACCATGCTGTCTACACCCATCCTCTTCCTATACACAAACACACACACTCACTGACTGCCTAGTCACTGAGCACTACTTTAATTCACACACTTTCTAATTCGAACAAGGCCATCCAAAAATATGAAAATTAATCATTTAATGTTAATGCCATGCTGTCTACGCCCATCCTCTTCCTATACACACACACACACACACACTGACTGCCTAGTCACTGAGCACTACTTTAATTCACACACTTTCTAATTCGAACAAGGCCACCCAAAAATATGAAAATGAATTATTTAATGTTAATGCCATGCTATCTACACCCATCCTCTTCCTGCGCGCACACACACACTCACACACACACACTGACTGCCTAGTCACTGAGCACCACTTTTATTCACACACTTTCTAATTCGAACAAGGCCACCCAAAAATATGAAAATGAATTATTTAATGTTAATGCCATGCTATCTACACCCATCCTCTTCCTGCGCGCGCACACACACACACTCACACACACAATGACTGCCTAGTCACTGAGCACCACTTGAATTCACACACTTTCTAATTCGAACAAGGCCACTCAAAAATATGAAAATGAATCATTTAATGTTAATGCCATGCTGTCTACGCCCATCCTCTTCCTATACACACACACACACTCACACACACACTGACTGCCTAGTCACTGAGCACCACTTTAATTCACACACTTTCTAATTCGAACAAGGCCACCCAAAAATATGAAAATGAATTATTTAATGTTAATGTCATGCTGTCTACACCCATCCTCTTCCAATATACACACACACACTCACTGACTGCCTAGTCACTGAGCACCACTTTAATTCACACACTTTCTAATTCGAACAAGGCCACCCAAAAATATGAAAAGGAATTATTTAATGTTAATGCCATGCTGTCTACACCCATCCTCTTCCTGCGCGCGCACACAGACACACACACACTCACACACACACATTGACTGCCTAGTCACTGATCACCACTTTATATCACATTACAATGCATGTGCATCAAATGTTGCATCCTGCAAGCAGCTACCCCTGCCAGTAACATGCTGCTGTAATTGAGCGTTCTATTCACGGTGTTTATGAAAATCTAGCTCTGAACAAGAGAGCAGCATCAAATAACTGATACTTGATTTGCTTTGACTTGTGTTTTTGTTTCACAGGCACTTGTCAAGCTGACAGTATCAATCAATCAATCAATCAGTGACACTTGTAAAGCGCGCTACATACCCGTAGGGTCTCAAGGCGCTTGGGGGGGGGGGTGCCGCTACTGCTCGAACAGCCAGGTCTTCAGCTTCTTCCTGAAGGAGAGGTGGTCTTGGGTCAGGCGCAGGTCGGACGGGAGGGAGTTCCAGGTCTTGGCGGCCAGGTAGGAGAAGGACCTTCCTCCTGTAGTCGCTCTTCGGATGCGGGGGACGGCGGCGAGGGCGTGGTTGGCTGATCGGAGGTGGCGTTTGGGAGCGTAGAAGTTGACTCGGCTGTTGAGGTAGCTCGGGCCTTGGTCGTGTAGGGCTTTGTGTGCGTGGGTGAGGAGGCGGAAGGTGATTCTCTTGTTGATAGGGAGCCAGTGAAGGTCTCTCAGATGTCCGGAGATGTGGCTGGATCGTGGGATGTCGAGGATGAGTCTGGCTGAGGCGTTTTGGATCCGCTGGAGTCTCTTCTGGAGCTTGGCGGTGGTCCCGGCGTAGAGGGCGTTGCCGTAGTCCAGTCGGCTGGTGACGAGGGCCTGGGTGACGGTCTTCCTGGTCTCTGTGGGGATCCACCAGAAGATCTTTCGTAGCATGCGTAGGATGTTGAAGCACGCCGAGGAGACGCTGTTGACTTGCCTGGTCATGGAGAGGGAGGAGTCCAGGATGAAGCCCAGGTTTCGTGCATGGTCTGTCGGTTTGGGTGCGGTGCCCAGGGCGGGAGGCCACCAGGAGTCGTCCCAGGCGGAGGGTGAGGAGCCCAGGATGAGGACCTCCGTCTTGTCCGAGTTCAGTTTCAGGCGGCTGGTCGTCATCCACTCGGCTACCTCTCTCATCCCTTCGTGCAGGTTGGCTCTGGCGGCGGCGGGGTCGTTGGTCAGGGAGAGGATCAGCTGGGTGTCGTCGGCGTAGGAGATGATGCTGAGGTGGTGTTTGCGTACGATGGCCGCGAGGGGGCTCATGTAGACGTTGAAGAGGGTTGGGCTCAGGGATGATCCTTGGGGGACGCCGCAGATGACTTCGGAGGCCTCTGACTTGTACGGTGGTAGGCGGACTCGCTGTGTTCTTCCGTCGAGGAAGGAGATGATCCATTCCAGCGCCTTGTCCTGGATTCCGATGTTGCTGAGGCGCTGTATTAGGGTGCGGTGGCAGACCGTGTCGAATGCCGCGGAGAGGTCTAGGAGGATGAGGGCCGCTGTTTCTCCCTTGTCCATCAGGGCTCGGATGTCATCGGTGGCGGCGATGAGGGCGGTCTCGGTGCTGTGTTTGGCTCGGAAGCCGGACTGTGAGGGGTCGAGGGATCCGTTCGTCTCGAGGAAGGCGGCCATCTGCTTGTTGACGGTCTTCTCGATGACTTTGGCTGGAAACGGGAGAAGCGAGATGGGGCGGTAATTCTTGAGGTCGGTGGGGTCCGCTGTTGGTTTCTTGAGTAGAGCGCTGAGTTCGGCGTGTTTCCAGCTTTCGGGGAAGATGGCGGTGTCGAAGGATGTGTTGATGATTTCTCGCAGGTGGGGTGCGATGACAGTGTCGGCCTTGTTGAAGACGTGGTGAGGGCAGGGGTCGGTCGGTGATCCGGAGTGGATGGAGTTCATCGTGCGGATGGTGTCTTCGGTGCTGATCGGGGTCCAGGCGTGGAGGGTGGTGGTGGGGGGGGGTGGCTGGTCGGTCGTGGTGTGCGTTGGTTGGTTGTTGAAACTGCTGTGTATGTCCGTGATCTTGTTGTGGAAGTATGAGGCGAGGGAGTTGCAGAGGTCTTGCGATGGGGTGATGTCGTTGTTTCCTGCGCTGGGGTTGGAGAGCTCTTTCACGATGTTGAAGAGTTCCTTGCTGTTGTGCGCGTTGTTGTCCAACCGGTCCTTGTATGCTGTTCTCTTGGCGGCACGGATCAGCTGGTGGTGTTTCCGGGTGGCAAGTTTGTAGGAGGTCCTGTTGTCCGGTGTCGGTTCCCTTTTCCAGACTTTCTCGAGGGCTCGGCAGTTCCTCTTGGAGCTCTTGAGTTCGTCGGTGAACCATGGGGCCTTCTTGCTGCCGGGTCTGCTAGGCGGGGTCCTCAGCGGGGCGAGTTCGTCCGCGCAGTCGCTGATCCACTTCGTGATGTTCTCGGCGGCCTGGCTGGGGTTCGCTGAGCTGGCAGGAGGGTGTTGGCTCAGGGAGGTGGCGAGCTGGTCTGCTGTGATCTTGTTCCAGCTTCTGCGGGCGGTGTGTTGCTGGTGTTGGTGGGTCGTCGTTCTCTCACATTCAGGTAAGAACACCGTGCAGAATATTACTTATTGTATCATAAAACCAGCTTTAGACACATCCAGCGTAAAAGACCAGAGCTGCAAGAGAACAACAAGGAATCCTGGTGATTTCATAAATGGAATATTAACGGTCAAGTGGTTCCCAAACAACACAATAATCCTGGCACGCAGCGGAATGTGTGGCCTGCGATTTATTTCCAATTGTTGAGCAGAGGCAGAAATTTTGAAATGACAAATGCAATTACAAAGCTGAAATGGACTGGAGAGGAAACGTGTAAAGCATATTCGACTTGTTGAGTGGTTCTCTGACAGTACAGTTCACGGTTGTAATTATGCATGTACCATTGCACACGCACTTCGCTTCCTCTTCCTGTCACTTAGTTGAGTAGCTGTGAAAAGAGAGTGGTGACTGCAAACGCAAAGCAGGCTAGGATTTCATAAGAATGTACGGGGCATATTACCAAGCAATAGCGATAATTATCGCTATTGCTTGGTTAGAGACAAAAATGTACCGCTGAGCTGCGGCGATTTTTACCGCAAATAAACCTTGGTATTACCAAGGTTTATCGCAAATGCAATAAAAATCGCCGCAATGCATGAATATCGCTGAAAAGTCCGCGATATTCATGCATTACCGAGCTAATGCTCTTAGCCATGTTATCCACCTCCCCTTGGATAACATGGCTAAGAACTGCTCAGGGCAGGTGTTAGCTTTTGGAGATATTCGCGCTTAGCGCGAATATTTCCAAAAGTTGGTAATAGGAGATAGCGATGTTAGCGACTGTTTTCAGTCTCTAACATCTTGGCACGCCCACTTTGCATGTCATTAGTGATAAATCTCACTGACGTGCAAAGTGGGGCCCAAGATGGTCGCTATCTCCTACTAGCTGTCGCTAACTGGTGTTAGCGACAGCTAGGTAATAGGGAGATAATTTTATCTTCGCTTTCTTGGCTTTTAAAGCCAAAAAAGCGGAGATAAACCCCCTTGATAATATGCCCCGTACATTTTATGAAGCCCTTACTACTGCATTGTTTCAGTTCCATTGCATGGTACATAACAGACGTTACTGTCACCGATTTCAATCACCTTCCCTTCAGTCTTAGAAGGAAAGAAGTCCGGGTCTAAACACCACATCCAGTGTTATAGGAATATTTCACTAGTGCAAAAATGAGGGTACATCCTTTTGACCAACGTAGCAAATTTTATTTGCACCAGGATAACTGTAGCACCAATTGATTTCACATTTGTTTTGCAACCTTCACAGAATAAGAAGTACCCTAATGAATGATGACGCTATATTTAAAACAAAGTCAGTTTATTGTTTTAATGTAATAAAAACAAAAGCAGCACAAATTCACTTTGCTCTTTTGTTTTTGGCTAGTCATGGAATTTTATTTTTGCTAAAAATTTCAATGAACCATATAAAATGATTTACATGAAAACGCGTATGTTATACATGTTTTGAATAGGTTCCAGAATCCATTTGATGACTTTGCGCTGGTGCATACACTGTTCTTTAATATTGAGTGATGTAAAAAGTGGTTGGTCCAATTCATATTACAAAACAGAAAAACAAGAAAATGGTT
Source organism: Lissotriton vulgaris (assembly GCF_964263255.1). Taxonomy (NCBI): domain Eukaryota; kingdom Metazoa; phylum Chordata; class Amphibia; order Caudata; family Salamandridae; genus Lissotriton; species Lissotriton vulgaris. Next base: position 1,007,592,894 of record NC_141696.1, on the reverse strand, counting down.
TTGCCCTATCCAAACTTATGATGCAATCCAACACAGAGTTATAATGATTCACTATGAAGTCCTGGTAAACCTGACTTGATGGTAATAGTTTTACAAGCATTGTGGTAGAGTTACTGTGAGTTTACCTGTTTGTGTTGGTTAGTGTATGTGTGTGTTTGCGCATGTGTGTTTATTTGTGTATCTTTGTGTGTACGTTTTTGCATGTGGCTATGTATGTGTGTGTTGGTTGATTGTGTCTTTGTGCTTTTGTGCCTGTGTATCTATTTATATCTGGTTCTGTATATGTGGGTGTTTGTGCATGTCCTCATATTGGTGTCTATGACTCTGTGCATATATCTGTGAGTCTAGACTTGAGCGACTTTTCAGGCAAATTAGCTAAATTCTTACTTTAGAGTAAAGGTTTGTTTTTTTTTAAATAAAAAAAACACAGTTTCTTTTTTCTCGAAATGTTCAGGGCAGATTTGTTGTGCTAAAAAGAATGCTCAGCATTGTCAAGATGACTGTATGCGCATTTAAAAGCCTATTTCAAGTTGGAAGCATTTCACAGATTAAAAACAAGCATTTTATATTAAGTGTATCTAAATATAAAATGCTTAGTTTTAGTGTGATGAGTTGCTCACTTTCAGTTATAACCCTTTGTGTCTGAAAAACCTCTCACTTACTCACAAGTGTTCCATCAAGTAGCGCCTTAAGGCTGCATATGTGAGCATATCCAGGAGGTGGGACTGCAGGGTGATTCTATCGTACAATAAGCCCAATCAGCGGGATGAGTGTTTTCTGCAGGGATCAGAGACGAGACCAGTGCTTTAAATGGGCCACTACTCACCGGTACTGAGTACCGGCACTTCTCCGTGTTCTCCCATTGAGTACCGGGACTTCTCCTTGTGTTAAGAGAGTACCGGTACTCCTAGTGGCATGCTGTGGTCAGTCTCTGGGTCATGGGCGCGTAACAGTTAAAGTCGGGTGTATTCCGGCGCTGGGTTGTACTGCAGGCCTACACTCAAGCCGGCATTTGTTAAGAAAGCGCCTTAGGCAAGAGAAATGTGGTGCCCTTGCTAATAAGACTGAAATGGGGCAGCAGGGGGTCTTTTTTTAGTTGACTGGCCAGTCCTTGGATGAGCAGGGCCTGCCCCCTGAACACAAACGCATTGGGACCTCCCCAGCTCACTGATAGCTTAGCTGCCTCACGGTGATGGGTCTGTTGGTGTGTGTGTCAGCAGGGGTGAGACGGTGAAAGGAGCGCGCAGAAAGGGGCAATGAGGTGTTAAAACAGGCCGGCCCTGCTCTCACCCTGAGAGCGCGACAGGACAGGAAGACACCTGTGGTTTTGCTAGCTAGAGCGATCAACATTGGAACTGTCGCGCTGCCAGTTATAGGGAAAGGTTGCAGCGCCATTGTCTGTCAGAGCGCCTCACGCCCTTCGGCTAAGTTCAGCTCGTGTGTGTAGGGCACATTGGTCCATTTTTGCAGTTATATACAGCGCAAACTCGGCAGGAGGGCATTAAAGTGCTTTACATGAGAAACACAAGTTCTACATGAACGCATACTTTTTGTTTTTATGGCACAGGTGAAATCCCAGCGTGGGCTGAACATCCTGTGATCCAGGGCAAATCACTTAAATCTCTTTGTGCCATTAAAAAAAAAAGTCTTTGTGTAAAACTTCTGCTTCTCACGTTAATGCCATCGGGCTAAGTTCACGCTATATATAATTACAACACACACCAATTGCACCCTGCACCTATGAGCAGAACTTGGCCAAGGGCACTGGGGCACTTTATATTGAAGAATAAAATGCTGATAGTGTACAAGGCTGCCTCGAAGCCACGCCCCCCAGACATGCCCCTCCCAGGCTCGACCTAATCAATGGTGAGTACCGGCACTTCTCTTTTTCCATTTAAAGCACTGGACGAGACTGCAATAAAGTGCACCTGATCTAATCGCTACACACATGTAATGCATACTGAAAGTAAATGCTGCAGAGTGTATTTTTATTTTAACATGTTAGTCAGACTCAACTGTCTTTGCGTAGCACGCTTACTGTTCTAACGCAAACTACTTACCGAATTCATTGGTGCTGTGACTACATCCCCCCTCCGACCCCACTTAATGGAACTCTGCTTTTCTGTTTAATTTTTTTTCCCCCTGCGAAAATCTACTATGTATATATATATGTATATAGAGATAACTCTAATCACTAGTATATGCAGTAGACCTTTGTACTCTCTACCATTCCTATGTGACTCTTAGAGTATATCCATTTGTATCTCTTCCTTGAGTGACTTTACTTCTTGTACATTTGCAATTTTATCTTTCTGTTTTTATCTCCTCCTTGTATGACTTTACATCTTGTACATTTGTAATTTTTTGTGTTTGTATCTTTTATGTAACGCATGTAATTCTAAGTCCTTATGTTTTGCAACTGGTTCTTATGTAAAGCACTCTGACACCTTCGGGTAAAGTTTGCGCAATAGAAAATCGCATTAAATAAATTGATGGCACATCGAATTCATGATGTTTGAGAACATGAAAGAACAACGTAGCCAGGGCACTGTTTTCAGGTAATTGTATATTATTTACTTAGTTCAACAGTGACGGACCCAGCCCAGAAGAAAAACGCTGCTCTTTGGGGCACGGCCAGTTCAGAGCTGCTGTGTGGGGTTAGTGATTCTATTGTAATGATGAAAGATGTGCAGTCAGGGTCTTGTAGTTACAACAAGTACGTTTATTCTTAAGTTACAGGAAGATAGTAAATCCTTTAAATGTCAATAAGTATCATGAAATGCCCCACCAGGAGCAGCCTCCTAGCTGCTCAGCCGTCCAGATCAACTGACACTCCACTCATACAAACACACTCCAACATTCTACATGACCTCATCACAAGCTGAGCAGGTAGGCAGAGAACTACTGAAAGGAGAGTGCAGCAGGTAAAGGAAGACTACAACAGATTCCATGCCACACGTAATGGGAGAGAGTGGGGTGTGACTTCCCTGATTGCCATGCAGCCTCAGAACTTCAGGGATGAAGTCTGAAACGCCTGGGGCTGACTTTACGTACAACGTCATCTGCGGAAGCCCTTCACCGCGGAAAGTCAGGGTTAGAGGAATGAGACATTCTCAGTCCATCAAATTTTGGCTCAAGAGGCTAGTGCAAGTGCACTTGCACATAGAATTTGCCGACCTGACACTGGCCTGTCACTGCTGCCTGACACACACTGACTGAGGGCGACAATCACTCTAGCAAACACACAGCTGCAGCAGGGAGTCCATAGGCATCTGTTTTATAGGAACTACAGTATCTTCAAGCAAAAAAAGAGGTAAACAACACAGAGGGCGCCGCCCCGCGCCCTAAGGAAAAAACCACTGCTTCTTCGGTACTGTAGAAATTTTTTTTTTAACCAAGTTTCACTATAGCACAACACAGGTGCAACATGAAAAACAGCAGTGCAAGTTTCCCAAACACAAAGAACAAGTACCGCGCAGTTGTCGGATGCAGCGGTGTAAGCAATATGTGGCAGCCGTGCATATTTGCTTCACATATATTGACCAGTGAAAACACAGGAAGCAGCAGCACACAAAGCCGGCTCTCTAATAGAAGATACAATATGTGCAGAGATGCAAGCTGCAATAAGATACTAAGAAGGATTTCAGAACAGGTAGTGGCATTGCAGGTATTCCACTCTCACAAACCAGGTAGCCCATGTGCAGCTTCTATCCTAAGGTGCACTTATATTTGGTTGTGTGTGTGATGATGTTTGATTGCATGGGGTGTGATAGTGTGTAATGTAAACATTTTACAATTAAAGAACCAGCAAGGAAATGTATCCGCATTGTATGCAACTGTTGCTCCAGTGATCTCTTCCCCATACTCCTTGCAGCACTGAGTCTCCTGGGCATACGTTCCAACATATAATGGTCAGTTTTTATGCCCCCTACCCATTAAATATTGGCAAACAATACACTACATGGCTCTAAAATACAGTCTATGGATACAAAAGGGTTGGACAATCTCTTGCATGAACTGAGCCACTTTTTATCCTGCAGAAAACAGTGAGCAAAGTTTGCCTCTTTTTGTTTCGGACCTGTGCTGTCTGAAACAGAAGCACTAACTCTGAGAAATGAAATGGGTTACATTAATTCACTTTACGCCTGGAAGGCGCATAAAACCAGTGGTCTGCTCAGTATTGGGGCAGAAATGCCTATCGTGACATGGCCCCATGTCTTGAAATACACTACTTTTTATAATGGTGCAATTAGGCAAATTTGCCAAATTGACTACATTACAAGGACTCAGAACCAGGACACTCAACAATGTTTCAAATTAGCATCAAATTTGCCACCTCACTGTTTAATGTCATACCACATATAACAGGAAAACTCACAGACTCAGACACTGAATTAGGTGTGAGCACTGATTTAGAAATAACAGGTAGACTTTTTCTGGTATATGTATCAATAAGAACAAATTACATGGGAACAGACCCTTCCAATAATATGTTCACATGTTGGTTACTTAGAAAGCAAAGCCCCTACCTCTTGAACAGATACTGCAATGCTGCTGATTCTCTGCCAGACCCACGTAAAACATTCTTATCTATTGCAGACTACTCAGTGTCTGTCGTTTTAAATATACAAACATTACATTACATTACATTACATGGATATTGAAGCTGCTAGATAATGTTAACAGAGAAGTTAAAGCGGACCAATGTTAGAAACTCGATTTCCGGTTGGAAGAGGTATGCACCTTGTTCAAGCAGGAACCCCAATTCTAGTCAGGGTAAGTCAAATACACACCCTTAATTAACCTGTGCTTGCCCTCTGGTATTTTGGCAAATAGCAGTCCGGCTTGACTTAAGAAGCAATGTGTAAAGTATTTGTGCAACACTTCAAACAGTAAAACAGCGAAAACACCACAGAAAAAGGATACCACATCTAGTTAGAAGAATAGAGCTAAATGTAATGAGCAAAACAAGACCAAAACAACAGAAATCCAATAAGTATAACCGGAGTTATGAATTTTAATTTTTTAAAGAATAAAGTGAATTGCAGTGCTTAAAAGCGTAAAGCGGAAACCAAAGCTATCTGGTCACGCTAGACCATGTAAAATCCAAAAGTTCAGGCCATCCACAATGGAGCATGGGTCAGATACAGGGACTAACCTTGTCCCACTGCAAAGTACCATGTTACTTTGTCGGTGAGGACCCGAAATGTGGAATAGAGGAGGCATTGCGCTGATGTCGATCTCTTTGGATGTAAGCGATGCATCGTATCCAAGCCACGCAAGTCGGAGATGCGTAGTCATCAATCCACAAGATGTAAGCAATGCGTCGTCGTCGAGCCACGCAAGTTGAGGATGTTTCGGGAACTGGGGGTATTGCACCACGCAGTCATTGATGCAATGTCTTTGGTCCTTGAGGCGACGGCGATGTGTTGGTGTCAAGAGAAAAGCTCCGGTTCAAAGCTGAGCAATGACGTCAATGCATGGATTTTCACAGAATCAACATTTTGTGCCCACTTCCAAGGGCGCAGGAATGGATTGACACCATTTGGCAGGGCAAGACTCTCAGATGGCAGAGTTGAGGTGCTGTAGGTGGATGGGTGGAAGTCTTTGACATCCCTGAGACTTCAAAACAGGAGGCAAGCAGACAAGCCTTTTCAGTTGCTTTGATTCTGAGTTTGAGAGATGCGATTCCAGTCTTTCTTACTGCCAGGCAAGAGGGCAGTAGGTAGCAGATCAGCACAGCAGAGCATGAGTCCAGCAGAGTAGCTGTCCAGTAGAGTGGTGGTCTCTTCAGCAACACAGCAATCTTTCTTTCTGGCAGAGTATCCACAGATAGATGATAGATAGATCAAGATGTTTACAAAGTTGGTGGTGCCTGAGGTCCAGTACTTACACCCAGCTGTGCCTTTGAAATAGGGGAGACTTCAAAGAGAGGCTTTTGAAGTGCACTGAGTCCCTGCCCTGGCTTTAGACTCACTTTAGGGGAGTATGCAGTCCTTTGTGTGGTGACAGGACACAGTCCATTCAGGTGTGAGTGCCAGCTCTTCCCTCCCATGCTGCCAATGATGGCCCTTTAGGATGTGGATGTCCCATTGGCCACACCTATCCTTCCTTTGTGTGTGCCTATCTAGAGGGAATGCACTAAGTCAGCTGACACCAGCCCTAGATGTGTATTCAGTGTTAGGCAGAAGGCACCATGTGGTTAAAGTAAGAAAATGCCAACTTTCTAATAGTGGCATTTTGAGATTTACAATTTAAAATCTAAATTCACCATAAGTTGGGATTTTAAATTCTGATTCAAGAGACACCAACATTGGGCCCACATCTTCCCATTTGGAAATTACACTTATAAGATGTAATAAGGTAATGCGGATGTTTACCTATCGGAAGGATAGGCCTTGCATTAGTGAAACAGTAAATTCAGATTTTATTCACTACTAGGACGTGTAAAACTTAAAAATACATGTCCTCCTTTTTAGATGCATTGCACCCTGCCCTTGGGCTGTCTAGGGTCTACCTTAGGGGTGACTTAAATGCATTAAAAAGGAAGGTGCTGCAAGAGGATTACATGCCAGTTCGAAATGGCATTTTAAAATTCCACACACTGGCTCTTGGCTAGTTGGCCTGAGACATGTTTAAAGGGCTACTGAAGTGAGTGGCACAATCAATGCTGCAGGCCCACTAGAATAATCAACAAATAGGGGGGAGAGAGAACAAGGGGGTGGATTCCTTCTCCCAGGTAATGTAAATAAACAACAAGAATCCACCTAACTGGACGTTGTGTTCCCTACAGTGGAACACACTCACTAATATTACTTCACCACATACTCACACCTAACTCTCACACTCACCACACATAGTCCACACGAGATAGTGCTCCCGCGTAGTCGTAGGTCGCAGCATGCCGCATCCCGTAGAGGGGTGCGAAGACCCCAATGATGAAGCATGTCACCAAGGGTCCTTTTGGTGTGTGAGGGGTATTTTACAAGCACTTTGTGCTCCCCACATCCTGTGCTCCCCACCACTGCAGGGAACACAACGTCCAGTTAGGTGGATTCTTGTTGTTTATTTGCAGGCCCACTAGTGGCATTTAATTTACAGGCACTGGGCACTTTTTGCGAACTTTACTAGGGACATATAAGTAAATTAAATATGCCAATTGTAGATAAGCCAATGTCACCATATTCAAAGCAGAGAGCATATGCACTTATGAACTGGTTAGCAGGTGTAAAATGTCCATAGTCCTAAAGCCAGCAAAAACAGGAGGACTGAAGGAAAACGCAAAAAGTCAGGTTAAACCACTCCAAGAAGGCCAGGACTAACAGTCACTATCTACATATTTTGTTTCCTGGTGTAATGCTGAGGACTATAATTAGAGCCCAGCCTTGTCTTCTATTATAAACTTTGAATTAACTATTTATACATTTCATGTCTTATGTTAGCATGTTCAAATACTACACAGTGATGTGAAATGTTAACCGCTGCAAAATTGTGGATCCACATTTATATTGTACTTCCAACTATAATACAATTCACTTGTTTAAATGGCTCCTCCGTAAAGAGTACATTGCATTTTGAAAAAGAATATGAATAGTAGTTTTGAATGGTATGTTGGTTTGGGTATATTGGGGAATAACCACAATCATTATTGGGCAAACAGAGAAAAAGTAGTTTGCATGAGTACTCTCAAAGAATAATGTTAGAACAATTTATTCGGCCAATAACATTACTACTTCCAATCTGAAGCTGTCTCAATAAATCTGACCCTTCAAAATCAGAAAGCTTGTAAACAGGTGCCTAAAAACCCCAGTGTGATCCTATGAATGCCCACACATTACCTGCTCCAGGTACTTGCCGTAAATCGGTTTTGGGCTTGTTTGACTAAAAGATTGGATTATACAAACATCTAGCCCATGAAATGCAGGTAAGTATGCTAAACGGTTGAGAATTAACTCATGCACCACCTCTGGCTGCTGTTAAATAACTTCCTCCTCTCTCCAACCTGCTCTGTACTTGAGATTCCTGAAAAGCATGGAACCAAAGGTGTAGGTCCCGTTAGTAAGAAAGAAGCGATCAATCAGACACATTCAGAGGAAAATTACTCGTGATGCACTCTTTTAGCCCAAATCACATGATATTTAGGTTTGAGGTCTAAATAGATGGAAAAGTACAATTGAGTCAGGCTTCTCATTGAGAAAAAAGGACATATTTGGCGGAGAAATGTCTTGTTGATAAGACATACAAATATGGACAAACTGTGAAGACAATATTGGTTGAGATGCACAATAGCAAATATGAAGCTAAAGGGCTATTAAGCAAGAGTGCACGAATATGATTCTAACAAGCAAAAGCTACTCAGATTGTCAGAGAGATATGACAATAGTGACTTAATGAAGATATTAGTGTAGGTCATGAGCACACAAATTGCCTTCAATGCTGACAGATTCTGGGGAACATCAGGGAATTATTAATGTAGATCAGTGATATATGTGTAACAAACTTCTATATCTATAAGAATTTCTTCTGCAATTCTTTATTTTTGAGGACCTTTTTATCTTGGTTTCATGGTGTTCTATATGCAATTTTGGATCTTGTTCTCATAAACAGAGGTAGTGTTACAGTGAAGACGCTATTCAAACAATGCTTTTTCTCTATCCACAACATTAAATACGTTTCTGAGGGCACAGCTGTAAAAGATGAAAAGCAGCAGGGCTGAATGCAAACACTCTTGGAAACGAAAGTGCTGCTGAACTTGCAAAACCTAAAATGAATAAGGCTAATGGGTCTTTATTAGATCTATTTGAGGAACTGGTGTTAAAGGCCCTTTCACGAGAGGCAGCAATATTGGCAACAACATTTTTCAATCAATTCATATTGACTAAACATATTCCAGTATACTGAAGCAAGACAGCTTTAGTCCAACTCTAATAGGTACACACAGAGAAGAGGCTATCAGCTAGAGGTCAGTAAGAACACCATACGAAGTGGCACATTAATGGAATCGTTCATAAAGAAACTATTAGTTATATAGCTTAAAATGATTGCAGTAATAGCCCCATGACATCATGGTTTTAAATGAATACAGCCAAAACAGTAAAATCAAATTGGATATAATACTCATTGGCCAAGGGATGAGCAGGGTGATGTTTAGTTAGGATTTGGAGATTTTTCAATGAGAAATAGATTATTAAGATGAGATCCAGGCTAGTACATTTTGGTGGGCACTGTTTTAGCAATACATTGGATTGGATTACAAATGTGTATAAATACAAACAGCCACTATTTAATTTCTGTCTAGTCAAAAGGACTGTAGTAGGGAATATCGAATTCCAAATATCAACTAGGCACAATATACTTACCACACTATCATAGGACACATTATCAAAATGGAAGAGGAAGGAACAAATTAAAGATTTACTATTTTTTACTCCATATGTATATATATATCACGGAAACCCACTCCTGTTGGTGCCATCCTCAGCAAAAAGCATATATATATATATATATATATATATATATATATATATATATATATATATATATATATATATATATTTCTATACATACCACCAAGGTACATATATGTGAATTTTGGTATAGAAAATGTATTGAAATTTACCTTTCGCTTGCACAGTTCATATAATATGCTTTTGTGTAATTATATCAAATTACAAGAAAATATGCTTAATAACCTGAAAAGCAAATCCATCATTTTACATTATATTTAAGCAGAAAATGCATCCTCGTGTCATCTTTTGCCAAAAGGATGCATTTAAAAAGCTGCGCAAAGACTGTTTCACCTGTGCATACACAGTAAAGTTAATCACAACTTACTAACCAATTGCCCCATTCGTGGTAAACTTTTACAGGTAATAGTGCACAATTACGCTAAGGGAAGCAATGGTGGAATTTCGGGAATTTTGCGTAACAAGCATAACATGAAATTCCCGAGAGTCCACCAGCGTAATTTACATATCACCAAGGCCAAATATTTTGTCCCTCTGTATTGTGGTAAAGCTGTTCTGTCCAATCGATACTTAGGATTCGATATTCCCAGCATACAGCGCGCAAAGACTTTTGGATAGCGAGGTACAAAATGACAACTAGCATTCGAAGAGTGTATTTAGGTGCAGAAATGGTTTTGTGAAACGGCCCACTGTAAATACACGCTTTATAATTTCACGACTTCTGTGATTGTGACCTGCAGAAGAGGCAAAGAAGAGCTAAATGTTTTTACTGCACAGCTGGCTTATGGATACAGGAAACCAATAACACGGACCACCATCACAGGATCCGTGATAAACAGTATCCAGTGTCACGAGCTTTCCATTGGAACATTCCACGCATTTATTGCCAAGATGGAGGTTGGACCAGCTCCAGAAAGGATGTCATGTTTGGGGTCTTGACTTGGGCAGTAAAGCAATAAAACGTGTCTTCAGCAGGAAACCCAGAATCAAACAGTTCAATAAAACACAAGGGTATCTGATTACGTGCGGGTCACTAATGACTACTGGAAATGGATTTATGAAAGCGTCACCCCTCAACGCACAGTTTTATGACCCTGTTTGAATATGTTTAGAATTGTAGCCGTGCTGACTTAGGAAGCAGCCTATTGGAATGCTCTCAAATCACTTCTTATAAATAGATGACATTGCGAGATATTACTGTTTTATGGAAATTAACTGCGGGGCTCTTTGGATGTACACTGTGATAGGCTTGAAACAAACACAGGTCATGTGCAGGGCCCTGTGGCAGTCGTTAAGAAATGTGTTCGAACTGTTCATTTGGTAGAAAGATGAAAGAATGCACAGGCAGGGATAGGGCAACCAATGCACTGCAAAAGTCCAGGATAGGCTGTTTATGCAGTACACTCGACTACAGAAAGGTATTGTATTTCTTCAGATGGCCTATAGTTAACGTATTAATGTCCTACATCATCTGACAATTACTTATTCAATCTTGGCAAAATATGGTTGGCACAACTGATGTAAAGTAAAATAAGAGCTATGATGTACCTCTCAGTCACAAGCAGACGCTTTAGAAAATTATTAAAAAGAGGGACAAATACCGCCAGCTTTTAAGAGGTTCTAGTAAGTATTCTATATTTGAAAACAAAGCCCAAAATGTAGGGAGGATGACTCAGTGAGCTAAACACTCAATGCTGGCAAATGTGATGTTCTCAAGGTCATAAGTTTGAATCCAAGCAAGGCAGACTTTTCATCCTTCTGTGGTCCGTAAATAGAGTGCTCTAAGTTATATAATTATAACAGTTTTCCTTTACAGTGCTTAAAAAATGCAAATGTGGGATATTTAGCACATTATAAAGTATTTTAAATATAAATGTGCATATTTCACCTCAATTGAAACACAAAAAAATCTTGAAAAGTAATTTACCATGCAGCATGAGTGTGTATACCACATATCTCTTTCTTTTGGAAATACTCTGTTCTAGGCTTATTATTGTATTTGATTTTCTTGTGGTGGTGTCAGTGAGCTACACAAAATGAAGATGAAATATAAAACAAGTTGGGAGAAAAAAGTTTATTCACCACAGATTGTCAGCTAAATCCCCTTAGTCAATGCCCTAAAAACAGAAAAGATTTGGGGACACTGGAAGCTGTTTGTCCACATGTTTTATGTCTGCTTGGTGATTAAAAAGTGGCTCGAATGGAACATTGAAAATGAAAGCATAGTGTAAGATATTAGTAACTCCCTACATCTGTCGACCCCAGAGAGCGCAGCAACACCATGTTCTATAGACACCTCAGTTAGGACGTAGAAAGCACACATTGAAGTAGGGATGGTGGCAGGCAGGGCTCATTCTGCGAGCCCAAAAATGTCTTGCAGAGCCTGACCGGCAGACAACTCATGCATTCGGCTCGAAGTTTTAAAATCATAACTGTGGTCATTGGTAGAACAGGCGTACCTTAAATGTTCTTCAAATCCTGTCCTCGTATCAGAAAGGTATGTATAAGTATAACTTCTAACATAGCTACACTCACACTTAAAGGAAAAATCTACCCCTCTAAAAAGGAAAATAAATGTTGAATGCTCCTCCTTTGCAAATCCACCGGGTTCTGTAGGCTGGCCATCAAAACAAAAAACTTTCTGCTGTGGTGGCCATTACCCAAGAGGGTCTACTAACCATGGTGTTGGGAAAAAGAGCATAAAGGGGCAGGGTGAACCAATCCTGACTCAGTCCCATTTGAAGGGTCCCAATAGGAGCCTGACTAGTATGTAAATATATAATCAATATATGATTTTTATCACAGAATTAGCAGATTTGTGAATTTTGGGCATTCTTGGACCTCTGATTTTTGTGAATTCAAGGATCCACAAATCCTGTCTAAATAAAAATAAAAAAAGTATTTAGAGCCCTATCGTTATCCTTGGCCAACAGTCACGGGTCGAGGTTGGTCCCATGCAAAGGGTTGGGAGCATGGCGTGGTCTCAGTCCAGGCATTATAACCAACATCCCGCAGAGCATGACTGAAGGCTATGTGCAGTAGGTATTGGCCACACACATATAGTTTGATGCAGGGCCTGGGAGAAGGGTCCAACGCTCTGTGCAGCAGGTGTTGGACCGGCCCTGCTGCAACCCCCCTACTGTGTGCAGCTGGTGGCCATGCGCTCTGGATGTTGGTTCTCCATCGAGATTTGGGCACAGTGGCAAGCTCGGGCAAGGCCCTTCAGTCATCTCTGCTTCACATGGCCGAAACTGTTAGCAGCAGGGCTGGCAGTCTGCAGTGGGTTGGGCACAGGGTTTAGATGGAGACGAGGACCTGCAGCAAACCCCTGTGAACTCATAGCCAAAGGCTGTGTGCTGTGGGTGTTGGACACCTGTGGGTGGTTGGCAGTTGGGCCTTGCGATCAATCCCTCATGTGCACAGTTAAAGGCTGTGCACAACCAAAGATAGGGATTGCAAAGAATTTTTGCACAGGGAACACCTTAATGCATTATATGATACAAAATATCACTGGTGAAAACAGGAGTTAAAGTGACCTTATTGCTGATTATATCATATGTTTTAAACAAATGAGAAACTGTCCAAATAACACAGTTACAGTGAGGTTATAGTTATGAAATAAAATCGAAAAGCATTAATGTTCACACAATCCATAAACCACAATAATCATGCAAACTTTAACTCGCACCCTAAGTGCAATGCTCATTACGTCACAATATATATTACAATAAGAAACAACACCTAAAGGAGAAATCTTTTGATAATACGTTCATTTTGACCTCTATAAAATGGTAAAGGTAATGTGATATGTAATATAATCTGTAAAATAATTTACAGCATTTGTAATTGCATGGGTTTCATTAAGTGTGAGGTCCACACCTCATAGTCCAGCAACATGGCATCCAGTGAGTGGGGCCTCATGTCTGTCATTGAAGGAGAATTCTGGAACCCTGTTGCTTCACAAGAATTATGTTATGAAGATACACCGTTGAGTCAACCGTCAGACTGATGTTGTGAGAAATGTATGCTTAGCTCGACAAGTCAAATGCTTTTCTCTTAAACAGTTGTTTAGGAATGTTTGAATTGACAGAAAAAGTACCCTAATTTCCATGAAAACAATAATTTGATAAATCAGTTTCTCTCAAAGACAGAGCGTTTGATCATGGGAGCGAGTCGACATTTGTAAGTGGTGAAATTCCATTAAACGTCACTATAATTACTAGCATCATTATCGCACCACCAGTAAATAATTCACGAAATTTCACGACGTTCCATTTTTTCATGATATTACTTGGGTGGAAGCTTACACGAAGAATGTCAGTGAACGTTATTGTATATTTGGTGATACGTCTTTATTACTTTATCCTAAATCAAGATGAGCATCCTGTATTTACATACAATGGATTATATGGCTATTTATCCGGGCCAATAGAAAGTAGGAGCATGTGAAAGAACAATGAAGTCTTGGAAGCACCATGTGAATTATCCTTGAAAGATCAAGCGCCTTTTTCCCTGCCAGCATTAGCTAAGCGGGAGGTAGGAGGGAGTAAACGTAGTTTCCTTTTGATTGAGATGAAATTGTTCTCTTAGCTTTGCCTCAGGCCATTTGACTCCACCCACAGTCAATAACAAGATATGAGTGCCCTCTCCCTTAGTAATTCTTGTCTACCTGCTAAGTTTCTTTGTTCAGGTGTGCGAGATATTCATGTTGTGATATTGTAGGTGCATATGAATGCCAATCTTTCAGGCTTTGCATAAATATGTGCATGGAAATATGGCAGACTCTATTTCCTCCAAAGATAAATAGATTCATAAGGATGAAATGAAACACTCTAACAATCACCCACGATTGCATTGCAGGCCCCACGGCTGCCACTCGTAATAGGGCAGGCTCATGATGAATGCCTCTGCTTTTATTAAATGCTATTAAAAGGGCCATGCATCATATGTGACATAAAAATGACAATTTTTCATAAGCGATTGATAAACATACAGCACTGTAAAGTCAGTGTCATGTGTACTATAGGCGTTCAAAGAGATTGCCATCAGGGACTCTGGGGTTCTTTTTGTTCAACAAATCCCCAAGCATAAAGCTGACAGTGATGATATTTTTACTAAGGCAATCATGCTGGAGTAGGAGTCAACTGGGGCATCGTGCCTGCTGAGGTTTGAGTCGGAGATCAAAACACAAGCTGCTGAACATCGAAATGCTAATGTAAAAATGTGCATACACACATATGAGCTATATGAAGGGTATAGCCAAAAATCGACATAACCACTGGCAAAAAAAGGGGCGCAGACATATGTTAATAATGGGGAAACCTAATCTGCCCTGGATACCACTTGGCTAAAAACAAAATACTCAGGGCCAATACAATGGAAGGGGAGAGTACTGGGCTTTGTGCAAAAGGAGTCACAATTTGGTATTTAAGAATGGTCCATATATACCATTCTTTAATATTGAAGCCATAATGGTTCTCTGGCCATTCGTTCATTCTAAAGAGAGAGTTAATTCCCTGGGGGAAGGGGCTTCCCCCATGTAAGTGCAGAAAGAGCATATGCCTTTTGCACATTCCACCCATGCAATATGTCTGGGGAGCTCAGACCACCAACAGACCAGTCAGTGGCAGGCATTTTATGCCAACTCTTGAAATAGCAGGACATCGAGAGAGAGGTCCAAAAGACATCCTTCTTTTTGGGGTTCACTCAGACAGCACCATCCTCTAGGTCCCTTCAGTTTCCCATAGACTTCCTCGACATTTATTCCTAGCAGAGTGCCTGAGTAAGATGAAGACATTTGGTCATATACTATGACACAAGCAAACTTTATTACTAGTAGGAATACAAGCATTGACCAGGTGTTCTTTCCAAGAGAATGTTCATGGAGACCTGAACAATCCGTGTTTGCCAAGTGACCGGGAGGCCAAGTCCTCAATGGTATTTTTCCACAAAGTCCTCTAAGGTACATGCAACACATTCTTTTTCCCCTGTTTTCTGTCAAGAGTATGCATGCTTGGTTAGAAGAGTGTGTAAGTATTAAGGTGGAGTTTTGCATCTTTTGTTAGGCTCTTAGATGTGCTCCAGAGAGTGTCCATTGATGTGCTTTTAGCCATGCATATATAGTGGTGCAAGCGCAGCAAGTGAGACCAAACTTAAAAAGGTGTGTGCGGTATGGGTGTGGAGAGGAGATAGGTAGGGTGGGGAATTCAGCAAAGGAGGCACAGAAACCCATACAGGGATTACATGAGAACAGGTAAGGCAGAGGCACCCACAAGAGAATCTGATGGGATAGTAAAAGGAGCGCACAGACTACTACAGTAGATTCTTATCCCTTGAATACATCCTACATGTGATATATGCAAACACTCCTTCTGCGTTTGAACTCTGCAATGAATCATGGGTCTTATGTGTACCACACACA
This sequence comes from Lissotriton vulgaris, assembly GCF_964263255.1. NCBI lineage: Eukaryota > Metazoa > Chordata > Amphibia > Caudata > Salamandridae > Lissotriton > Lissotriton vulgaris. The sequence goes on along the minus strand of NC_141696.1, from coordinate 1,007,577,006 downwards.
CACACGCACACCTCTACTACCCATGAGCCATCACAACACTCTCTTGGCATGTGTGTACCACATGCACACACCTAGGGCAACTTTATCCCCTGTGTTGTTTCTTCCTAAGAGGCATAGGCTCCTCTGCCACTCTTGCTACACACCTGGCCATCAACCTCACATGTCTGACACTTAATTACCCCTCACTCTTGCTTTCTATAGGTCATACATATGCACTTCTGCTATGCAAGAGCCATGGAAACATTCTCTTGCCACCCATGTGCTACCCTTACTCTCTTCTGACACCTTACACACTACACTATGTTTCTTAGGAGCCATGTGCATACTCATCGACTTCTCTCGTCTTCTCTCTGCTCAGATGCCCACTCCCCCCTCCCTCTGTAGCTGTGGAATTAGGGCAGCAAAGAAGTAGCGTGTGGAACTGTTGATTAGACAAAAAGATGAGGTCCGCTGCACTCTGTGGTAAATATGGTAATCTTAGCGATAATCAATGAAGTTCAATCATTTAGGGTGCTCAGGGTGAACCCCTTTCTGTCCGGGAGGGGCAGAGAATCAGTGTAGGAAGAAGGACCTTACAGGCGTACGGTGAGAAACCTGAGCACTCCTGTGTGCTATATAAATGCAAGTTACACAATGATATTCAAAAGGTTCAAAGTTTTATTCACTTTGTGATTTAGTAAATGTGATTCATCCTTCTGAATCAAAAAGTATTCTTTTAAGTAAAGATGATTGGAATTAAACTTTGCTTGATCTTTCCATAATCACAAAAGTTCAATACATCGTAGTTGTGAATATGAACAACATGAGTCAATATCCCCGATGCATTTCGAGCTAAGGAGCTCTTCTTCAGGGGGTATAAATGTGTTCTAGGAAAAAGGAGGAAAGTCTGAAGTTACTGATCAGGTCCCGAGTGATGTAAAAGTAATCATACTGATAAGGATAGGATTGTGGTTGGATCGAAAGGTGGTGACTAACAAAGTGACATGGAAAAAGAGTGAAGAACGTAAGGTTTAAAAATAAGATCTAAAAATAGTGCGAGAAAAAAAATGCGAGAGGAACTGTTTAGTGACTGAAAGTGCACTCTGGGATCACCGGGATTAAAGAATATTGTGAGAGGTTATGGTGTGGAGTGTTAGATGTGAGCAACAGTATAGGTAAACTGCATGCAGGTGGTTGTGCCATGCGTTATAAAAACTCGAGTGAAAAAGTGGTGAAAACTGTGTGTCAACGAACAAACAACGGAATGTGCTCATTATTAACCTAGGGCACTAGGTTATTAATGAGCACATTCCGTTGTTTGTTAGATCCAACCACAATCCTAGCCTTATCAGTATGATTACTTTTACATCACTCTGGACCTGATCAGTAACTTTGGACTTTCCTCCTTTTTCCTAGAACACATTCACCCCCTGAAGAAGAGCTCCTTAGCTCAAAATGCATCGGGGATATTGACTCATGTTGTTCATATTCACAACTACGATGTATTGAACTTTTGTATATAGCACACAGGAGTGCTCAGGTTTCTCACCTTACGCCGGTAAGGTCCTTCTTCCTGAACTGTTGATTAGGGCATTTGCCTATTTAACATGTGGCCGGAGCACTGTGAAGTAGCAGTTTCATAACTCTTCCATTCCAAAAACCGGTAAAACACATGAAAACACACATGCTGGTACTGGAGCTTACTGGAAGAGCAGCTGGACTCCTCCTACATCCATCTCTCTACTGATAATGAGAAAACTGCTGCCACCCGCTGCTATCATTGTTCTTATCGGCCTGCCCCACCTCCAGCCACTTAAATGAATGAACATCAGTAAGCACCTCGCAGGGCCATTGTATAAGCACCCAAAGGCAACCCTAAGTGCATGCTTTTTAAATGTGTAGACACCGTCCACTATGACGTCACTGCTCTAGCTTCTGCATTGAGGGCAAAGAACACCTTGCCCAGACCAGCATATGCAGAGCAGGCTACGTCCAAATTCCAACTCCTCGCACCCAATTAAAAAAACAGATTCTCAGCCTATTCTGTCACCGAGCAGCAAATAGTAATTTAACAATTTCCTTCAGCTACTCTGTGTTTCTTTTCCTCATGTTGCCTCTCCCCTTAGGTTAGTAGGGCAATGCCCATTTTGCCCATTAATACCAGTCACCCCTCTCTATATTTAGAAGTCTAAGAGAGAAGAGTAACATATTCATACACGTAACCGCAGGCCTCCACATGTTGTTATGAACAGATTCCAGTCAGTCTCTTCTGCTTGTCTTTTTACAGACTGCAATCACTATTCAGATGTTGCGTTGTGAATATAGGCATAAGCCACTAATGTAAGTGTTATCCATGCAGGCAGGCAGGAAAAGTAAGACAGGGAGGCTAAGCATGATTCATAACGAAAGGTATGTGCTATGCTAGGCATTTATAAAGTGCATAGCTACACAACGGGCTTCCCAGCGCTGAAGTCATGTCCTCCTCAATGCTAGCACAGTAGGTAGATCACTCAAAGAGATAAGTTTTGAGAATCCTCCTCAATTTAATTTCCTCATTGATCAGTCTTAGAGATAAAGGGAGAGAGTTCCAGAGTGTAGCTGCCAGAAAAGCGAAAGAACATCCATCACTTCTCATTTTCATAACTTGAGGAACCAGGAAGAGCCTCTGATCTACAGAACGCAGTGCTCTTTTGGGGGTCCAGAGGGTTAATAGTTTCTAAATTAGAGGGGGACTTTTGTTGAGCATAATTTTTCGGGCCAGACAGAGGGACTTGAATTTGATTCTTTTACATATGGGCAGCCAATGCAAAGTGTCAAGGACGTATGAGACCAAATGATGCTTTTGGATTTTGGGCAGAACACGTGCTGCAGCGTTCTAAACTATCTGAAAGCGGTTGACAACGTACTAAGGACTTCCGAAGTAGACTGAGTTGGCTCAGTTGAGGCGGGACAGGATAAGGACTTGGATCACGATTCTTTGAGTGGTGGGAGGGAACCATCCCAAGATTTTCCCTAGGACCCAAAGAAAGCCAAAACAGGAGGTGGTGATTTTTCTTACTTGGACTTCCAGGGTTACTTGACTGTCTATCAAAATATCCAGACTTTTAATTTCAGTTTTAGGTGGAGGAAGTTCACCTAAATAGTTGGGCCAGTGAAGTTCAGACCCCATAGTGGGAGTATTCCCAACTGCCAAAACTTTGGTTTTGTCTCCATCGAGTTTTAAGTTACTGTTGGGCATTCAGTCAGTAACATCTCTTGGACAGGTGTTAGATTTGTAAGAAAGTCCTCTAGTATCCGATATTAAATAGATGATGATTTGAGTATCATCAGCTTATGATACAGTGGAGAAACCATGCTCCTTTATAATGTCTGCTAGGGGCTGCACATAAAAATGAAACAGAGTGGGGCTAAGCAAGGATCCCTAGGGTACCCCATATTCCAGGGATAGTATATCCAAACAAAAGGCTTCCTCACTCACTTGGGAGCTTCTTTACTCCAACAAGGAGATGAGCGATTAATTTCTACTTGCTCCAGTCTTTTGATGAGGATGGGGTGGGACATCGTATTAAATGTTGCACTTAAATCTAAAAATATAACTGCCACAGTTCAGTTGGCGCCTAGGATTCCTTTGAGATCTTCATTCCCAGGTAGCAGTGCCGTTTCCGTGCTGTTTCCTACTCTAAAGCCTGTTTGCGTTGGATGTAAAACTCGATGTTCCTCTAACAATGTGGAAAGCTTTTTATTCACAAATTTTTCTACCACTTTTCCAAAACATGAAAAAAAGAGAGGCTGTTCTATATATTTCAGGTGGGGCGTAATCCAAAGTCAATACTTTTTATAAGTGGCTTCAGCATGGTATATTTCTATGCCGGAGGCACCTCACCTCTCTCCAGGGAGAGATCAAGTATTTTGGTAATGATGGGACAGATGAAATTTCTTCCTTTGAGCAAGATATTAATATTAATATTAGTAAGATATTGAATGAACACTCAAGCAGCCCACACCCATAAGATAATTTTCACAATGCATACATCACATGTGTGAAGTGAAATTCTTGGGGCAGCTAATATAATTTTGGGAAAGTGATGTTGATCCACCCCACTGCTTTTTTTTGTCCAATCCGGCGAACCGTCGGCTGCCTGGCGCTGCTGGCAGACTGTCTTTTTTCGCCTCAGTCCTGTTTATGCTCTCACCTTGTAGTGCCCTTGCCATCAAATCATTCGAGCACAAAGCAGGGAGCAGGGAGTGTTTACTCATTTCCCAAGTCCATTATCTCGCGCATTAGTCACTGGCCTGGAACTTTTGGACAATGCTGAATCTGTTACCTTTTCTGTTGTTATTATTTTTGACTGTTCGACTCCCGGGTTTAACAGCTCAACAGTTCCAAGTTTCGCTAGCACTTGATGACCTTTACATATGATTACTTCAATCTAGGAGATGTCATCTTTCATTTACACAAGGTGAACTCATTAAACAAACCCACGCTCTTTCTTGAAGAAGTGAAGAGGGCCCTGTTTGAAGAGTTTTACGTTTTTGTGCCTTTCTGCGACTTGTGTATTTGAAAGTTAACTCCAGAAGTAAACACCTAAATGTGTTGCCATACTTTACCAGGCAGATATGCCATCCCCTGGTTGTTAAATACGTACTATCAACGTGGAATATTATTTAACACCTTGGCTGCTAGGTGTTTTCCCCCCCTGTGCTGGAAATTGCTCTGAGCCTTTATTCATGACGAGCTCAGCTCGTCATCAGCACAGCTCAACTGTGCATCATGACGAGCTGAGCTCGTCATCAGCATCGAAAGGGTTAAGAATGCCTTCTGTCCCAGCAGCTTCCAAAAGAACATTTCTTAAACCACAGGGGACCATGTTGTATCACGATATTTTGCACACGTTTCCAGAGACTTAGCAGGGAGCGTTGCCCATGCTTTCCAATAAATGGCTATGTCTTTTGCGCATTTGCTGAATTAGCGCCAAGAAACTTCGAAATTAGGGGCAGATGTATCAAACGTTTTTTTGTCGCAAACGCTGCTAATCGCAAAATAACAGCGTTTGCGACAAGAAAATCAGAAATTGCGATGTATCATTGAAATCGCATCGCAAAATTAAGGAATCGCAAAATGTGTGATTCCTTAAGTTTGAGTCAGCATTTAAGGAATCGCAAATTGCGAATCCTTAAATGCTATGTATGAAGAATTCAGATTTTGCGAATTTACACTAAGAAATCGCAAATTACCACCAACTTGCTGTTGGTGTTAATTTGCGAATTCTTTTATAAATGCACTTTTTGACATTTGAAAAGGTGCCATGTGGCGCTCATACATGCCTTTAGGGCATGTATGTGCGCCATATGCGCACACATGTAAATTTCAGGGGTGCAGCAGGGTGTCCTTAAGACACCCTTGCACCCTTGAAATTATTCTCAATTTGCGATTAGCAAATTGCGAATCGTAAATTGAGACTAATTTCCCATTCCTTCCTAGGGGCCTCCAGGCCCATAGAAATGAATGGGAAAATATTCCTTAATTGCGATTAGCACTTTGCTAATCGCAATTAAGAAATTTTAAGAAATCGCTAAAAAATAGCGAATTTTTACATACATACCATTTTGCTATTCTCAAATAGCGATTCTCAAAAAATCGCTATTTGAGAATCGCAAATAGGTATTTTGAAACATCTGCCCCTTCATGTAGAAGGCAATTCTGCGCCTGTTCTTTTAGCCAGTTCCTTCTGCAGCAGCCCATGTTAAGTTAACAGAGCCATATTGCTTCCATCTATGTTTAAGTTTTTATTCTAAGAGAAGTATATAAGCCTTTATGGGTTCTGAAGTAGAGTGCTACTCGTCGAAAAAGCGCTTTGATGCCTCGTCAGGGGTAAAAAGCGCTATATAAATGAACTTACAATACAGTACAATATTGAAGTGGAACTTTTTCTTAACAACATGGGTAGCAATAATGCATGATACGAGGAAAACATGCTAACAGGGGAAATCTGAACTAAGAAAATAACGTTTTCACAGAAAGACATCGTTTGTACTATTCAGTTTTTATAAAGGGACAAGCACAAACTGAACTGTTGTAGAAACAAATGCCTGCCTGTAATAACGGATTATTAAAGTAAGGGAAAAAGCTTTGCAGCGAGATAGCTGGAGGCGCCTTAGCTGCTCTTGTCAAAAGATTTGTTTGTGAAACATACATTTTATTGCCCCGTGTGCATTCTATAACGAGGCATGTAGAACAGAAACATTACACCGAATGATTACATTCCCCTTTCGGCTGGTTCCCTTGTCCTCCTGCAATTAACGTTTCCCCAGCTCACAAAGGGATATTTTGTCAGAGAGAAAAAAAAAATGAAATTCACATAAATGATCAATGGAAATAGTTGAGAAAGAGTTTACTTAGGGAACAAAGGCGCATTCTGAGACACTAGTGAGAAGAAATTGGGGAAAAAATGAGTCTGGGCAGACTACGCATTTGCCCGAACTGGCCTTCTATGAAGCAGCTTGCGAGGGACCCTCGAATCTGCATCAAAATACATTCATTCCATTCAATCATTTGCATTAATTTTTGCTATTGTATCTGAAAAGGCGCGAGTGTCTAGCGGGCACAATGGCGCAGCCTATCACGGGCCGCCGTGGTGGCAGCCGATGCCAATTTCCTCCCTTTATTGCCTTTCATTCTGTTTGTTGATTCTGACAACTGGCGATCTGCTCTAAGTCTCGGGGACGTTTCAATTGGATTTGCTGGTGGTGACAAAACTGTTGCTTTGCGTGAAAAAGGGGGGAGGCTCTTTGACTGGACGCCTATCGCGATTCCATGGGAAAGCGAGAGGCGAATGATTCTCAGTGGCTACTGATTTCCAGTATTTGTTCAGCATTAGGCCCACTTATCTGCAGAAGAAAAAGCAACGCGGAGAGCGAAAGTGACAGGCAGCGCCGCGCTCACTTACCCGTTCATTCTCCCCGAGCACTGTAGTCAAACAAGGGGGTGGGGGCGGCATTCCTCTGAAAGCCACCGATCAAGCCTGCTCCAATTATCACAGCTAATACTTATCGCTCTATAAAGTAAATATTTCATTAGAATTTCAAATAAACAGTCACCCAATCTAATGAAGCAACGACTTAAAGTGGCAATGCAACAATGTGTTAGCATCATTACAGCAAAGGGCACGGGCTTGTTAATGCTGCGAAAATATGCAGCACAATTAGCTACTTGGAGCAACTGCTCTATGCTAAGCGTTTTCTTTCCAATTTATTTCGCCCAGCTTCCTGCCTTTTAAAATTAAATTGATATGTTCGCATCTCGGCAAGTAAGAGTTACTTTGGTAGTTTTTTCATTATTTATTTGAAGGTACATCTTTTAGCGCACTTTTAAAGTTCCATAGCACCCATGTCCTTAATTGAAACTGACATTTCCTTTTTTGGTGGATTACATGAATGGAAGGATTTTGCATTTCACTTGTTTGCTTTTCGCAATGCCATTCATGCTTGAAATTCCATAGAAGTCCTTGCCATGCACTCTGCACGCCCAGGACTCATCTCTAGTTGCTATCAGAGCAGGTCATAGCTACCACAGTGGATGACATTCAGCCTTCATGTCACTGATCTACGGAAGAATGAGCTATTCCACAGGACGTTTGGTGGTGGGGAGTTTCTTGAGGACCCCAACCCTGCAAAACAGAGTTGGGAAGTTCCTAACTTCACTTGTTACCTGGAGTAAAATATGATTTTCCCTGCAGCAGACTATTGGGGCAAAAGTTTGAGACCAAGTTTGTGATTGTTGTAACCAATAGTCAGACAGAGTGATTTTGCGTTCAATCATTACAAAATTTCATTCCAAACTTTGTCGTATTTTTTTTACAAAACTTACGGAAATTGCAGCGTGTTTTGTTACATAAAATCATAACAGCAAGACTTTGTCTATTTCCTTCCACATCGCTTTCAATTTAGGGCAGAAAGTTTCAAATATACTGTTTCTACTAATGTTACCGTCTCTTGATAGTGTTTACACATTAGCCTCATATAGTGAGCACAGTGTTGTATGTTGAGGCTTAACAAGGCATGGGTGACATTCTGTTGCAGTGTGGTTATCGATGGTAGATTTCATACTTTTCAGATATCTCTCATGATGTAAAGTTATCACACCCTTAATTGGGTTGCCGTAGATCACCATAGAATAATAATGTTAATATGGCATGCACTGCATTGTTCTTATAACCGATTATGCTTTTTTACAGCTCTACGCTCATCACCCAACATTCTGTTCAAACCAGTGGCAAAACAAGAGAGCAATTCGGGCCCATATGACAGAGTCATTAAACTGTTTCTCGGCCATTACTTCATAATTTAGCTCATCTAATCTCCACCTCTTAATCTGTCTCCCTTCTATCGATCTCTCCATTCCAGGGAGCTCTTGAAACTTTGCTTTCTTCACCTTCAGCTATTGAGATTTTAATAAAAATATCCACTATAGAGGGGATTTCTTTAATCTCAATAGTGGCCTTGGAACTATTGTATTGCATAGCAAAATTTACACAGCATTTACTACCACTATGTGGGGCATTGAAGTGCTTGCCTACATGAGTAACACACTACACCATGTAGGGTGTGTGGTTGGAAGAATGTTGTCTTTGTTTTGAACCTATGTGAGAAGTGTTTCCATGTCATGTGTGATGCCAACGAGGCCCGGTAATCATATTATGATGAAGTGTGAGAGACAGACACACAGTTTTATGGTTTTCAGTGTGCTGGTTGTGTCTAGATGTGGTCCTGAGCGGCATGGTTGATGGGTGAGAGAAGTGGAGATTTCTGTTGGGTTGGGAATTTTTATTATCATCCCATATCTATGTGTCTTTGTGAGATGTGAAGAAGTGGTCAGAATGTACCGGTATTTGGGACCTGCAGTATTGGACTATATCAGAGTCCTCCGAATTGCCCCTCAATGTGTGACAGATCTCTTCAGTGGTTCCATGTCTGGTCATTTGGGGATGGAGGTTTGGCTGTAAAGTGCGGTTATGGACAACCCTCACAGCATATACGTCTTACATAAATTTAAGTGGCACAAGTTACAATTTGTTCCTGACCACTGTGTATTATCATTGTAGTATTATTGTGGGCCATAACTTTTATTTATGCAAGTACATAATTAAATAATTTCACCACAAACAATAGGCCAGCCCTCCTGGTTGAGTTGTTTGCAATTCATGGATTGTAAGCAGAGGATTGCACTAGGGATCCATGGCACAAGGGTTTGTATGAAACTTATATAATCTATAATAATGTAAAAAACGTATCTGAAACATCCTTGTACAGCCTCAGTATTAGGCCATCTACTGCATAACTGGAGCACATCCCTTGTCCTCACAATACTATAACCTACTCATCCAACATAGGGCACCCTCCACTCAAACCGCTATCTAAACACACATGCTGGCTTCAGGATGCAAATACTCTCAACGACACTGTAGCACCACAATCCCTGACCCGTTGTGGTTTGCGATACAAGAATACCAGATCACTCTGTCCTCACTATACCCTTCATCCTCTCCAACATTTTCAGGTTGCCAGAAAAGAAAAAGCCGAACTATGTGCACAATATGGTCATAGAGAATAGGCTCAGTAGAATCTTGGTTGTGAACAAAAACTTCATAATAAAAGTCTTGCTCTAACAGATAAACCTCCTAATGCCTAACTTCAACTTAGCTGTATATTTCTGGAAAGTGACAATGCTGGAGAGGAAGAGGGACAGAGTGCAAAGACAGTAATATGGTATTTGTAGAGGAGGGATATATTGAGAAGAGGATAATTTGGTATTAGTAGGGCATCTGGGATGTAGTGGGGAGAGGGTGATGTGGTATGTGTATATCAATAACCACAATGAGTATGGGATTGTAGTTTGGTTCATTTGTGATTAGAAAAAAACATTTTTGGACCATATTCATGAAAACAATGTAAGTACTGGTGGAGAAATGCATCTCTGTCTGATCCTATTTTCATATTTTTCCTATTTACAAGCATGCCCAGAGGTATATCTGGTAAGCAGTACTAGGTGTAGCTTTCTACAAGAGCCACCTAGGATGTCCCACAACAGCTACCAAGGGCTTTCACTCACCCTGTGGGGTATTCTCATGTGGTAGTATTCAGTACAAAGAGAAAGGAACCTCAGATCTGTGACTGGGCATGAATGATTGATTTGTTCAGCATTTCGTCAATCATCTGTTATTTTTGCATTTGTCGTTTAAAGTGGGAAGGGTATGACCAGACGTCGGTCTTGGGCTCGCTATCCCACCGGATTCAAGCTAGCCTGGGTGATGAGGGGTGCACCGCGAAACAAGTCCATGGATGCTTGTTCCTGTTCCAGGCAAGACCTGGCCTCGCAGTTGGCTTGGGCTTTTCTCATTGGAGCAGGGTCAAGAATGATTTGCATATGGCTGGGAACAAACTATAATTGCATGGCGAACAAAAAAATGATAGATTTAACCCAGATCTGTTACTTAGGGTGGATGTTTGATTTGCTTAGCATTCTGTCCATCATCTGTTCTTTTTACAGTTATCACAGGAATGCTATTAGGCATGACACAAGTAAAGTTTTAATGCACACCTCTCAAATTGACAGCAGAGATTAGATTGTATTTCTCTTGTTTGAAAAAGACAAGACATTGTTTTCATTCGCAGAGATGGGGGACCTTAAGGCACAATTTCAGCATGTTAACTTCAAGTTCATATCATATTTCAGACTCTTATGGAAAGGAAGAAGACAATGTAGCAAACATAACCTTCTAAAAGCAACAGTGAGATATTCATTCTCCCTTTTGGTCAAGAGGGATGTTGGGACATGGAGGAGGAAAGCAAACATTATAGGAGCACTTAATTTAACCACCCAGCTCATAGCACCAGATTAAACTTTGCATGCCTCATACACTTGTTTGTGGAGATCAGATGTGTTTGGTAGACCTTTGGTTTCCCTTTCCTCTTTTTACAATACATCCAAACAGTGAGTACAGTGCCTCTAAACAACAAGCATGGGTTCCAAAACTCAGAAAAGGCAGGAAAAGAACATGCAGTGAATGCTTGGCTATCTAGTACCTCGCTAAGCTCAGCATCTTTCTGTCAAGGGGAAATAAAAATCAGGTAGAGGGTTGACTGCTTAATCAAAAGGCCTCAAGGAAGTTACACATCTGAGCACTTCTAACTACTGGCCGCTCAGTTTCAGATGAGTTTAAGAATCTGGAATCAGGTCAGGAAAAAGGTCTCTTGAATTTTTGACTCAAATTGGCCTACGTGCCCATCAGTTGGCATTATGGTGATTAAAAACCAGCAGCACATTACCTAGACTCTGATAGAGACTGAGGAGGAAAGAGGAGGGTATGGCACCAGGAACCAGCTGGATTATAACTACTAGTTTACTTACATAATGATTAAGAGATTCAATCGTGAAAGGCTCTAATGCATTTAGCGCTGAATGTTACATTTCTCGAAGAGATACAATGCATATTATATATAAGGCTCCATATAAAAGCACCAGCAATGTCTGTGGCCTTTGCAGAGTAGGTAAAGGGCTCTCTTAAATAATAAAAATAATCCAATGCAGAGATGAGCCCAGAATCACTTGTCCAACAAATAAGGCCAATGGCTAATGGCCAGAGGGCTGACACAGATAACAACATCAGTTATAATTGCAATTCTCTGCACATCCTATTCTTGTCTGCATTTAATGTTAAATCAGAGGGCAACTATATTGAGTAATCTGTTTGTGACAGTCCTACTGCATACCTGCAAAAGTAGACCAAGGCTTTGCAACTTGCAAAAATACTTCCAAGGAGTCAACACATGTTGGACCCCAGATGAAATGTGTCTGCAAGCTCATTGAATTCTGAGTAGCAAGGCTAACTGTCTTCATTTTGCCACAAGTTACAAACATTTCTGTGCATCATGATAAATTAAAATGAGATCTCTCTTTCTAATATTTTAGGAACAATGTAGTAATTATTGATGTAATATTTATTTATGAATGTATCTATTTTGACCAGAAATCGGTGATAGAAACTGCAAGACTCACCAAAGGTAGTTTAAAACATTAACAGTCTTTCATAAAAATCTAGACAGAAGGTACCATCCATGTGATTTTACTCAATAAGTCTTGTGTAAATATATACTGTTAGTTTTGTTCATGTGGTCATAATGTTCAAGGTTAAAAAAAACTGTTCACAAAACAATATTCTCTTTAGCCTATGAATAGCAAATACATGATAATATTTATTTTAGTATCTCACTGTACTGAACATCTATATTAAAGATAAAGTTAAGTAGTTGCTTAAAGCTTTCATTTAACCACAATTCATCTGTTGTTCTTCTCATGATACATAGTGCTAATACAACCAACACTTTGAAAGAAAAAGCTACTTTATTATTGTTGGCTATATTCACACATTGTAAATGCTGTGTAGTATTCATAACTATGTCCCATTCAAGTGTAAAAAACTTACGATGATTGTTGCGTGGCCTCTTTGCTTAAAGAATTCAGAGACCACAACGTAATTTGCAGCATGCTATCATCTGTGTAGCACACTGAAGCACTCCTATCATATTTGGATTGTGGTGACATCTGAGCATTGCACCAGAAATGCCACTAACAGGGTCAGTCGTACTATGAATCCACTTCATTGTGATTTGGGGTATCAAGTAGGGTCACCCTATGAGCACCCAACCGTTAGTAAGTAAAGCCACATTCTCACATGTGCAACAGAAATTGAGTCATTGACCTTTGTAAAGCAAGGTCAGCAAATGTGTGAGAAAATATTTGTCCAGAATGACTTAGAAACTGAATGACACACAATACCCCAGAGTCAACAGCTCAAATTGTTCTTCCTCCATGCCTACTACAAGATATATTTATACTGCACCTTTCAGGTATATATCCTAACTTGAGTTAATTCAATTCATACACATTTCTCAGTGTTTTACTCAACGGGGGTTTACTCTCCTGATAATATGTTGGCACTTATCTCAAGAATCCATTTCTCCCATTTGTCATGGGAGGGCTAAACATATATGCTGTTTTATTAAAGAACTTGGGAGCAAAAGATCTGCTTCCGGGAGGGAAAATTAAAGCTAAATAATGCGCCTGACCTGTGATAAATGCTGAAAAATTAATATATTTCTATGAGCAAAGCCATGCATCATTTGTATTATTTTTATCCAGTTGACAATAGAAGCAACTGGTGTAAACCATTATGTTATGTATCAAATAGTGAACTATACAAGAATTAAACATTTAGGCAGCAATTATTTTGAAAGATAATACACTAGATGTAGGCGAAGGGGTGATAAATATTTTCAGTAAAAGAAGCATCACCATTATTTATGGCTGAGATGCTTAGCAGGAGTTTAGGGAGTTTATTAGGGATGAAAGTGGGAAATGTTGCATCTTTGTAATCCATAAATAATTTTCTTACTCACCACAATAAATTCTAACAGAAAATAATAATAACATAATAATCTCCAAGTGGCTCAACACATTTGCTACCTCTGCACCGATTTATAGGATGTCTTTACATAATTTTTGTCTCTGTAAAAATGAATACTTGATAGAAAGGTGCAATTTGCCTTCCGTGAATTGCCATAATGTATATTTAATTATATAGATGGAGCCAAATAGTCTCACTCCAGTTAAAGTAGGTTTGTTTTTGTCGATATGATTTGGAACAAATCTTTAAACAAACGTGTAAATCTGTTTATCATAGAAAGACACTTCCAAATTGTGTAGATGTAAACGTTGTTTGGAATTCACAAAATCAGGACACTATGAACACTGTAGTTTTAAAGACAAAATCCAAATTGGCCTCGGTCATCCTCACTGTCTGCAGAGACCAACAACAGGGTTTAAGAAAGGGAGAACGTCCAATTGCATCTTAGTTTTCGCCCTTTTTACTACATATTGAAAACATTGTTTTCTTTGGCAAAATTCCTCCCAATGCCACTTGCATACAATAGTAGGCAGTTTGAGAAATGTTTCCAACCCAAATGTACATTATTTCAGCCTTTTTTGGGAGTAACTTTAACAGTGATAGCCCATCAGTGTGGGCGTTGAAAATCTACCCCATTTCCAAAGGATGATAAGTATCTGTGAGGATGAGCAAATGTCAGCCTTACAGACACTCATGTCAGGTCAGACAGCCAGGCACCTTACATGTGCTAATGCACAGGCACTTACCAGCCTGAGCCAAGTTTTTCTGGGCTAAAATTATTACAGCCATCAGGGCAGTGGCATTATCAGCCAGGCAGAGTGCTGTAAGAACCCTCTCCCTGATGACACGGGAAAGTGTCACTGACAGAGTCTTGGTAAAGCTCTGTAGTGCCCAGAACTGACTATCAGTGATGCCTCATACCACGTTTTCCAAATCGTCACAGAGTGAGGTGAAATCAGTAAGTGTCAATGACCCGGCCCACTATGTGACATGTTAGGGAAGGTCCTTCTCTCATTGGCTGACCCTTGACAGGTCAGCAAATGAGAGGAGGTTGGCAAGATCTTCTGTTTTTTCCTTTCCTTCCATTGTGCCTCTCGCTCCTGCCACACGCTGTCTTGCTATCACTAATGTGGCTCACAGCGGCCTACAAGGTAAGTACTTTTTTGAATGTTTGGATGCATGTGTGTATGTCTAATGGCACACATGTGCTTATGAATGGCTTGCACAAGTGTGTGTGAATTGTCTTGTGAAAGAGTGGTTGCATGTATGTGTGCCTGTGTATGCTTGTGAATGAATGGGGGCTGTGTGTATGTGCATGCAAGTGTGATTGCGAATAGATGGGTGTGAGTATTGGTGCCTGTGTGTGCTTATGGATGGGTGGAAATGAGTGTACTTGTGTGTGTCCAAACCACTACGATTTTACTTAACCTGCCACCTCTCAACTTGAAGTGCTCTTGTGAAATACAGAATGAATTTTGTGAATACACTCAAAGTTCCCACTCTGTGGGTGTTCTCAATACCCTCTTTTAGGACCTCCCATTTTCCTAACCTTAACTAAATGTATTACTGCAGAAAATGCTGCCACCTGTGTACTCCTTTGCATTACATGTCCCATCTTTGAACACAAGTGTCTACAGATTATAATTCTGTGAATCAGTACTTGTCAATTCTAGACAATAGAGACATATTTCGGACTCCTAAGTCATGCGTGCTCAATGCACAATGAATCAACCTTTTTGTCCTTCTTGAAATGTTTGAGTTCAGCACTCACATATCACATTTTCCTACGTAATTGTGTTCTACACAAGCATTAATATGTTTACTCAACTTATGTAATATGAGAGAACACATATTTACTGTCAGCTATGTTGTGCATTTTGTCAAGACAAACAATAGGGAAAGTAGCTTCATGCTGGCAGGGAACATGTCCTGCCATCTGTCAAAGTAGGAAAAATATTTTTAGGAGGCCAACATAATTATTCATGATTTGTTTTAAATAAAAAGGCTCTCATCCATAGTGCTGGCTTCAAGAGATGAAATGTTAATGCATGATGAAGAACTACAGATATCTCTAAAATTAGTTTAGTGCCTTTGATGTATATTTTGCCCCAGAAAAACATTATTATTCACAATAACTCTGTCAGCAAAGGGTTCAGCAATTGGTATGCAACAAGTAATATGTTGCAAGATGTCGGTGTACTGCTGTTTTTTTTGGGCAATGCTGACCCTATCACTTTTCATGCAGACAGAGTTAGGGATGCATTCAAGGGTGCAGATAAAATTGGAACTAAGAAACTTGGGGGCCAAATTTAAAGAAGACCTTACGCAACACAGACCAATAAGACTTTGAAAATATTGTTCAAATACATCAAAGGGATGGAGACGTCCAAGGCTTGTATTATCAGTCTAGAAATATTCTAGAATTCACTGAAAAAACACATGTCAAGGCTGTTTTAGAAAAATCTGGATGACTAAGATTTTAACCCCTTCACTGCTGGCTCGTTTCCGCCCCTGTGCTGTAAACAAATGAACAGGAGCGGGTCATGACGAACCCCAGCCGTCATCAGCACACGAGCACTGTAGTGCATGACGGCTGGGGTTCGTCATCAGCATGGAAGGGGTTAAAATAATTTGTTGTCACTAATGGTATATTTGCATACCTTCAAACAAATGAGGCAAAAACATGTGTCTTTGACAATAATTCGAAAAATATATTTTGTAATTTAGAATTTGTAATTCATTGCTGTTTATTGAAAAGGGTATTAAACTACACAAATGCAGGTAAATTACTGAGAAAATGGAATATACATAACCTTAATGCATTGGTATAGGGCCATGACTAGCACTGTCAGTTTAAGCACATGTTGTTTTCTTGATAATTTATATAAATGCATACTTTTCTTTGATCATTTTTATGAGTAGCCTAATAAGGACTGCTTTATGCTTTTTGTTAACAAATGTTATTGAGTTATTCAGCGATGAATGTTACCATTTCTTGTTCCCTACACTGCAAAGACCTATTCAACTTTAGAAGTCTTTGAAGCATCTTTTTGCTCATAGGTTCTTTGCTATACCTTCTGAGTGGCAATTTACATCTGTATTATGCGACTTGAGCCTGACACAGAAATGAAAGTTAATTAGTTACTATGACGACCTGCTGCATGAAAAGGACCAAAGGATCCTTCCCATTTGTAAATACATAATGACTTAGTATTCAGAGTGCGGTGTGTATTAGCTCAAAGCAGAAATTGCCATTGTTTGTTTGCATTAAGAAGAAAAAAGGTGAAAGCAGACGACATGATCCATTAAAGCCTATATTTGCCATTCACGAGATGGAGGTATTGAAATATTTCTTTGAAAATTCAAATAGATTGAAGATTGCAAAATTTATGAAAAGGTCACAACAGAAACACATTTGCAGGTAATGCTCTCACAAAAATATATGAAGGGTCTCCAGCAAGTGGTTCCTTCAGTCCGCCTATTATGATTTCTTGTGTGTCTGTATACCCTGTGTGCAGTGACTTGCAGTTGTTTATGGTTAACATTCAGTGCCATTTTTAATACATTTAATTACCTTGAGACAAAAACACTTTCCTTTATAGTTGCTGTTTTGTAAAGCACTTTACACCAAGTATACACAACACAGATTGGAGACATGCCATTTAGTACATTAAGTGTGTAGAGGCAGTGCTTATGACGTCATAATCTAAATAAATTATACTGTAAATTGCAGCTCGACTGGTTACATTTGGCATCGAATAGTAGATGGTCGCTGTTGCTTCTATTTTGTCAGTCATGCAGTGTATATTATTACACCATTCATACTCACTAGTAAACCATTCATACTGCAGCCACTCGAGAGCTACTTTTTTAACTGAAAGGCTTTTAAAAACATTAATCTATGAATTTAAGTGGCTGTGTTACATACTTACTTCACATAACAATCTAAAGTACAAGGTTTTCCTTAGCAGAGAAAACGTCAGCCTTATTTTAGCTAAACATGGTTTTCATTTTGTTATTTTAGGTAGGGCTACCATAGTGGCATCACGCGCAATATTGGGGCCTACCCTGCAGAATATGATGAGGGGTTCCTAATTCTCTATATCTCACATATATTGATTGTCATTGGGCTGAATGGGCACTACCAGAAGACTGCGGGGCCTCCTGAACGGTTGCCCCCCCTGCAGTGCAGGGGACACACAATGCCCCTGGTTTACCATTCCCAGTTTGTTTATAAGTACTGCCTGGGACCTGTCTATGCCATTTTGACAGTAACACAGGTTCTTTTTAATTGAAAACGACTTTTAAAAAAGCTTGCAAGAAAATGATTTGCAATGCATCAATTACTAGTGTAAATAAATACACACAAAAAGTTCAGAGGGCTTAAAAAATCAGACAAAAGTAAAAAAAAAGTTGTACAAAACTTCCTCTGCTATTCTATTGTCTGCTAGGAATGCTGTTGATTTCTACTCATAGTTAAGATGGACGAAAGAAGGAGGATCCAGATGAGAAAAAGAGCAAACATATAAAGTGGAACAGATTGGAATGGGGAGATCAGTAAATGTCAGAGACTGTAACTACAAAGAAGAAAAAGGAAAAGAAACACAGAAAAGGGTTTTATATCTCTACCACGATAGGGAGGGAAATACTAAAACAAATAATCATATAAGCAGACAAAAAGTGTGGCAGTAAAATGTTTTAAATACTAAAACAATGAAAAAGGGGTGGCTATATAAAAGTGACAAAAGAGAAGAAAGTGGGTAATAGGGTCTTCCACATATTGAATCAAAGAAAACAAAGAAAGAAAGAAAAAGAACAAGATATAACAAAAACAGTATTAATATGGCCAAACTTAAACATGAACATTTATTTCAACATACTATTTTGGACCAAAGTTGAAAGTGCCATATGTACCTGAAAGGCTAACGTCTAGGGAACAGGATACCTTACAATAGCTTTTTCACATTAAACACACAAGTAAGTTCTATCTCAGTAATTCAGATGACTATTTCAAATTTAATCTAGCTACTTCTTTTAAATTATGACAAAGAAAAGGCAGGAATCCTTCATTTAAGCTCAGTGACAAGGGGCAAGGGATGGCGATAATAATAATAATAATGCAACATTTATAGAGCGCCTGGCTACACATAGAACAGTGTGTCCCCGCGCTAATCACTGATAAATTCAACAGAGGACCTGAGAGAACGGGATTATGACATGGGGAAGAGGAGTGTTTTTAATTTCCTCCGGAATCCTATTTCGGATGGTTCCATCCTCATATTCAGTGGTAGAGCATTCCAGTATTTGGGGGCTAAGTGCCTAAATGAGCGTCCGCCCATTCTGGCCCTAAGAATACGAGGTGTTTTAAACAGCATCGCACCAGAAGATCTTAGATTGCGAGTAGGGCGATGTATGGCCAGGAGGTTCTTGAGGTAATCCGGACCTTTGTTCTGGGCTATGCGATGTGCGTAGCAGAGGGCTTTAAATTGAATACGCTCCCTGACGGGAAGCCAGTGGAGTTTAGCCAAGGCAGACTTTCCTGATGCTCTGCGCGGGAGGCCAAGCACTAAACGTGCGGCAACATTCTGCACGCATTGAAGTTGATGAAGTGCTTTTGGCTTAGCCCTAACAGCATGGCGTTGCCGTAATCAAGGTGTGGAGTCACTAAGGCGTGAACAATGGTTTTTCTGGCTACTGCAGGTAGGAGGTCTAGACCTTACGAAGAACCTTGAGTAGGCCAAAGCATCTCCCTGTGACTTTATTAACGTGGATCTTGTACGAGAGGTCGGTGTCCAACATAACACCAAGGTTACGTACCGACTCCCTCGGAATGGGGGGGTCCCCAAGTTCACTGGGCCACCATAGCCTTGACCATGAAGATGTTGCTCTCCCGACCACCAACAACTCTGTCTTTTCGCCATTAAGGCGTAGGCAGTTGTCATTCATCCAAACTGCCACTGCTGACATACAGTTCGAGAAGTTGATGGCATCTTGACTACGGTCGGGTGTGAGTTTAAACACCAACTGGGTGTCGGAAGCGTAGCTAACAATGTCCACCCCAAACGCCTCCACCACGTGAGCCAGGGGTTCCATGTAGATGTTAAACAAGGTGGGGCTCAAACTTGAGCCTTGAGTAACCCCATGGCTTTTTGCGTGGGGACGATCTGAAGGGAGGACAATGTAGCTGAAAGCTTCTATCGGCTAGATAAGACTTCAGCCAGGCTAGCGCTGACCCCGTCACCCCTATCTCCGTCAGGCGAGACATCAGCGTGGAGTGCAGCACGGTGTCAAACGCTGCACTCAGATCTAATAAAACTAATGCTGCTGTCTCACCTTCATCCGCTATCTGCCTTATGCGCTCAGTGGAATATAGAACGGCTGACTCCGTCGAGTAGCCGGTTCTGAATCCAGATTGGGATGAGTGGAGATGGGTTTCTTCTTCTAGATGTTTCATAAGCTGTTTATTAGCAATTTTCTCCACAATCTTTGCACAGAAGGGAAGAAGGGAGATGGGGCGAAGGTTTTGCAGTTGTGAGATGGGGATGTTGGGTTTTTTCTTTAGGGGAATGACCTGGGCAGTCTTCCATGCTTCCAGTACATGACACTCTTGAAAGGACAGAGTGATCATGTGGCTAATATGGTCGATTAGCATGCTCTCCATAACACCTTTACACTGCGCAACTACTCGCTAATAACAAAATGCATGACACAACTGGAATGGTTGTAGTTTGAAAACCTCCCTACTAAAAGGACTGCACCAGTGAATGATTTTCAAATTTAATATTTTTATTGCAAACAGAAGTTGGCCATGTTTTAAGTGAAGGCATTTTTCTTTTACTAACCAATGCACCGCACCATGCCAAGGCCAGGCCTTTTGGTTTTACTAATTATTATTCCTCAAACAGTGAGTCTCATATAACCTGCATTTGTACTTTGTAATGACTCATAGGACCATAATGCAAAAATTTTGAAAGGAGTACGCCTGGGATCGGGTGATGACTGGCAATGCTTTTTAAAGGGAATGCAGTAGAATAGCATGTGTTAAGGCAAAGGTTCACACCTTCAAGGAGCTTTTCAAAATGAGGGGTCTCTATTAGCCTGGGCCTATCACAAAAATGTCTTGTGAGGTACATGTGCATGTTTATACATTTGAATAAACACGATACAGCAGGAGGGTTACATTTACACATTTAAAAATAAATAAAATCAAAGAAGAGTTATGCCACTGAAAGATGTAGCAAAAATGGTAAGCATAAAACAAAAGGTTAATGGAGTAGAAGGAATCACAGTAAGAGATAGGAAGAAATGGACACAAGATCAAGGAATCAGACCTGACCAACAGAAGTAAATCAAAAGGGCTAGAGACAGAGAATAGTGACAATTCAATGACGAAAAGAGACCCAAATTATTGCGATAACAGAAAGAACTGATAAGGCTAAAATGTGATGGTCAAAGGAGAATGTTCTTAAGAATTCACAACACAAATAAGGTCCACTGAGCTGCAGAAGAATGCACGTGAAGAGTGAGTTGAACGATGTTCAATTTACCAAACAAATATCCTTCCTGGTGCATCCATGGTTTACAGTAAAATATTATAAGACATTAGGTGGTTGATGGAAGCAAAACCATTGGTCCAGTATAATTCTTCAATAATCACTGAAAAGACCTGAACAGATGAGAAAATATATGTAGTTACAGGGCCCAGTGGGATGAGATAAATCACAGACATCAGTTTTGCACAATGAAAGGGACCCACATATAAAGATGAAATAGGGAAAACAACAAATAGAGTGGACTATATGATCTGGGTTTCCTATGTGTGCAACCAATATACAGATCATTAAAGAATGTTGAGTATGATCAACTTAACCTGTAGTAAAGTCTTACTCCAACAGTAAATCTATTCTTATCTATACATACCATTACTTTCACAATATAGTGGTAGTTAATATTCTGGAAACAAAATTGAAGGATAATAATCAAACCGCAATAATCGGTAGAACATTAAGAGGTTCTAAAGCAGCAATTTTGTAAAAGTGTCGTTAGTAAAATACCCAATGGATTGTTTTCTTTGTACTTGACTGGAGGTAGATCCTAGCCAGATAGGACTGTTAGTACATGAAATCATGACAACTCCAAGGAAATAATCTACAGTACGGATTGACATGTTGGCACGTTAGTTCACCAAAAATATCCTTGTTCATTATTTGGACCACTATTTCCTTTAAGCTGGTATATTCCCCAACCCTGAACATGTTCACAGAGGCCCTCAAATGGCATCTCAGCAAAGACTTGCAAGACACCTCTCCCCTATGAGATTGAAGATCACTCTAAGGACAATATTACGATGGATGAATCATCTTGCACTTTCTGACTATACACGCCCCTCACTGCAGCCTCGTTATTACTAGACACGTAAAATAATTAATTTGTTGCGTAAGCTCGTCATATTATTTCTGTTAGAAATGCTTATAAAATGAGCAAGACAAATAGTTTATGAGAAATTGTACATTATTTAATTCTGTATATAAGTCTTGAATTCCTTTCTACACAACCACTCCTAGGCACTGCCTTTATATAGCTATTTGAGAATTTCAGAAGAAGAGTGAGTACACATGAAAATCATGCATTTTCATCCATCGGGCAGTTTTATTTGCTTTGGTCTGACCGCATCCACACTATATTTGTTTGAGTCCACTATTTGCATTTCCTTTCAGGAGTGATATTCATAGAAATAGGTTGTACCCAATGTACCAGAAGTATCACATGAAGAGCATGTTGGCAGCTAAGAGCAAGATTTACTTTTTTAGATAAAAGCACCAGGAAGCCATACGAGGTAGCATAAGAGGAATAAGGAAAGCGAACCATCTAACCAAAACAAAAAGGTTGAAGTTCCCTTTGCTTAAAAAATAACTTAGAAGTAGCCCCAAAATACCACTGAAACTGAAATGCAAATTTGAAGAATGCTGTCTCTAATTGAACATCGTTACAACCCTAACACCAGAGACAGACACACACACACACACATTTTTGACACAGTGTGCTAGAAACCACTTAGAATAGACTTAGATTCTGAATGTTAAATTCTTTCTTTTAGAAAATAAATGTGTACAGAAATGGAAATTACTGATATATGTTAACTAGCTAATGGCTGACAATAGTATGGAAACAAAATACAAAGTGCTTCCAGAGAATGTCTGAAGGCTGATATCACCACAGTTTGAGAGAACACATTCCTTAGCTACAAGGATCTTTCAGATAGAGTGCAGTCACTGAAATGGAATTCAAGTTACATTCCACGCACAATAATGTACTTATCAGACACCCTGCAATGATTCAATCACAACAAAATCAGTACAATTTATTACACATGCTTGAACTTTGTCACTATGACTCAGATTAAAGAATCTTTAAATAATAATGTTTTGCATTAGTGGTTTTTAGACTTTAATTTAAATACAGCAGCAAGTTTTGTTACCCTGAAAGATTACCTTGAAAACATCAACACATTAAACACATTTGTGCTTGCTCTTAAAGAAAATACAACCTTTGCAGCATTCAAATTTATTTTTACTTTCTTTTATCTAATACATGTATTTCATTTTCACTGTAGGCCTTTTTTCATTTTACTGACAGTATCCAAGAGTATAATATACAGCTGTTGTCCCACTAAAAATATAAGAGTTGAAAAATATAATTAAATAAAATGACAGCTGACATTTTCCCTGCAAAGGAAAGCATTTGAAACCATATTACAAGGTTAACAAACTGCTCATGCCCCAACTACATGGACTGCTGCATCACTTTTAAAGCTGTGATGCCAAACAATAGGGGCCCAATTCTGATGAAGTTTGGAAAGCTTCCCGACCGAATGGGTTTGGGAATGGTTTCCAACCGAATCGGATAGAAAGAGTCCAAACGATCAAGTACGATGCATCCGGATGCTTCTAGATCTGATTTGGTTGGACTCCCATTGACTTCAATGGGAGCCTATGTTCCTAACCGTATTGTAATCGGGCCGTAGGTGGCAATGCTTTCCTACCCGCTCGCAATCGTCCCTTGGTGGGAAAGACACGTTCCCGATCCAATTTTGATGGAGCAAATGCCATTAGGAGGCCTTCCTAACCGCATCAGATTTAGGCCCTTGGTCTACCAAACAACAGAATGCAAAGCTTTGCCAGACTTGGGATGAAAAAAGATTCTCAAACATATAACCCATAAGCATTGCTACTCAATTTATGATCCAAGACAAAGAGATTTAGTGCCCTGCTCACATCTCATCTGTTGTTTCTCTCATACAATTTAGAAAGAACCTTACAATCTTTCTTTTCAAGGAAAGTCTCCCTCATTGCTCCAAGGAAACCATCTATATATGCCATGCCAACTGGCCTTACCTAACCGGAATTCAAGTGCCTTCCCCACATAAAGTCCATCATCTGCTTGCTAAGATTTTACTTTAGATCTTTAAATTAACCCCACCCTGCGACCCTGCCCCCACAAACACGCTGCAGGGCTCCAGTCAAGAAACAAACTATTCTGCCACCATGGCCAACACAAGCCTTGACGCCGGTGGTTCATTTTGGCCAACGCATCAGGTAATTGAAATAGTTGTCTTAACATGGAACACTAGTGTGCCTTCGTGCATTTACCAGTTACAGTAGAGACTTCATAATGCATCTTTTATACCTGAAATGTATTTCAGCTAACCATTTCACTAATATTATAAAATACACTTGTCTTTTTTAATTTGGATACATTCTAGTTATATGATGATACTCAATTACGTTTTTTAAGTACTTTGCACTGAAGGAGGCCTTATTATTTACTTAGGCAACTTTACATTTGATAATCAAATATGTAGGCACAGCAAAAACTGTAGTCTGAACAATGCTTCAGAATCACCAGGGAAATTAAAAAGAGCTGGACTCCAATAATAAAGAAACAATGTGATAATCATAATAGGCTGAATAGTGGTATCGCTTTCACATTTGTACTTGTTCCTTGAAATGGTCATGGAGGGAATAAATAAATTCACATCATTAATTATAGTGCCACTATGTTTCATGGCGTCTCTAACTCTGTTGTGTTTATTCAGATCTAATAAACAAGTCGTTTAAAGTGCTCTAATTTATTTTCGTAGTTAACATCGCTTTGTACCGCAGAGTACACATACCTTTGTCATAACACAATCTTCTTTGACTATTAACAGTTGTGGTAATATTCATAACTGAAAGTGTAGAATTGATATTGTAATTTAAAACATTCAAATATGTTGATATGTGTCCCTGATTATTTTTCTGACACGTAGAAAGTCTAGAACACTGTGAAAAAAAATCAACTTTCCAGTTGAACCAATTAATATGTTGTGATTACATCAAGCAAACTCTGCCTGACGTTTATTCCTAAACCTACATGTATGCCTCAAGCAACAAGCTCACACTTTTGTTAAAACATTTTGCTGTATATTTTGCACAATATTTGAAAGTTTAACCTCGGTGGATCAATGTGCTTCCTTAAAAGACTTTAATAAATTAAAGTGCAGAGAGCTTTTTTCAACAGGCAGAAAAAGCTGATGAGACAGGTTTAGTTTAATCTCAGGCAATAGAAGTCATTAACCATTCTCCCAGGGATTAAAATATAGCTTGCCCTTTTCTTCTCTCACTTATCATTAGCATCACTTTAATCTCCAAGCATTTCACACTGCTATTTTAATCATTACTTACTGCCTTTTGACAAGTGCAGAACATGCTTTTTCTCATTGAGGCAATATCCTGGTTTTAGCTGACAAATGTAGGGCATAATGTAAAAATATCAAATGACATCTCTTGCACACACCTTCATCATAAGAATTAAAAAGTTAAACTACCCCTCTTTGCCTGATGTTCCTACTCAAATTATCCTTTCAAACATTTAAATCCTAAAGGAAAAAGTTTGCTCTAAATAGTTTTGGTTAAACATGTATGTGTTGAAATGTGTCAATTGTTCCTGGTAATGTCTCAGTGATAACTTTACATTCACCTTTTCTTCAAAATTTTAGGCATAGCATAAAATATTTATGAAGAATGACAAGTCACAGACCATGGGATTTTGTTTGTACTCATAAATTAAAATAAAACACTTTTTATATAATACGTGGAAAACAGTCAAGGCTGTATGTCTCCAGAACTGGAGGAAGCGTGTGTTGGCACATATTCCACAATTGTAGCGCTGCCAATTACATACTTAGATGCTATAGTGGTTAGACATCACTGAGAATTTGTGCAAAAAACAAACAAAAGTCACTCAGTAAAATTCTATGCACCCTAAAAACCTCAAGACGCTCTACATTATTAACAATATTTACATATTAACCTGAGAGATCAGACAAGCAAGGTATTGCCGTTCCCATGCATCAGGGCATTCTAGTCGCCTCAGAAAGACGTCATATAAGGTATTTTATGAGCAAAAATTAAAGCATGAAGCAGTCGAAGAAAACTAATTAAGACATCATGCAGGTTTGCAGTCAATTGGACACAAAGAGAAAATTGCATGAAGAATTTGTAAGAACTTCATGGGCTAAAACAACATCTTGGTAACTACTATCACAGGTCTTAAAAGAGGTGCTACTACTTGCAGTACTTCTATATATAACGTTCAGTCTGTAGAAATCATTCTCTCAGCTTTCCTATGAACAGATATCCTAATTATTCATAACGATTTCCAATTAGTCAGATCTTACAACCAAATAGTCACTGTGCATTAATGACTTATAATGCAATAATAACTTAGCATTCTAAGAACAGGTGGAAAACTGTTAGCCAGAACAATACCATTGAGGCCTATTTACCTTCTCTGCTCAAAACACAGCATGTCATTATGAAGAGGCAAACTCAGCGTAACGGTAAATAATTCACAGTCATCTGTCAGTCACTTCATAGATGTGAAGAAGGCGTATTATAGCCGGTTTTCCTCTTAACTCTGCTTGAACCCCAAAAATATCAGACTCTTTCAGTTTGCTCCTTCTACAGACTAATACGAGAAAGACATTGCGAGCTTGGTTTGTGATAATGCTTTTCCCCTAAGCCTCATGCTATGTTCCAAAGGACAAACTGGCGATCTGAAGTAAAACAAACATATCCAGAGGAGAACAATCTTTTGACTAGTAGGCATGTTTCTGAAAGACATCAGCCTAAGGAAAGAACAAGTTTGCAAAAAAAGTTGATTCCATAATTTGAGGACAATGATAGTAACTTCCATTCACAATTGTCTGTGCATGTTTGACAACTGTTGGCTAGGAGGAGGTGATGATCAGATCTCGGGAGTCTACATGGAATGCATATGGCGATTTTTATCATGCAGATAGAGGATTTTTTTGACAAAGAGATGTGAACACGCAGCTCAGAATCTTGGATTTAATCCTGGCATGTATACAAAGTCAACGTATAGGTTCATATTTTCTCATGCTAGTAATCAGTGTTGTCAATTGAAGGTAGTGACATAATATTCATAGATGGTGAATTAGAATGTTTTGGTGGGGTTACGTCTGGAAGTCATTATAAAGCCATTGACTGCTCAGTGGGATGAAAAGAATGAAAGGATTTCATTGATGTACTACGAAAATCAGCTATTGGTTGTGTCATTATTTTTTGTTTTATGATCTGGTCAAAACGTTGACTTAAGCCAATATTTTAACAACACTGGGTAATATGGTGTGGTGTCCAAATAGTTACTCCATAGCATCATTCCAAGGTGGCCACAGTGCTTCTGTTTGCATACACTGCAGCCATTTTTCAATGTTTGTTCTTCAAGCAAAAGACACATACACTTTGACCATCTAGGAATGGTTTCACTTTTACTTTAGTAAAAGTATTTCCAAATGAGACACCATTCATGTGCACACATGCACATCAATTTTTTTGGCATGAACCCATCTAATATGGGTAAGTTAGGTGTGCACAAGTGAATGCATGTACACACACACAGAATGCCATGTTGAAATGGGTTGAAACAATTATTAGATGATGTGAGGTGGCCAGAGTATAGTGTCAGTGAAGTAGTAGTCCATAATAAAAATGTTACGGTGAAAAGGAGAGGTGCAAGAGATAGAGAGGGGAGAGAAAATAGTCCCTCATGTACTGTAATGCGAGGTCTGATAGCAGTGGAAGGATGCAGATGATTTAAACAAAACGTAGAGAGACCGAAATGCTCTTGGGTGGGCCAACCTCAAAAATAAGGAATAAGTAATTGAATCTGCAGCAGGGAAGTGCAAAAGAAAATAATGTAATTGAATCATGATCAAATGGCAGACACAAAGCCCACTCTAAGTGTGTATGGGTTACAGTTAGTCTGTTTCCATCAGACATCTAAGGTTTCATGTGAATGTGACCAATAAATGGCAGCTTTGTTTTACAACTCTATAAGTAGATGTTGCTGCAGGATAGTGGGGCCCTGAAAAAGTACTTGCTTGGAGTATAATGCCCCATCAGCTGCCTCTTTTGACTGCCCTGCCTTTACCTTGCAAAGGCCTCCAAAGAACATCAATTTTCAGCAGATCTGTGACCACGCCACTATTTTTTCTAGAGTTCAATAGGCACCAGAATTTCTTTAATCTTTTCTATCCCTTTAAATGCATTAATGTCAAATTTGCTGATGTGGGACTGCACTAGTGTTTCTGGTAAACAAGCATTTCATGATCGTTGAATATAGTATTGAAGATGTGATTCTCAATTAAATAGGATTTGTATCAATGGATAAACATGGATTATATAGTCATAGGAACACAACTGGTGATCTTCGGGCTGTTCCACTTGAAAGATTTTGAATTTAGTAAAAAACGAAAACTTTCAAAATAATTCAATCTTTTAGTTCATTCTACACTTGCTATGATTCAAAAAGGAAATCAGAACAAATAAGTATCAATTGTAAAACGTTTAGCGTGCTTGTAGTTGGCAACAGACATTTTAATGGCCCCTGTCAATTGAATTTAGTTCATCTAAAATTATCTCATATCATCTACAGCTATTAGTTAACTGTGTAATAATAAGAATATTATGTACTGTAGGTCCCAACACTAATATGTTTTTGTCAAATTCAAAAAGCAGAACAACTCTTTATTTGATCTCTTCCCGGGTTCAAAGTCTGTTATATTGCAATACATCAAAGATATATGTACAATCAAAGAAAAGCAGCTGTGAAAACATTATTTTATTGCTTTATTATCATCAAGCAAAGATCGGTCCAACATGCCAAAGGCTAGAACACAAAGCAACTAATCTTAAAAGCAATATTCTTTTAATTTGTAATGTATTTATCGGCAATTACTAATGTTTGTTGTTTTGATGTAATGATGAAATGTATTTCCTCCTAAGCATTTGATGTCAAAGCGCAAAGACATTCTTACAAAAGAGCCTTTGTAGTTAAAGTTACCCACTAATACGTTTCACTTTAATGTTCACTGTGAAAAACATTAAACATTTTACCATGTCATGTTTACTTCCAATTTTTCTATTTCATCTATCATAATCCTGATGATGGCTTGCACCTGTCTTTAATGTCAACGCACCCCACTCGACCTATGTTTTATCATCAAGGTACAAAGATGCTTGAAGGTGAGAGATAGTTTTCCTCCTTTTGCCTTGAATAAGAATTGGATGTTACCACTGGTTAGAGGCGGCAGACCCGAGAGCAGAGGACGGCCCGGGACCAGGGTTCGATTCCCGGCGCGGCAGGTTTCTGGACCAGGGTCAGCGGACTCGATAATTCTCTCGCCTCGGTGCCCAATCTGATCAGCGATCACACTCGGCAACTCTGGGCATTAGCTTGCCTCATCTTCACTAACGGCCCCACCAGACCGCCGGGGATGCCTGGTCTCACCCTGGAGATACCCATTAAGGGACCATCTCTCAGGGAAGCCAGGAAGGGTTTCGCAGCGGTCGAAGCGCCTTGGGACCCTCCGGGTAAGTAGTGCGCTATATAAATGCCTATACATACATACATACATACATACATACATACATACAGTTCGAATGTCAGAAACCTTCTATTATTCAAGCCCTTTGCTTAATTTGCCCCTCTACATCCCAGGGGCCATTCTTTTCGAAACAGTTATTTCTCTTTAATGCTCTCTGACCATGAACAAGGTTCAATAGGTTTTTCTTATCACCACATAGTCTGCCTCATCGCAGTGCACAGAAGTGGTTGAAGTCAGGTCATGGGACAGTAGAAGTACCCAAGCCCATGCACATTTCATAAGATAAAAATAGAAAACAATTGGTCCACTTGCTAGCATCACAGAAAGCCTAAGATCCATGATATAGTAAAGCAAGTATAGCAGTTTCAAAAAGTGCTTTATGTTTCAGAATACCGAATGAAAGATGGAAATTACTTAGAACAATCCTCAAAAACGTGACATGGTATACCTCACTGCGAAAAAGAGACCTTTTGCTACCCGTGGTAGTCCCGTTGTTTGCGGCCCCATGACAACTGCAGAGGGGGGCCGGAGTGAAAGAGGTTGGCAATGGTCCCTGCGTTTGCTGAGACGACCGCAGGTAAGAACAGGGGAGGAGCATTTGTCACCCGGGGTGGACCGCTCTCCATTGCTACTCCACTGTTTGGGCCCAAGTTGTGCAACAAGACATCAAGGACTTCGCAGGAGTGTTGTGGGAACCATTCTACTGCTCGGTGGAGTTTTTAAGGGAAAACTCAAAGGTTCGACTCATAAAAAGTGTGTGCCAACAGAGAGAACCTCATGGAAGTGAAGATACCATTCCAGAATCAATACCAAGAGAGGCAAGTAGGTCAAAGCTATTGTTTGTGCTGTGCTTATTAGGATCGCAAAAATGAAATATAAATGCATGTGAAATTGTTTAATGTAGACCTGCTTTGAAACACAATGAATTAAAACTCAGACACAAAAACACTGATCAATTCTAAAATGCATCTTTCAATTGTGTATAATCTCGATCACAGAGGTTATAATTTGGTCTTTGTGGAATATGCATTCAGACAGAAACACTACCCTTTGGATCTCAAAATCTATTCTCCCCTAAACAATGGTGGCCTGAAGATGCCGAAGCTCCCCCTAGTACCATTTCCTCTGCACGAAATCTGGGCATCAAATTTGATGACCAACTATCATTTAAGCAGCAAGCGATAGGTGTGGCTAACTCCTGCTTCCAGATCATTAAATCATTGAGGAAGTTTTTTGATCTTCTTCCTCTTGCAGCCAGGAAAACAGTGGCAGTAGCATTGATAACATCCAGACTGGACTACTGCAACAGCCTATATGTAGGCACCAACAAAGCAGTATTCCATAGGCTGCAGATAGTCCAGCATGCTGCTGCCCGCCTGGTACTTCGCTGGCCGAGAAGATCATCCGCCTCGGCTGCACTTAAGATCTTACATTGGTTACCCATTCATAAGCGTGTCCTATTTAAGGTGGTTGTCATCACCTTTAGAGCCTTTCAGCTCCAAGGACCAAGATATCTGTCTAATGGCTTCAAACGATATCTGCCAGCACGCTGCTTGAGGTCTGCCAATCAAAACCTCTTGGTAATTCCCAGATTCAGATTGACCACCAAAGGGGGGTAATCTTTTTTTGTACTAGGAGCAAGAGCTTGGAATAAATTGCCAGCTCATCTTCGGCGCACGGCCAAGGACAGCGAATTTAGGAAATCTTTGAAGACTTGGATCTTCTCACTTTCGGATGCGGCTTGTAGGGCACTAGTGTAGAGCTTGCAATATGTTGAAGTTGCCTTCTGTCCACCAACCTTTTCCAGCGGGGTTGGATGTGAGCGCCAAGATGCTCCTTGGAGCGATAGCAGCGCTATATAAGTGTGATTTTACATTACATTACAAGTAGTGCCATTAGTGCAAACAAATGATTTTTAACTGCCAAAAGATTTGAGAATATGTTTTCTGTAGCATTTTAATTGATTACTTTTTTCTGTACATTTCTTGTGTCATATAATTAGTAACACTAACTTAATTAGCAAGTATTAATACTAACTTAATTTGTATGTGGTATTCCATACTACATTAATGCAATTGTTAAGTGCAGTTAACAAACAGTATGTCTATTTCCCAAATTAATGAAACTAAAAAATGGGTTCCCTGTAATCATTCTTACGGACTGAAAAACACAGATTTTGGCAAAAAACATTCAGTTCACTGAACCATCTTGCAGTCTAGTAACCACGCTGGATATAGGTAAATGATGTCCTTTTTTAACAGCAAGGAGAAGGGTAGCTGAGAAGACAGCTGGATACCACACAATATGTCCACCACAAAGGTGCCAATGGAATTAGTGTTGGGTGCAGACTACAAATGTTACCACTTGATCTACTTTACTTGCATTGTCGACAATAAACAGTATTTAAAATTTCATTTTAACGGAGTTGCATTGTGATTGCATGTAGTTATAACAATGTTAACAACATGCATGCAATAATTAAGAAACTTCAAAGAAAGAGCACGAGTGCCTTTAAATATAGGGTTCCTACTTTCTCTGTTTCATCACATAAAATAATTCAATTGATCTTGTGCTAACTGTGAGGTATTTTTGTTTATGAATTAGGATCTCCCTTTGAACACTGTTGAAAGCTTTTCATTGAAGAATAAAAAAACAAGCTGATCGTTTATTGCCAAACGCAAAGCCATTACCTAAGGTCAGGGGCAGCTCCTCCACTAGGGTAGAGAAGCATCACCCCACTGCTTCCTCGGAGTGCAAGAAAAAGAAACATAACTTTACCATTAACAATAACCATTTAATGTTTGGTTGTGGGCGGGCAGGGCTGCTTTGCGAGCAGGGGAGGAGTGGTGTGCCCACTCCTGAGAGGGCAAAAACTGTTTGGTCGGCCCTCTGGGGCTGTCCAAACCTGTCATGCGCACTCTGCCCTTCTCCATGCAGGCTGCAATGCAGCTTGCATGGAGAATTTGGCCTCCCCATAAGTACCTGGCTGGGCGGCGTCCCGACCCCACACAACGCTGCTTGCAGCATTGTGATTGGCTTAGGGGAGGGAGCGTAGCTGCCTGTTTTCTGTTCCTGCCGGAGGCAGGAGAGCAGGAGCAGAGAAGACACGGGACCCGCCCGGTGAAAAGGTACGTTTATTTTTTTTAATTTTTTTTATTAAATGAAACCCTCATGCGACCCCCTGCCCCCCCCCCACACGCAAGCCATGCCAGCCACAACTGATTACCCAACAACTACATACAATGTTAATGTAATTTTCAGTGTCACCAAGTGTACTGTATTCAGCTTGCAGAGTCATATGGCATAAACAACTAAATATTCTTATCTAGAATAGCAAGGTACACAAGTAGGTAAGAAATTAAAGAGAACAATTATTTTTATTCTTATCACACAAAAGATGTAACTGTACGTTCCACGAGTGGGTAAAAAAAACAGTAATTTAGCAAACTTATGCGATATACATTTTCTTATGATAACCTTTCCCCCAGTTAAAGTACATGCCAAAAGAGTTAGATGTTGCGCAGTACATTGTGCATGCTGTGGGTTGGAGGATTCACGGTTAGTGAAACTTTCGCTGACTAACCAGAATTGGTCTGCAACTTTGTTTGGTCTGTTTACTACGCATGAGAAATTGAGAATAGGCTATCGGAATACTTTTTTTTTATCTAAAGCTTTTCTTCCCTGGCTGAGGAATTTTCTCTGCCACAGAGTAGAAGAGCTTGAAGACTCAAGCATCAGCAGGGAAGGCAGACACTTTTCAGTCAGACACTGCCAGAGAGAGAAATGCAATTAAGGCTCCCACCAGGGACATAAAGAACTAAACAAAAACCTGTGTCTTCTCACAAGGGCCTTTTCTTGGACGTGAAGTACAAGGCCTCAAATCTTGTTGGTGCGTTGCGGGCATTTAGGCCAACACACGTCCAGATTTTCTCACAGCGGATCAAAGTAAACAATTCGAGGGTGGTTTAACAAAGGGGAAAGCTCCAATGTGCTTACATTAAAAAGAGATTACCGCAGATTGAAAAGTGATTGAAAGGATGGTTGCAGTTTCAGACACATAAAACCAAGATTTTTCAGTGCAGCCTGCACTGCTCCTCTAACCCCTATCCACTTCACTCAAAGTATACAGCAACAGGGCAACTGCTGTTCGGCCTCCTCTGAGGAAAATCTTCTTTTATTGGTCAACTCTTACTGTGCACCAATTCAGGGTCGCCCTCCCCTGCTCCAGCACGGATCAGTTCTGGGCCCTTTTAGC
Organism: Lissotriton vulgaris; assembly: GCF_964263255.1. Taxonomy (NCBI): domain Eukaryota; kingdom Metazoa; phylum Chordata; class Amphibia; order Caudata; family Salamandridae; genus Lissotriton; species Lissotriton vulgaris. Next base: position 1,007,543,360 of record NC_141696.1, on the reverse strand, counting down.
TTATTGTATTCATTACTCTTTCTGTATGAACTGATAGCTCTCTGAATGTACTCTTTATAAAATGATATCCTCTGCCACCATCTTATAGTGCTTTGAAAAAATGCATTTATACATAAATCTATGATGCTCTAATCACTTTGGTATCTACTGACAACAGTAGTTTAGATTCCAATATGCTATATAGGCAAGTATAGTGTTGAGCATCTTGGCGTTCTTTAATAAATGTCTACGCCTCCCTATATGCCAACATTACGGGTAGGTAATGTGACTTACATCATCTTATGAAGCAATTAACTCTTGCACACCACCAACACAAGCCAACCCTCCTGGATGACCACAAACATTCAGGACAGAACAAGAAATATTGAAGACTCGCCCAATGCAGAGTTCATTAAGCCCATGATAAAAGCATTTCAACGGAAAATTTATTCGGGAGACATATATAAAAAATTAAGTAAAGAATATATATTTCCTATCTGACAAGGGTGAAAGATGTGATGCAGGCGTAATGTTTAAATAGAATAATGTTGGCTTATGTTCAGCATTGGTGACTATATTGTACAGAAGTGGCCGAAAGGAACAGGAAATAAATATGAGGCCACACCATTCAAATTTAACCATTTCAGATTCATCAGTCTTTTGTCACAAATTCCTTTTACCACTGAAAAGCATTCAAAATGCGTTTGATTGTGAAAGGGCTATGTAAAAAACAGGCTTGGTTGGGATGAATTATAAACTATTTAGTACTACGGTAGTTACTCGAAAATCCGATCTGTTATAGCATGGTTTCTGGGATGTCAATATAACTCATTATATGAAAAAAACCAACCTGCGTAAAGCCATGAAACCGAATGTACATTTGCTTATAAATACAATCAGTGTACCATGTTATGAATAAGAAATTCAATATCTGTAATGGTTAAATATGTATATACATATAATTTATATTTTACATAATTTATTTTGAAAATAAACCATCCCTTACTGAGCTGTAATTGCTACAGACCTCAATTGCAGAAAACATTTCACATATTGATTTAAAATGTTTATGCCCAAATATTTCATTTTAGTCAGGCAGGAATACTTATTTCTTAACCACACAGGAAAATCAATGTTCTGAGAACCAATTCAGCGCCTGTAAATATGTCCAGACTTAGATGATTCTTAATGTAAGTGCCCTGATGAAAGAAAATAAATATTTGGAAGATTATTTATGTTCGGTAAGCTGTGTGGAAAAGAAAATGTATTTAGATGAATGGGGTATGAACGGATGTGAAGTAAAGTTGATCGGATTACTTTCCAGTGCTGTTTATCATTAAATGCACCTTATCCAAAAATATGTAACAATGGAAGATACGCCCATAGAGTTTTTAAATGTGCATAATATGTTTATAGAAATAACTGTCAGAGCTGTTGTGGCATTTTCCCTATAACTTTGTGGTCAGCAGACTGTAAACAGAAAAGGTGATAGACAGAGCAGGTGATAGCACTAGAAGGCTACTAAATTTCAACAAAGAACTAATGTTCCTATGAGGAACAGAAAAAAGGGCACTATATCTCCAGGGTGGCCCCCATTAACGTATAGTGTAGGATCTCCCTTACTATTTTTATTAATCCTTTAGTTCACACTCCACCACTTCAAGAATCACCTCATCCGCACTCATCATACGGCATCCTCTTAAAAGATCTCCGCTAAAGTGACCCTTCAGGGGACCCGTAGGTCATTGCAGCACCGGGCCGACGAGGAGCACCGCTCTATGATGAAGCAGGATATCCTCTAGGGGATGTGTGAGGGCACTATGAACAGTCCAGCTGACGGTCTCTATCCAGTACTCTGACCCAGGATATAGCGCCTCACTTTTTATTCCTCATAGAAACATTAGTCCTTAGTTGAAATTTGGATACTATATAGGAGCACATGCATTTGGACCCCTAATTAGGCTCCCAGACCCCCCAGTACCCTATGCCTGTGAGAAGGGATCCTTTTTTAGAACGCTAGAAGGCTACGACTTGTACCCTTGTTATCAATTACTTATTACCACTCCAAAAGGGTAGAAACTCTAGTTGGCATAAGTTATAAAATTTGCACATTTAAATATGTTAATACAAATCAGGGAACTTTGGCTCTTGGGCAAAGGTCTGAGGGTAAACATGAACAATTAGGTCTAGCTTTAATTATTTATTTATCTTATTTAGATAATGTTTTTACAGGTAGCACCAAAAGCAACACTGGGTTGCTTGTGGCACTTTACATGATGTTTTACGCAAAATTAAAACTTAAAGTAAATTTAATAGCTGAGTGGATCGGGCTTCTAGACTAAATGAGGTTACACCTCCGAAGGGATTTAAATTTTTTTTAAACTTCCTTACTTCTATTACTTTTTAACTCCACCTTTTTTAAGCACTACTCAACCGAGGATGACGTGCCCCAAAATTCAGCATGTATAATTCATTGAAACAAACCATCACGAAGATCAGGTTTAACACTTAAAAAACAAAACTCATGTCATATAAAAGGAGCTTACTTCAGCACTTGTGTCATCAGAGTATACACTTTGAATGGACAGCACATGGTCCACTGACAAGATGATGAGGCAATCTACATTAATATTTGTTGTTGTCAGGGAGTAAACACATATGCAATACACTGCACAGCCTGATAAAATGATTTGTGTACATGATCACTTGGATATGCTGTAAACTGGATTTTGGCAGTACACATCTCTGTTTGTAAGTGGCATCATCAATTAAAGGAAACATAATACGTTCAGCAAAACTTCCTCATTAATGAATGATGTACATTATTTTCCCTCACTTCATTTAGTGTTCTGCAAATCTGTCTAGCATGACCTCCCTCAGACACCCAGATAAGGCCAGGACTATTTTTGATCTAGCACATTTGACCATGTTTCCCTGAAGATAAAGCAATTGCATTTATTTGCCAACTGAGAAACTATTTATCCTAAGAAAGTATCTTGGAATCATATACGTTTTTGTTTTCAAGGTACTAGTCAGTGGAAATCACTCAGTTCTCCAATTAGCGATTAAACAGATGTGCTATATTTTAGTATGAACCTAAAAACCTGACAATTTGATTTCTAGATACACTGAGAATTCTACTAAACTTCTGTCCCAATCCTGTCTGTAGTGTGAGGAGGCTAAGAGTGTGCTCTATAAATCCACATGAAGATGGACTGAAAAGACAAGAACAAGTAGGTAGAACTACACAATGAGTTGTTGGAAGAAATATGAATTATGAAAACGGTTTACAAATTCACATTTCGATTATTCATTATATACAATGCATCTACATCTGTAAGTTTGTGCCTCATCATGTGGATAGCATTATAGGCACTGTATGCTTGAAGTTATGAAAGGAATACGTATAGGTATGTGTGTTTCTGTGTGTTGAGAGTGCTTGCATGTGTTGAATAACTATGGTTGGGTAATATACACACCCAAAAGGTCAACAAGCAAATTAAAGCGCAGCACTGGTTAACTATCAAACTGCTATAAACTCGAACTAGATAAACCCCACTATACAATTGTGAGTGACATTAACAAACGGACCCTTTCTTAAAATAATAGGAAAGAATGTAAAACAATACATTCTTGTGAAATAAAAACATGTGGAGAACACAGCTGTTGAATAAAATAAAATGTTGGCTGCATTGTGAACACACTATAGTATTTATTAACATGATCCATGTTGATGCATATTATTTTAAATCTAATATGGTCTAGCATGCACTCAAAAGCCCAATGAGGAGATTTGTGATTTAAATGACAACACAGCCTCTGAGGCTTGTTTCAGTTGAAGTTCACATTGGTAAGTATGTGTGAGTGAATGCATTTGTGATAAGCCTGGGAAACATGTAGATTGCATTTCCTTTTGCAAATTGCAACTGAATGAGGCTGCTGGACATACATAAACAATGTAATCAAATTCCGTGGCTGTTTTCGAGCCTTTATTTGACTTATAAAGATCTAAAACTAGAAAAATGTTTTCTCATGGTCTATGACATTGCAAGTCATGAGACATTCAATGACAGTGCCAGCATACAAATTTATTAGTCCATAAAATGTGACATTCCCTTATTTATTCACAGGGACGATAAATAAGATATTTTTTCTTACTTACCAGGAATATCTTGGATAGTTTATGTACTGCTCCAGATGGAGGATGCAAATAGTGGAGCCTGTTTTAAAATTCAGCATGCGAAGGCCAGCTGAAGGATAACAAATGACTTCATGGTGAAACAGCTATTGAAATTCTTTCAGTCTGTGATATTAAAAACAACTGAACAAATAGCGATAAGAGGAAATAGGATTTGGAGCAGCCTTTTGTACAGTGTGAAGGGATAATAAATGAAGCTACTAGTTACAACTACAATGTTAGCAATATGTGTATGTAGTACTCCAGTTTCACTTGCCGTCGGTCAACTGAAAAGGGTAACAATACTAGCCCCCGGAACTAGCATAGAGATATAGTTAATTCTCCAGGACCAGCCCCCTTCATTGGATCATTTAGAAACAATACGAACACAAATGTTTTTTACTAGATGTTTTGTTAGAATTGTAGTGGTTATTTGGCATCTCACAGTGCACAGCAAGTCAATAGTTTGGCATCTGAGTGCTTTTGATTGTTTTGCAGTGGATGGTTTTTGAAAATGTTTTCAATGTTTCCATTGCAAAAGAGAGTTTGAGTAGGCATTGTATTTGTCAAGAAATTTTTTCAAACTTAGGGACTGATTTACAGTTAGTGGGTGGGTTATTCTGTCACAATCATGACAGATGTCCGACGCACCATATTACAAGTTCCATAGGATATAATGCACTAATGATAAATATAGGATATAATGCACTTGTAAGGACGGGTTTTCTGTCACGCTTGTGGGGGAGTAATCAGTCCACCAAATTCTAAATCTGGCTCTGAGTGGGTAGTGTCTCAATTACTTACCGGTAATTGCATTACTATGATTCCTACTCCCTTGCTTCCATTACTTACGTAGTTGAGGCAACCCTGCCTCACCAGAAACCCATACCACGTGATTTATCACGCGGGGGCTATAAGTAGCCCCACCCACCTCAAACCTCCTGTATTACCACAGAGAACAAAACCATACCAAAAGGTTGGCCCGGACTACCAGGGAGGGAGGGAGGGATGTAAGTAATGGGAGTAGGACTCAGAGTAATGCAACTACCTGTAAGTAATTGAGACATTACCTCCTCATCCCTCCCTCACTTCCATTCCTTACGTAGTTGAGAAGTACAAAGCTAAACAGGACAACCAAAGAAGGTATGCAAAAAAAAGATTTATTAAAAAAAATACAGACAACAGGGAAAACCACTATTCAGGAAACATAGTGGAAAGAACTCTGTACCCAAAAACATCAGCAGGGTCAACCTCCTGGCCAATCTGGTAATGAGAGGAAAAGGTCAACGACGAAGCCCAGGTGGCAGCCCGACAAATCTCAGAAATGGAAGCCCCTTGGACTTCCGCACAGGATGCTGCCATGGACCGAGTGGAACAACCCTGAACCCTCAAAGGAGAAAGGTGCCCCGCCGTTTTGTACACCAAAAAAATCAGAGCCCAAACCCAACGACTCAAGGAAGAGGTAGAAGGACGCAAACCTGGATTCACAGGTCCAAAATTAACAAAAAGCAAATCAGACAAACGGAAAGGAGCTACCCATTCCAAATAGACCAGGAGAGCCCGCCGAACATCCAAAGAGTGCAGCCGCACCTCAGACTCTGACACTGGAGAATCAAAAAAGGAAGGAAGAACCAACTCCTGATCCCTGTGGAACTGAGAATCCACCTTAGGACGAAAGGAAAGGATAGGTCTCAAAACAATCCTGTCCTCAAAAATCGGACAAAAAGGATGTTGGAACAGAGAGTGCCCAGCTCACCCAGGTGGCGAGCATTGGGAATGGCCACCAAATAGCGCAGATCCACAGAAAGCAAGGGCTCAAAGGGAGGGGACATCAAAGTGTCCAAAACCAGAGACATATCCCAGGTGGGAAAATGCGCAGCGGGGTAGGAAGAACATTAACCAAACTCTTAAAAAGGCGACCAACCAACCCATCAGGATCCGAGTGATTGTCCCAAGAGCTCAGAAACACCTTAATCGCAAGCCCACTGTAAACAAAGAGAAGAAAACTTGAAGCCCAAATCAGCACCCTCCTGGAGAAACAGCATCACCTCAAACACAGATGAGGAAGCAGGGTCAAAACCCCTGCCATGACACCCCCGACTGAAAGAACGCCAGTGTCTCAGGTAAGAGTTGTTGGTTGACGGGCGCCTAGCCGCCTGCAGAGTAGAGGTCAAGCCAGCCGGAACACCTTTACGCAGCAGACCTTAGAATTCACCATCCAAGCCGCCAAGCACATCCTGACCAGAGCATTCCGCGACAACAACGGGAACACCAAAGGGGACGGAGACAGAGGCAGCAACCATTCCAGCCCGACCTCATCTCCACCAGAAGAGGAAACGAAGAGGCACGAGGCCAAGCCGGAGCCACCAAAATCACCGAAGCCCCCAAGGAACGGCCCCGACTAAGGAAGCGGAGCAGAAGGGGGAACGGAGGAAAGGCATACAAAAGCCCGCGAGGTCAGGGGCAAGAGAGAGCATCCACTGCTTAGGCCGAACTCTCCTGACTGAGGGATACAAACCGGGGCACCTTGGCATCGCCCAGACAAGCAAAGAGGTCCACCACCGGAACACCGCAATGCACCGTCAGATCCACAAACAACTCCTGACGGAGGCAGAAATTCACAGAGGATGGGATGGCTCTGCTGAGAGCATCTGCCAGGGAAATGGACACCCCATGAAGGTGAATAGCCGGGAGAGCCACAAGATGAGACTCCGCCCAACTGAACAACTCCGACGCCACCAGAGCCAGAGACAAGGACCTGGTCCCCCCTGTCTGTTCACGTAAGCCATGGCAGTGACGTTGTCCTACCGAACTAGAACAACTGAACCCCGCAGAACCCAGGAGAAGGCCAACAGAGCCAGACAGACTGCCTCCAACTCCCTCCAATTCAAAGTCCTTCTTCCCCTCTGAAGGGGAATAGAAGCCCCTGGTCTGATGAACCCCACAGCCAGGCCCCCACCCCGAGAGGCTGGCATCCGTGGTGACCACTACGGGAGCCGGAGGATAGGGAGAGACCCCCTTCAGCAGATGACCCCAAACCAACCACCAACCAAGAGCTGACCTGATCGGAGGGGACATCGGAATCGTAGAAGAGAGGCCAAGGAACCAGAAAGACCATGGCCACCATGTATCCCTGCACCAGGAGCCAACGACCCACCATCTGAACCGAACCGGACAGAAGAGACAGGATGTGTGAAAGAATCTTGTCCACCCGAGCCTCATGTAGAGTGACCACCCCCAAATCCTTCCGAAACCGAGCCCCAAAGAAGAGAAGATCCTGGAACGGAACAAGGAAGGACTTTCCCCAAATTGATAAGAAAGCTGTGCCCCCTCAAAATGGCCAGGACCACCTCCATGTAACTGAGAGCCACCAGAACGAGTGAGCATGGACCAACCAATCGTCTAAGTAAGGTTGGAGGAATATATCTTGGGTGTGGACCAAAGTGACCAAAGGAGCCAGAAGTTTGGTGAAGACCCGCGGAGCGGACTTCAGCCTGAATGGAAAAACCGCAAACTGCAAGTGAGAGTCGCCAATCGCAAAACGTAAAAACTTCTGATGCCCCCGAGCCACCGGAACATGAAGATAGACATCCTGCAGATCGATAGAAGTCATGAAGTCCCAGACCCCCACCAAAGGAATGATGGACTGCAAAGTCACCATCTTGAAGTGAACGGTCCGAACCCAACCATTCTCCCTCTTGAGGTCCAAAACCGGCAGGAAACCGCCAGACACCTTCTGGACCAGAAACAAAATAGAATAACAAACCTGACCCAGTTGAGCCAGGGGGACTGGGACGATCTACTTCTTCTCCAGAAGATCCCGAACCCCTTCCAGAAGAGCCATTCGCTTCGCCAGAGACTTGGGGACAGGAGTACGGATGGTACCCCAGCCGGAAGGAATAGCGACAAAGTCGATAGGATAACCTCTCCTGACAACACTCAATGCCCAGCGATCCTTCATAACCTGACTCCAAGCCTCCAGGAAAAACCACAGCCTTCCGCCCACAGGTCTTAAGGCTGCCAAGCCATCATTGTCAGGACTTCCACTTGAAGGCATCCGACGCACCCATGGGACCAGCCACGGAAGCTGCCTTTTTGGGCTGGAACTTATGCCGACGGTCAGAAAATGCCTTTGAGGACTGCCAGGAAGACTGGAAAGAAGAGGCCGAGGAAGGAGCCAGATTCCAGAAGCGGCAAGAGCGAGATGCAGACGGCTAGCCCTTCTAAGGCAGAACATGCTTACGGTCCTTAAAAGCTTTCGTGATCATACTGTCCAGCTGCTCACCAAAAGCATCCTGCCGTCAAAGGGGATCTTAAGGAGAGTGGACTTCTCCGAAGAATCCGCCCTCCAGTCCTGCATCCACAGGTTCCTCCGAGCCAGGACTAAGGAACCAGAAGCCATGGCAGAAGAACGAAGCACATCCGAAGAGACGTCAGCCAAGAGCTTGACCTGTTGATCCATGTGGACAAGCAAGTCAGAGCAGTCCGACTCATCCTGGATAGCCATGGCCAGTTTCCCAAAGTCAGACACCAATGACTGAGCGGCATAAGCAGAATAAATGCCAGCACACATGGACAAGTTACCAGCAGAGAAGGCCTTCTTCAGCGCCCCATCCACCTTTTTATCAGTAGCATCAGCTGCAGAACAATCCTCAGGATTAATCGCCGTACGACCAATCAGGGTGGTCAACAGGGCATCCACTTTGACAGAGTGAGGAAGAGAAACCTCCCCCTCCTCCAAGGAGTACAGCTTCTGCAAGAAACAAGGAACCGAGGAGCGCTCCAGATCGCCCCATTCCCCAGAAATCAAGTCCTTGATGCGCCCATGAAATGGCATCACGAGAACGGGGGGTTTAACATACTGAGGAAATATGCCATCCGACCCCTCAGGCTCAGAAAAGGGGGAAACCCCCAAGTTCTCCCTATTGTGCAAGGGAATCGCAGGAACCTTCTCCTTACGCACAAACTTCCCGGAAGAGGTAGAGGGCATGGCAGCACCTGAAGAAGAAGAGTCCTCAGAGGGAGAGTCCACCGGACCCACCGTAGAACGAAAAGACTTGCGCTTGGCAGGGACCCTGGACTCCACAGCGCGAGCCACCGCCGCCTCAATCATGTCCTGGACCTCAGAAGCAGACAACAGGGCCGCAGAACCCCCGGACCCTTAGACCTAGTCCGGCGAGCCGGGATCTGCTCATCATCGTCAGAGGAGGAGGAGGACAAAACATGCCTGCGCTTGGAAGCACGCTTCGACATAATGACCCAAAAACCAGAAGCACAGCTGAAGTAGTTTAAATAGTGAGTAGCCAAGCAACAGTGACCAACCAACTGGCACCAAAACCAGGAGGGAACCCCAGAAAACCAATCAAAAAGAGAGAAAAGCGGAACCCCCCCTGCAAAACACAGAAATCCGATCAATAAATGCAAGTGAAATGATTAAAAAACTGCCTCACACGAGGCCCTTACTGTAATGACAATCAGAAACAGCCAGCCGAGGATGCCAGACAAAATTCCCCTGCTGCCGCTTCGCTTTCTGGCCTCCAACCAGAAAAGACAGCCCCAGCCACACAGGGCCGGTGACTCCGTCAGCCGGACCCGCCCACTTCAGCAGCAAGGAAGCTTCGCAAACCCCAGATGCGGCGAGGGAAGGCACAGCGCTGATCAGGCCGGCACCGCCAGGCCCTGCAGGCAGATGAAATTGCAGGAGAAGACCACCCACGAAGGAATCCAACAGAAGAAATCCAGCAAAGAAATCAAGACAGCAGCACCGCAAGCGGTCAGCTCGTGGTGTGTGCATCTCAACAGGTGAGACAAAAGAAAAACAGGAGGTTTGAAGGGTTGGGGGCTACTTATTGCCCCGGTTGCTAAATCACATGGTATGGGTGTCTGGCGAGGCAGGGTTGCCTCGACTACGTAAGGAATGGAAGCGAGGGAGGGAGGAGAATGTAATGGATTTACAAGTTGTAGTCGGAGGACTGTCGCAAAGTGGTTAATGTATCATGACCCCTTCCCCATAAGTACATATATGTTTGCAGGTGGATAAGCTATGTTTAGATTTCTATACCTCTACATGCTACACAAGGGAACAACACATGCTTAGCACTTTACTGTGGCCTTTAAGAGATGCTGATACCAATATATAAGTTGTAGGTGACAGTAATTAGTCCTAATTGGCTTAGGGGAATTGTAAATACGTACGACCCGGTCTTAGTTGCCATTTTCTACTGAATGTTTTCGATCATAGTTCCAGACCAGAGAATCTCACACAGTATGAGTTACTCAAAAATGCACCTCTTCTGAAATGCTGGGGATGATCAAACCTAGCTTAACACTGTGAACTTAATTGTCACAAGCCACCTCCGTACTGCAAGTGTGGCTTTGTCTATCATATCTCTATGTCTGAGTAGATGGGGACCAGAACATCTCTGACTTGACACTGGAATTGAAGATGCTGGCAGTATAACAAGTATGAGACCCTTCCAGATATCAAGAGGAGAAGACAATGGGAAAACACACCTAGTAATTTTACAGCAAAGTCAGGCCTTCCTAAGCACTGCAGCTGGAAAATAGTGTAGAACCATTAGTAGCTTCTTACACCTACTAACATCTTTGAGGGCCAATTTGTGCCACATATATCTTATTTAGGAAATAAACTATTGCGTAAGAAACTCCTAAAATGGATAGAAAGAGTGCAAAAGAGTGTAATGTTAACAAGAAAATGTATTTCTGTACTTGTTGCTCAACCTACATGCTCATTTATACCAGCCAGTGTCAAGGAGTGACATTTCCTAATGTTAGGACCACAATTCAGCAGGAAAGACTCTGTAAAATGCACTGTTTGCATATTTGCCCTGGGAACAGGGCTGCCAAGAACAAAATACTGAAAATAGGCTGCTGTGGACCGACTCACTTGATCCTCCTTGTCCATGGCCTCACCTCAGGAATTATATATAACAATTGTTTTGAAATTATGTCAATAATATAATGGGTTGAATCATTGCTCTACCTGGATTCCTAGTTTATGTGCTTACTGTAGAGAATAGCAGGACTGGTCACATTTGTGGACATAGGTTGGGGTAAGTGGGGCCTGTGGATGCTGGTAGACAGTGCCTGCATCCGGACCAGACTTATAGACAAAGCTGCAGTTCAGGAGTAGTGTAGGAAAGTCAACCAGAGGGAGACCGCAAAGAGCCATCACTGAACTGGTCCGAGGTGTGCCTAACTGGATCAGTACTGTGGTGAATGTGCCCTCTGCAAACATCAATTTGAAATCCATCAGGAGGCTCAGCTTTGAAAATGAGTTTATGCTGAGCTATGAGACACCCAAAATGCCTGAGACGTCATCTATTGGAGTTTGGAATATGGCCAGGGCAGAAGAGGCTAGATCTTCCATAACATGCTCTTCTCAACAGGAACCTTCTCAACCTGGAAGATCTCCTGGACAGCTGGGACATGACAGGCAGCAGACACTGCCTGATAGTGTACCCCATGGCAGTAAGGCTTTCGTGCTGTGGAGCCAGAAGACAGTCCTACAAACACTGTAAGTCCACAGATCCCGGAGAAACTTTTAAATTCAGCTGTGAGGACATTTAATAAAAGTTGATTTTCTGAATTTAGGGTATTCAGCATAGGAAGCTTACTAAGCCTAATGTAAATCGGTCTGATATAACATTTACCTACTCCACCCTCAAAACATTACATTGCCCAACTATGAGAGCCTCTTATAAGGTATTGATATCAGGATAGTGAGGGAAAAGGCATAGTTATCCAAATTAAAGGTATTCTGTGAAGTGTTCGAGTCTTGCTTGCCAATTATTGCTGTGACATGATCTCTCTAACATTATTTTTTTAGGTAAGCTTACCAGATGTTTATTTTAAGGACTCTGATGTCTATCCTAGGATTTCATTGGTGGTGTGAGACATTGATTCATATGTCAATATTTTTTGTGTCTTGTGTTTACCATCAAGGTACATGTTCATAAGCTTATATTTGATTTAATTTGCTGCTCCCTTTGTACTTAAAGAAATGCTTTTGAAGCTCATCCAGTTGCTCTCCATTCTTTTATTTATTGTTTCATAAACTTTACAGATTTAGTTCTAGGTCATATCATAGGCACTGCCCCTTAAAATGTACCACTGTTGAGTTAAAAGCAAAGATGGGTCAGTTCAATGTCATACTGAATGGACAACTGTGGACCTGCCTACTTGAGCCACAGCCTGAACTTCCATCAGTCACCAGACACCTCCGCTCTGCAGCCCTTTCTCTAACTCTCACTCCCTGCATTCGACGTAGCATATATGGAGGTTGCCCCTTCTCCTACAAGGCAGCAAAGACATGGAATGAGCTACACTTTCATCTACATCCTCCCAATCTCTTCCAGAGTTCCAAAAGTCCCTGAAGAACTAGCTATTCAGCTAATCAACTGCCAGCACCTGGATACCCTCAAGGGTGATAAGACGTGCTTAACACATCTAATAATTAATAGATTCATTGATTACCAGCAAAAATCTTCATTTTTTTAAATAGCGTCCAAGAAAATACCACATTATTGTGTTGCATGTTCATAAAGCTAAATTTAGGCTCAAAACAACTTAGCCATTTTCAGTTGTATCACTTCAAATTTCAGGCACTTGCACAATAAGATAAGTACTAATACCAAGCATTGGCATAGCCCACAGGTCTTGCCTTTGGGACCTTATAAGTGGAACACATTATCCATGATAGTTTAATTACAGATTAATTCCTGAATATCTGTAAGGGTATATGAAGCCCAAATTGGAGTGTGTGGATGCTAGACATCTTTGGGAGCAGTGTCAGGTAGCTTGAAGTGGTGCAGAGTCAGCCAAGGGACATTTGGAGACATGGAAGTGGCAGCCTCCATCATATGACAAGATTTAAAGTCACGTCTAAATCTGATAATAGATGGGAAGCAAGCAAGAGCTCCCATTACATGCATAGTGTACATAAGTAAGGAACTCTGAAGAAGGGCTGAAAGTTCTCATTAAGTCCTACCCAAGGACTATTAGGAATGGTTGAGGGTTCACTTTCATGTGTGCAATTGACCTTCAGGATTTGTAACAAAAGGCCAAATGCTTCTGAAATGTGCATGACAGGCTAGAAGCAATAGTTGTGGAGATTGGAGAGTTCCCATAATGTCTGCTATAGGCCAAAAGTGATGGTGCTAGAGCCCAGAGTGTTTTGTCACATCTACTCTACACCAGAAGTAATGGCGATGAAGTGCTAAGAGTTCCAATCACATCTAAACAGGATTCTGGGGAGTACTCTGAGGAAGTCTGAAATACAGTAGTAGAGATGATGACGGAAATCTGGATGTTTCAGTTATGTTAATCATAGATTAGAGGAGAGGGTGACTGAAAGCGGAGGGTTCCCATCATGCCAAATATGGACCGTAGGCGATGGTGACAGATGTGCAGCCATTGCTTATACCAGAGGCTTTAAGCGACGGTGATTTGGGCTGTGCTCCCTTCACACAAACCATAGATTAAATGTTGACAGACGGTTCTGTTATCATCACCTTTCTATAGATTATAAGTAAGAGACAGTGAGAGATGGACATGAAACGCAGAGTGTTTCTGTGAGTTATGCCTAAGCTACACTAGAAGAGATAGTAACCCAGACATGACTACTAAGCACTAAACATCACTGCTTAGGTGTACCCATCAGACAGTAAAGTTGACAACCTATGGATGGAGTGCCTCTTTTGTCATTGAACAAGGGAGAACCATTCATAGCTGATCTTTTTAAAATAAGCACCAGTTTTAGAAGATTTTGCTGAGACATCGTGGTATATTTTTTTTCTTTATATTTTCATAGCCAATAACACTTTCTGGAAAATGAGGGTAGCAAACCAATAAGCTAAAGATATACATTGCAGCACCACACTTTTGTTCTCAGGGGCATTGGGGTGCGGGTAGATGAAGGTGATGACACTTATGAAGAAAAACGGATGGATGGTTTACACTAGCCCCACCCCACAACTGACGAGTGTAGGGTGATGCACCATGTACCAGTGAGATCTGTTGTGGGCCTTTCAGTTAAACAAATGTCTTCAAACATTTGACTATCCCACCTACAGCCCACCCTTCTGCACCCACAACCCAACCTCTCCCCACGAACATTGTTGGACCATAATATTTTGGTCGAAATATTGGGCTACTGATATAATATGATTATGATTTTGCCACCTAGCTATTAGGGCAGAGTTAATAGTAAATTTACACTTACTTGATGTTATTACATTATGTTTCCAGCATGCTTACATCATGACACAGTTATTGCAAAATTAATGCGATATGCAGAGGGACGTCTCACAGCCTCTGCCTGACACCAGTTCTTACACCTACCCCCTTCCTCTATTTATCACAGTGATGTCTCCTGCTTCCGGTCCTTTGGGTTGTTGCCTTCATGTCAAATTCCAAAGGTTGATCATGAGTTTTTGCTGATCACTGATGCGACCTTGGTGGTAGAGGCCTTTGGATATGAGGGGGTAAAGAGGCAGCCTTGAGAGTGTGTGCCAAATGGGGCTGTGTGCATACTCAAACACAGACCCACACACCTGACACCAAATATAAATAGTGATAAAACTCACAAAAAGCATGGCTGGCTAAAACAAATTAAAGACTGGAGCTGAGAAGTGGAGTTGTTTAGCATGAATAAGATGCGGTGTCCAAAACAGGTCCTCTGCCTCTCTTTCACTTCAATTTATAAGATGTATAAAGTGCTATATACATGCAATTACAAAACAATTACAGTGTTGTACAGATGCTTGTAATCCAAGATCCTAAATACCCTTGCCACTAAGACAACCAATTGTCTAGCAATGTGTGACAGTGAATCCGCAGTTCCACAAGCCTGGAGTGCTGTTGTGATGAGGGAGCACGGTAGCGGCTGGATGCCCAACTTAAGTTCCATTTTGATGGGAGTGTCTCTGTCGCCATTAAGAACCTGAAAACGAACCAAACTGATCCAAACAATAGTGCGCCGACAAACACATAGAGTAAGCGTACATCTAACAGGAGCAGTCCCATGAAAAGAAACCAAGCAACGAAAGGAGGGACAAATACAACTAAGGGACCAGTAAAATACATGCATTTACGAGAGGCACTACAAAGAACCAATTAAAAGCAACAGCTCGCAATGGTCATGCACTGACTCCACAGAGTAGATACAGCAGTCTCAAAGAGACAGCGCATGCGCTGCCTAGGTGTGACCTAAAAAGGGAAAACGTTAATCGGAATGCCCAGTAAAACAAAAATGTACTACCTATGAAGTGCGTTTTTAAACGTGTTTAGAGGCAAATATTCTGGACGAAACAATGGATGTGTTATCTAATATGTTACCAAAAGTGTGCTATGCTTTATTAAAATTTTCTTCCATTCTGTTTAAGACTTCCAAGTTGCTGAGTAAGACAGATCAAAATAACATCCAATTAATTGTATCAAGCTAAACACTACAATACCACAGAACTTGCCTGTCAAATTATGAATAATATAGGCAATCCAAAAGTATAAGTAAATCGACCATTTCGTTAACAAAATGTTGCTCTGCTTGCACTATTTGCACTTTGTCTGATTTAAAAAAAACTCACAGCGAATACACAGTCCCAGTTTAAAAAAAATATCTGTGCTTTTCAATTTCCCCCTCTCTCGAAATCTGGTTCAGCGCTTGTTTTACCCTGACAAGATGTCTAAACCTGAAAAGTACTTCAAGGATCAAAATGTGTTGCCGTTTCAGTTAATCTAATAAGTAAAGTTCTGTAGAACAAAACCAATTCCTTATAAATTGTCAGTGTATTTGTGTTTGCTGATTTGATTTAAAGGCCTACGGGGAGGCACCATTTGGTACCCCAGGAACGCAGAGGGGTAGGTGGTGTTGAGGAGAAGTAGGGCTCCTGTGCCAGAAGTGTTATTGTGTCAGGTTGATTTATTGAGTGGGCTTCACTTCACCGAATGTTCAGAGATATTTATTTCCCTAAAGGCTCTGCAAAGATATGAACAGACCAGCATCCACAGATGTCATCATTGCTCATTTTACCGAGTCATGAAATTTCTTAACTGCAATTTGTCCATCTGAAATTGCTGCACCAGAACAATGTCAGGCCAGCTTCCTGCTGCATTACCTGCTTCCACAAGCATTTGTCTATTTATTCATGTATTTGTTTGTTTGTGTGCTAATTTATTTAGTAGCCAAAATCTGTGAACCTAATTGTCTCTGAGTGCCCTGCATCCATTTGATAAAACAAATTGCGAGAATGTGGTCAAAATTATATGACCCATTTTCGATAAAACAGAACAAAATGATCGACGGGATGCACCCAAGCTACTGCGATTGGTTTCGAAGACCGAATTTCAGCTTAAACATCACTCTCCTTAAAGCAAATAAAGATCATGTCTTGCATGCAGTTATCTAGGATAAACAAGCTGTACATCAAACTAAGAGATTCAAATATAGCATTTTGCAAACCTACATTGTATTTGTAGAGCATACCCCCAAGAGAAACCTCCATTCAGCCGATCTCGCCCTAGCCACCGTCCCACGCTTCTACAAGAACAGAGCAGGTGGACAGTCCTTCTCCTACCTCACACCCAAGACCAGGAAAGATATTCCCCTTCACCTGCGGCAAAGCCCGACATTGACATAAAAAGGCGGGGCGGCAAAAACACATCTCGCCATGCAATGGGACGTTGTGAGTTCTCTGTCTGTGGACCAGGTGTGAGACCCCCATCGGTTTCACTGACTCACCTTTTATTGCCTTTCTTATCACCTATGTTTTGGTATGCATGGCAAGTGAATTAATAAAATGTGTATAATTATAATTGGAAGAGTAAAGAAAAATGTGTATATTATGTTTCAATCTTTCACTATGCTCGAACTGTGGCGACCAGTGGATGTGGAAAAGGCATTTTAGATAATCAGATTTTAATATTCATTTACGTTTCAGCTCAGCAATTACTAGACTAACCCACCAGTCAAGCTTTTCCTGCTTTTCATCTTTTTTATTTTACATTTTTCTCAAACAACTGCTGAATATATTTACAGCACGACAATTTCAGATATTAGACCGAAAGGTGACTTCTGATACCAGTGTGGCATAGAGTTGCCCAACGGTTTTTGCTGCACACTTAAGCAAAATTACTTGGGGGAATTTGAATGGAAAAATCAACTTTTGAAATTCCTCTATAATTTTCCAATCTCTTGAAAAAAATTGGCAAACCTTTACAGGATCAATATTTGGGGAGTGCCTGCAGAACTTTTAGGAGATTTTCAAACCGATGTACCCCATGGTGTCAAAGATCTTTGTGATCCAACAAGAGCAACACCCTTCATAAAAATAAAGAGTGCACTCAGGGCATTGCCAGAACACATGCTCCTTTTATATTGTGCTGTGGCAAAACATTATATTTCGAATGTCAAGTTTGGGTCTTACATCACATGCCGTTTTGTTTTGAAGAACATAATGTGCAGATTGGTTGCTATATCTTTCTTAACCATCATGTGACTGATCCCAAATATTAAGCTGACTTCAACCAATCGGACTTGTCACCTCAAATACTGGTCCAGGAATCGTGGACTGGATCAGACAGTATATTGCTGTACATTTTTGTCCCATCACTTTACGTGCAAGTATTTTTCAAGTAATTATTTACATCAGAGAAAAAAGGTCACTTCCTCGGACCAACCGGTATCTGCATGCTAAAATTTGATGTTGATCTGTGCCCCATTTTCGTGGTGTGCTTGACAACAAACTTCTGAATAATAAACAGCACAGCAAATGGGGTCTGCTAAGAAGAGTGACAGCTTGCATTTTCTACTGCACATATATCAAAGGTGACTTCCAGATAAGTTGCTTAACCTTCTTTTACTTCTGTTAGCAAATCATACCTGCTCTGAGATTGCGCCTAACTGAAAATATGATCATGCAAACATGTGAAATGTGAGGTTTGCCATACTGCTGCGAAATTAAAGTGGCATATCTTAAGTTTTAATATGTACCTGCCCTATTTCAAACTAAAATAAAATGTAGTGTGTGCATAACATTGCTCTTTGCTTATAATTACCCATCATGAAAAAAAGTACACCAGTTCGTCTTGAGCTGCATGTTAGCATTTTCCCTTTTATTTAAATATGTTAATATTTCTCATTATGCCATTAACAATAACCTTCATCCATTTGTGAAAAACATTTTGCCAAGCATGCACATAAAAAATTAGCAAGTGAAGCAAAATCACCTTAATTTGCTTTGGACCAGCAAATAACCAACTAATTTGCAGAAATCCCTGCCAAGCACTCATATTAAATGCTTCATGCTTATTTTATGACCTCTGGTGCACTTCTCCTTCCCGGCCCTGAATCATATGATCATTAACATATTGCAAGGTCTGAAACTTTATTTTTTACATTCTTTAATTAATGCCTGTTTATAGAAGGCCATAGGACTTCAGATACAGTTAATGAAACTTCGCTCCCCCAGGCCCCTGGAGCCCAATAGAGAACATTCTCCTCTGTTGTTTTAGTAGCTTTTTTTCCAACTGTTTGTTTATACACACTTAATTGATCTTTTTGGTCCCAGAAGCATTCCTCAGACCGACCCTTTTCTAACACAAGCTAAAGTTTGTTCCCCCTTCTCTTTGTGGGAGCACCGATTGCCCAAGGTTATCAGTTTTAATTTGAATGTTGAGGATTCAGCTTTATTTACACTGTCTAAAAGGAAAAAAAATATGTAGGCCCCGAAGTGCTCTTTTTTTCCTCGCATCTATACACAGCAGAATGTATCACAAAGGCGAACTGTATGTAATTATTCTGATGAAGAACCAGGTAATTACCCACCCCAGCCATGTCTTCTTTTATTGCGCTTAAAAAAAATTCAGCAATCTTAACAAGTTGAAAATAGGAACAAATCAGCCTGCCAAGGCATGAAATTTTCATGGCTCTTCAATTTACATATTCCCTATGACAAGAATTCTTATTAAGCTATTCTGTTTTTTTCATATATAATTGAATTAAAAAATGTAATTGGCTGGTGTTGCGCACTGCTGCAATGTCTTAATCACACAGACAAACAGTTTTACAATAGCTTGCACCATTTGCCACATGGGGCAATGACATTACTGTACTCGTCTATAAACCACAGGCAAGATATCGCATGCCAGCAATCACGAACTGGGCTGATCCTCTGCCTGCAAAACATTCAAAAGATACAAACTAGGCATCTTGGATAACAACCACAGATTTTGACATCTTTACTAACTAACTGCAGGTAAGCCTATCTGGCATAATTGTTACCCAAGGCAAAAAAGTACAAGGCTACAGGCCATTCAATGCTTCTTTTTATGGTGAAAATCAGTGCATGGGCAAGGCAAAAAACATATAAGGGTTTATTTTGATGTCGGGCGGAATTGCTTCCGCCCGACATCAACTCGGTCCTGGGACTGACCGACACCGGGTCAGCGGTTCCGACCGACTCCTTTCAATGCGACCGACCACTTTTCGGTTGTATGCTCCCTTTCTTTAATGGAAGCTCGTGTTACGGCCTAAATCGGCCATAACACAAGCTCCCATCGAGGTAAGGGAGGTGCAGTTCATCCCTGCACCCCGTGGCAGGCGCCAGAAGGTGCAGGGATCAACATGAGGGCACCATAGGTGCGTCTTCTGCCTCCAAACAAGCTTTCCGATATGGTTTCTACGTCAGGCAGGATGTCATGGAAACCATGTCGGAAACCGAGCATCATAATCTCAAGGGCAGAAAGCCCCGCCTTTAAGATCATTAGCCGGCTTCCAACTGGTAGACAGGCTCTCCGAGCCTGTTGAAAGCCAGCCGGATTGACCAGACGGTTTACTTTCCGACCGCCTCCATCATAGTGAGGTGGTCGGAAAGTAAACCGATCGGCCCATTACGGTGCGACTGCAGCCGGAGCCTTTATGGGCTGCATCCTAAACAGTCCCATAATGTTTAAAAGTGTGTAGGAAAGGCACAAAATAGACATACTACAGGTAGCCATTTGATTGATAGGTGTTATAAGTACTTACTGTTTAATAGCATTGCTGGACACCGACAGGAGGATTTTTGCCAAAAACCTCTTAACTTATTAACTCACTCAGCAATGGAGAATCAGTGTATTAGATATCATCAAACAGGATTCAGAATGCAGTGTTCACTAAAAACAAAACCGTACTATATGCTATATAATCTTCTCGAAATCCTTTGACAAGGTAGATAAAATAGCCTTTGGGCCAACAATCAGCTTGGGCAGGTTTCTCCAAAGTTGGTACTGGAGGGCTGGATCCATGCCAGATTTTTAAGATAACTACATTTACCTAAAGGGGGGTATGCTAAAACTCTGGCATGGATACAGCCCTCAAGGACCGACTTTGGAGAACCCTGAGCTTGGTGAATAGATCAAACATTATTTATTACATGTACTCACTGTACTCCTCACTGACACATGAGTGAAAGAACAACTTTCTCAAGACTGTGGTTTGACACGAGAATTGCTACAGGAAATGGACTTCAACAAGGATGCACACTGGCACCCCTTCTTTTTCACTTTAAATTGCTGATTTACAAGAATACTTAATTAATTTAAAGGTGATTATCCAACACTAATAGGAACTCATGTTACCCACCTTGCCTATGCAGATGGCCTAGTAATTATATCCTCTACACAGCTCGGGTTACAGACACAATTAAACGGATTCCAAGGACGCAATAATTTACACAACCTAAAGATAAATTGTAAAAAGTCAAAATGCATGTTCTTTGGAGGTTATACCAAGATTTACCAACGTCTTAGAAAACCATAGAATTGACCAGGACAAACAACATACTTATAGATTCACGTAGAGATTCCAAAGAAGTTAACATGGAATACAATCATTGCCCATTGCTTTAAAAAAGCTCAAAAGGATGTGGGGAACAAAGATTACTGTAGTTAAATCTGAGCTCTTACCCTTGATACTCAATGGAGCCCTAGTTTTGAAAGATAAGCCACCAGAAAACTAGAAAATGTGTTTATAGAATCTATTCACAGCTTCAAAACCTCCACCTCCCCCTGCCATCTAAGACTACAAATTGATCTTTCAATGTTGATGGCTTCAAATAATGTTAATAACTTTAACTGTATATTTGACTCTATTAATTCAAATGAAGATACATTAAAAAGCTTAATCAACAAGAAATTAATATCCATCTAAACGTTGCATCCTTTAAATATCCAACAATATAACATACTGCCAAACAAATACAAATTACCATCAATGACCATATTATCAAATATAGTCAAGATACAGTGAAAATTCACAGTCATGAAAATTGTTTTGGCTGCTGAATTTGCTTTGGATCAACTTGCACAGAAAAATAATTTTGATATGGATTATGCAATTCATTCACAGACTTTACATCAGTTTGAAGGCATGTGGTCTTCATCTGAGACCAAAGATAAGCTTTTCTGTCATGCCACGGTTATGATGAAACTATTAAACACATTCTTTGCTTGCGTTCCAATCTACTGGAGCAGCACAAGAAGTACTTCCTACTTTTCTTAAGAACAATGTCATAACAATTTCTGAAGCTAAGCAACAATGTTTCCAAGGAAATGCACAAAAAGCTATGTTACATTTTTTTAACATACTTAATGTTATTGCACTTGGTGTTAACCAATGTATACAACAGAGATTTAATTAATCAACTAGGTGGACCTGTTGAATTTCTAACTTGTGTTCTGCAAGACTTTGGTCAAGCACTTAAGCAACTGAACTTTCTGAAGTGAAAGGGTCGGGACAACATTTTTTACAATCAGTAACATATGGTCTGATTTTTTTTACTGATATTTTATATATATGGAACTTTTCTTGGATTTGTACACTATTATAATTTAATGTAAGACAACATTTTACATTAGAAGCACACAAAAAGCTGTTAAATGGGATGATCGCCAAAATGATTCAGCTGTGTTTGCATGTGCAAGCAGATGTATTGAGACACCATTTATTTCATGGGAAGAGGAAAGACATACCAAGTTATGGTGTGTTCTAAAGGCAAAAGTCTTATTTTATATACAAATATCCTTAATTTTACAGTGCTAATTTAATTATAGCTTTTTTATGCCCGATAGCATTTTTAGACATCAGTTCCCCAGTATCACCCATCTTTATTTGTTGCCCTTTGATGTATTTATTTATTTATTTTTCAGTCGGCAAGGCCATTTCAATAGAAGATATTGATATTGCTGCTTATATTGAAATTGTATTTTATGTTGTGTATGATCCATTTTCTAAGTAACTGTGTCTGTTTTTTGTTTGCATGGCACTAATTCCATGTTATAGCTATGTCTGTTATATCTTTTAGGCCTTGCCTGGCTGGATAAAGATATCTTTGAAAAATATATTTAAGTATTTAATTATGTTGTCTCCACAAACGTGATTTAGAACTCTTCTTTATAGCATAACGTAATAAGCAAAAAACATAAACTAAGAAGGTGCACTAACAACAGTAGAAGACTATGGTCCTTATTAAGAGTTTCACGGTCCAACTGCTGTTAGAACCGTGTCCAGGCCCATCTGCAACTCACAGTGCTGATGGTGCAAAGACAGCCATATTATGAGTTGACCATAGGGCCGGTGGTGTGGGAGGTGGGGATCTTCCACTAGTGGTGAGTATTTTTCAGAAAATATCACAATGCCTGTATGTGCATTTTGACTGCAAATTTGTCTGACGCACGCACACGATATATGTGGAAAAATACCATATACCTATTATCGGGGTGCAGCCCATATGTAGGCAGTCCTGGCAAAGGGAATATGGTTCGAAAAGGGATCACCTGTAGATCGCCGCAAACAGGGTCATAATCCTTGGAGTGAAGATCCTGCTGTGAAGGGGGGACCTGGAGAAAGGGATCCATGTTGGAATCTGCCTGGATGAAGAGGTGACTATGCACCCCAAATCCTTTGTCACTGTCGCTTTGAAGCAGGCGGTCGTACTGCTATGGTCTACTCGTGGAACAGGCAACACATGATACGGATGATGGTGCAGCTCCCTTGTACCGCCCTATGGTGGCTGCCTTTCCCTGACCATGAACTGAGCAGTCTGCTGGTGGTCTCAGTGGTTCAGAAGCAGAATTCACAAAGCCGATCCTCCCAACTCATAATACAATATTTGGCCCGCTGAGCCTACCACACTCGGACCACCACTGCCAATACTGTAGTCCACAGGACCATAAACTCGTAATAAGGCCCTTAATATAGTCACTCATGGGCACACAAGTGCATTCAGAAGAAATATATTATGTGAGTATAGCAGGCAAGGATCAGGGCTAAGATTGAAAATGTTACCATCAAAAGTGACTGTCAGAAAGCATTTTTGCAGATTAGTAAGAATGCTGTTTCTGGGTGGTGGATGACATGATCACTATCATGTAGCACACTCTTTGAGTTCAGCGATAATGCAAATGTGCCCACTTTGAAAGTTAGGTTTAAGGTTCGTGTACAGGCTCAGCTTGGTGTGAAGGTTATGGTTTTATTTAGGATGTGAATTAGCCAAATGGTGAGAGTAAGGGATTGCATTATGTTTGGGTGACAGTTCCAGATATAATGAGCTCACCCACATTGTTAATGTGGCCACTTTTCAGGTGATGAACACTGAAACAGCTAAATATGAGTTTTTTTCAATATGGCACTGAGTGATAATATAAATTACGAACAATGGAGATGAAGAATTACTACTTTGAAATAGGTTTAGGATGAAGACCTGTGTTAGAAATGGGGTTAAGGTTGGTTTGAGGATTTTAATTAGCATAAGGGGAGAGTAAGAGGTTGTATTATGTTTGGGTGAGGGCTGCAGTTGGTTTATGCTATAAGTTATGGTTAGGCGTAAGATTAGTGTGCAGGTTCTTTTTAGTTTAAGGGATACCGATGGGATGGGGGTTTGAATTAGCCCTAGGGTGAGAGTAATGGATTGCATTATCTTCAGGCGAGGGCTTCTGCTGTGTTATGTTAAGAGTTATGGTTAGGTTTAAAGCTACTGCAAGGATTCTTGTTCGTGAGAGGGTTAGGGTTGGTTTAGGATTAGCGAGTGGGGTGCGTGTAAGGAAGAAGTAAATATAATTAGAGGTAGGTTGGCTATCATGAGTTTTCTTCATTATGGTATTCTTCCTAATGTTCTTATCATTTAGTGCTCCACTTCACTGTGAAGTGCAATTTTCACCTTGGGTTCTGTGAAAAGGCTTGCCAGAAATTGTAAAAGAGAAGTAAAAAGGTACCCTCTTTACTTTTTACTGACCAACTCGGCTTAAGATTATTTTTTATTATTACTCATCACCACTGTAGAATTTCAACCATGCAAGGGCATTTACTGACCACCTTGACAGTATTTTTTCTTTAATGAGGGCCAGGGATACCCTAATAGACCCATCACTTACACTTCCTAATCCAAGCAATACAACTGATGGACTTCAACACATCCAAATTTCTAACAGGCATTTGAGACATTGTATCAGGGTTCCAACATCGTTGTTTTGTAAATATTTGATAATCTCGATCTGCAAGAAAAGACTCCTTTCAGGAAGTAGTAGCTGTTTAAAGACAGCGAACTGACATAACGATCTGGACATCAGGACTCAACCTACACCTACAATTATCACTTTTCGAATTCTCAATGTTGGTCCTGTCCCTGGGGAAATTTCTTATGTCTTTAAATTAAAAACCTTTTGTTCCCATAATATTTTTCTGTCGTTCTGGGGTATCTGTCACTTCTGCATAAAACTTCAAAAACCTATTGCTACTGGCAGACATGCTTTAGACTTTTGCATAGATGTTGAGTCTGTTAGTAAGTCAGCATTAGGGCTATTTATGTGGAACACGTTTATTGTTGGTGAGGCAATAGAACAAGTGACAGCAGGCAGGTAACATTGTAGAAAAGTGAGACATGCTGAAGTGTGTTTCAGCTCCAGGAAGTAGAGTGTATAAGGAGAACACTTAGGCACATTTTTCTGATCAAGATATTTATGCAGTATGATTGTTCTAACACTAATACTATTCCAGAGTTCAATGCCATGTGTGTTTGTATGTGTGGAACTCTACAGAGAATAGTAATTGCTGTTTCAATCAGAGTGTCTAAAATACACTATCTGATATCCTCTGTTACTTATTTTATGTGCATGGCGTTCATTTTCAAAATAAGAAAGAACTGCAACCCTACGATAAAGTAAGAAAGTACTGTAATAATATTAATGTTTATTCAACAGTCTATACAGCCATAAAACTATACCGTTTTAAAAAGATACAAAATCAGCACATCACTCCACATGTTAACATATTATTATAATTAAGAAAGTACCAAACAGAGAGCCGTGGTTTAGCACTAAAATATACTTAAATTGAATAAAGGCAATAACAGAAAGGGACACAGTTAAGTATGGGATGCACTTGTATACTGACAGTAGCAGCTGGTTTAATGTAATAATGACAATAAAGATGTAGGCTAGAGAGGAGACATTTTAAGGCAATGCATACAGTGTCTTGTCAATGCTTGGTGAAGTAACCCGGACCAGTTTATACATCTGCCTTCACTGTTGATCTGTCATTCTCTGCTACATTATTTGTGAGACAAGCAAACTTTTTCTTTCCATGGACACATAAAATGCATGTTCTTATTTATCTGATATTCAGTAGGAGGATAAACATATAAACGTAGACAGCACCATGTTTTCCAAAGTGACAACTGAAAGCACTAAGTAATTCAAATAAGTTTAATGCGTTTGGTCTGATTTCTGTTCATGAATGCCACTGTAAGGTCAACGGATACCTGAACAAAAGCCAATGTGTGCGTTTCAGAGTGTTTAGCTTCAAGCTTTTTAAAGACTGCATGTTTCTTTCTGAATGCAGTGCTTTTCTAGTCACACAGCAGAAATAACCAACTGAACTGCACTGAGATTATTTTTCCTCTTACCCAGCACAAAGAAACCTTCTGAATGGTTCGAGATCCCCCAAACCTGTAAACAAAATCTGTGGAGCAGATAAAATTTTAAATGGCACAATGCAATTAAAGCTGAATTCAATTTGAGAGCACCCTGTCCATCTGTCACAGGGAAACAAAAGCAGAGAAGGCCATTACTGCTGAATCCCTGCTCTTGTTAATTTGCTTGCTGAGAGATTTCAATTTCTAGGAAGTGCACAAATGACTGCTCAGTCAGGGCTGGATCTTTGGTAAGTATAAGCAGATGGTGAAAATCAGCCCTAATCAAGTGGCCAAAGCCTTTTTTTCTGTCTGATTAAAGCATGTTAATCCGTTCATATCGTCTGCTTTTTAGCAGTGTGTACGTTTATGAATGGCTTGAAATTAACTCCAGGCACGAGGCGCACATCTACTTAAAAAAAACAGACTTATTTGTGATAGTGATTATGCCCAACTACTTTTTATATAGCTCTTTAAATTCTGTTTGATTAACCTGGGGCTCTATAACATATACAATAGTTGTTAGTCTCCAGAGGAAAGGCTTGCAATTAACGAAAGTGTACAATCGTCTAAATGTCTGTCTTTATCCTCTCCAATAAGAAACATAATTTTTGATTTTTAATTTTTAGAGATAGCCACAGTCTGTAAAAATATGAAGGCATCATGCTAAAACAATCTAAAGCAAACAATGGGAGTTTGCTTCCAGCCCTTTGGCTTTGTCAGTGTTTGTTTTGTCATTTCTTGTGCAAAACTTTATAGTTTGGGAAGCTGGCAGGCTCTCATTACTCCAACACAAAATATTGGCTAAAAGCATAAACATATTTTGGTCGCAAAAGACACACATTGCCATAGAAGCCCCTGGTACTGAAGTAACCTACTTTGTGTGTGGACATGCTCCTTGTGAAAGGGTAGAATGACGTCACTCATTGAAGTTAGCAAACACAAGGAGCTGATAGACAGAGCGCTCAAACTTTTCAGATACAGATCTAGGTTGAATCTATCATCGTTCTTTAGCTCACTTCGCCACGCCAGGTAAGAATCATTAAAGTTAATCAATGGCTTAAGTCGGTTGGCCCATTGCCCCACACTGTATGCTGTAGTGGGTGGAATGGGACAATACCACACCAGTAGGTGAAGGCTGGCTGGAAGACCCTATCATTTGCATAAAAGTCTCTGCTAATACCAGACATAAAGAGAGAGCTGAGAACATACAACTTTTTAGAAATCTAATGATGTGTAACATTGCTAATGGTCAACTCGCTGTAAATATGTACATACAGATCTGGTCCAAGGACGAATAAGATCCTTGAAATGGAATTAACATATGAAATATTGTTTTAGCTTCAATGCATTATAAAGCACATTGTAATCTTATCTATAACTTTCAGAATCACGATCAAAAGGTTACACTTACTTGCTCATTAAGTTCAAAGAAATTTTTATTTTGTGGCTTCATTATTATTGTTTGCCTTGTGCAAAACATAAGAGCCTTAAATGTGATTAGCTCTGCCCGTTTTTGCTCCGTCTTCCTTTTTATCAGTGAATCGCCTGAAAATGAGATGCCATTCTAAAATTTAGAAAGGTCTTCTAAGAGAGCATTCTGTGAAAAACTGCGTTTTTTCTGTAAAGTCTCACCTTTTCAACTTTTGTGTTTTTTAGCACAACATAGATAACTGCTCAATCTGTTTTAGTTCAACACAGAAAACTGCAGTGTTCTATTTAACTTACAGTTCAGTGGGCTCTCAAATAAACTCGATTGATATGGCCTCAACGTATGCACTATCCTGCTTGTAACCAGGTCTGCTGCACAATGCCTTAACATTATTGTTATTTAACAACAAGTGAAGGTGGCATCGATACCTTTAGATCAATGTTAATAGAAACAGAATTCATGACACAAGTTCAATCGTAATTCTTACTATCCATTCTAAAAACAATGCAGGAAATGTTACTACATATTGGCAAGATTTTATAACTGAAGTCACAGGTGACCATACACAGACTTTGAATGTCTTCAAACTGTTTTGAAGAACCCATCAATATAAATCAAAATAGATGTAAAATGGATTTGATAGGTGCATGATTGAGAATAGGAGAGGTTGCTGTATTCTTTATGAATTACTGAATCCATATATTACACTGAGGGTGTTGTATTCTAGAGTTAGAGATTGGTAGAAATACACACCAGGTTTTTTGCTGGAGACAGATTGATTAGAGTGTTTTGTAGACAGAATAGGAAGGTTAGCAAAGACGTCAAAAATGTATTTCTTGAAAATGTTTAGCAGAAGGGAGTGCATAGCTTTCTGCTAATGAATAGCTATCCATTTCCTCATAGGCACTATAAGTAGGGGTGCTGAGGGATGCTGCAGTACCCCCAAATTGACCGCGCCGGAGTTCAGAAGGTGAATAAGCAAAGATGGGATCTTAACATTTTGTTTTATCTGGTCACATTTGCTGTGTGTTCAAAGACAGAGGTCAAATGCAAGGTTATGTCTTCTAACAAATGGCCTCCTATTCTTTTAACATGGAGATTGGTGTTTAATTGTTGTTTCTTTCTTGAACTTCAAAGTGAGAGGAATTTGTAATGTGAACTATGTCACAAACTTGCTATGGTGGAAGAAAAGATTGTAGAACTTCAATTATATTCTAACACTCAACAACATTTAGATACCTGTACATTTCCTGTACAAGTATTTCAAAATATATCACACATGATTCATATTTGGTTTGGTAATTCTGAATTCTGATGTCAACAAAGATTTTAATAGGCCAAAAACAATTCAAGACACTTTTTTTGGTCTTGCGCAAATGATACATTTTTGCTGAAATCTTAATCCCAAATATTATTGATGTGCATTGTATTTTTTTTATCTCTACAACTGCATGTCTCTGCAGTAGCCATTTCAATGGAAAATGTGCTGCCTTAATCAACAGTGCGCTAACACACCATGCCTTGGTAATATATTTGCAACAGTGTGCTCCAAAATGCAGTACATTCTACATATTACACCTGTACCACTCTCCTGCAGAATGAGTGTGGGTCATCTTCTACATTTGTTCTTTGTTTGAAGCTTGGAGTTTTCACAATTCCAACACTCCCACTCTGAAAATTGTACCCGCCACTGCATTTCTTTAGTTTTAGATTTTGGAATGGAGTTCATGAGTGAAAGATGGGAAAGAGAAGACAATGATAATGTCATTAGCATGTAAATTATATGAGAAGTGGAATGATGATATGAAATCTTCTAAGGAAAAAATTCTGTTTTACAAAGTAATGATTTGCCTTTTGTGAAATCGAATTCTTCAATTGGGTGGTTCTGATAAGTGTCTTCTGTTCTTCTGTGAGAGGTCCAGTGAGATCTAAGAAAGCAACTGTATCACACAAGTGCTTCGGGACTTTCTCAATTGAATCGATTATTTTACTGAGCAAGAAACATACATTCCAAAACGAAATGCAGCAACTGAACCATGTTACAAAATGGCATATATAGTTTGGGTGGTAACAGTTATATTTGTGCATGTTAGGAAAATAGAGGGTTTCAGCCACAAGTAGTTAAGATAAGCTGAATGACAAGATGATATCTCATAGGGATGTTTCAAAAAGAGAGAAAAGTAAAGGACTCTGGACCAAATCTTCAAGAGCATAACCTGGCAGTAGAGTGCAGCTAGAGAGTGATGAACACCAAGGGCCAGATGTAGGTAGGCTTTTACCGGGTGGTAACGGCCGAATTCGGCCGTTACCACCCGGTAAAAGCAATTTGACATGTAGGTCCCTGTAATTTACAGACTCTGTAAATTTACCGATAGGTAAATTTACCGAGTATGTAAAATACCGAGTCGGTAACATTATGGATACCGGTAAATTGGTATGTAGGTGGGACTCTTCTGAGTCCCACAAGCAGTACAAAATCGGTATTTTACCATCAAATAATACTTGATGGTAAAATACCGTTTCAGGTGTGCATGCACATGTGTGCATGCACACCTATGCCATATGACAGGCAGACCTGCCCTTAGGGCAGGTATGCCTGCCACATGGCACCGAGCCTCTTTTGGGGGTGCCAGAGGGTGTCAAAGTGACACCCCCTGCTCCCTTGTGGCTATCGGTATTTACCGATGTGGTAAATACCGACCGGTAAATGCCCGTTCATTTCTATGGGCTTCAAAGCCCATAGGAATGCATGGGCATCAACTGGTCGGTATTTACCGCATCGGAAATTACCGACTGTTTCCGATTCGGTAATTGCACATCTGCAATTACCTACATCTCGGTATTTTTATTTTCCGACCTCTGAAATACCGAGTCGGTATGACTCGGTATTTAAGAGGTCGGAAAATAAAAATTACCTACATCTGGCCCCAAGAGGGAGAAAAGGATCAGTCAGACAAACAGAAGGAAAGTGAAGGGAGAGTAGTATGTTTGACATCATCGAATATGTCCAAATGATTAAATAGTATTAAAATGGATAACAGATGTGTTATGGTCCACAAATGTGATAGAGTTGGACATGTGACAATGTACAGTTTCAGTGAAGTGTAAAGTTCTAAAGACATAATTGAAGTGGTTATAAAGGTTATGGGAAGTAAGAAAGGTGGTAAGGTAATTAAAGATATGGTGTTCCAAGGTTTTAAAAAAGAGAAGAGGGGGAGAGAGGTTGACAGTTCACAAAGTTGGATGGATTTGGATCAACAGTGGTCTTCTTGTGTATGGTTATGGCAACAGATTATTGCAAACACTGAGTGTTAAAGCCTCAAATAAAAAAATAGTTAAAAAGTGATGTGAGACATGATAGGATGATTAATAAGAGGGTTAGTGGTTTGATGATTTGAGGCTACAATTGTCACTTGTTGCACAAGAGCAATTGGCATTCATTAGTAACATTAACAGTATTCGGAGGTGGGTGGTAGTACTCTGGTGCTAGGGCTGCTAAGAGAGGGTGGATCTGCTGTTCACGATTTTGTAGGGCAAATACAGCACAAAGGTCTGATAAGAGAGGGGCCTGAGAGAGGTGTGAGGCAAGGAGAGAATCTGATGAAAGTGTGTGCCTGTCACTTTGGGTGTAATCATCTGTACAATATTAGATCTTGAAAGTATGCAGAACTAGCACTGTTTAGTGTGGATGTGAACTGCTTTAAGGCCAGCCAGTACCCATCAATGTTTTCAGTGTCTTTTGTTTATCACCATTTGAAGAAATAACCTGCGTTTTTTGTCTCTGGGGAATGAATAGAGGAAGAGGGCCACTTTAGAGGAGATAGGGTAATTAGAGTGAAAGTATGCAGGGGATAATGCTTCCCACTGTGTGTTAGAGGTTTGGAGAGGAGAATAAGGTCAATTGGTTTTACCACCAGTGTGGGTCAGTTGGTGAGTCAGAAGAGCAAAGGTGACCATAAATGAATGGTAGGAGATAAATTGAGCAACGTGAAAAGGGTTGACAGAGTTAATATTTTTCAGATAAAGTTAGAAGTCACCAAGAATAATGTTGAGGTTTTAGGTAAAAGGCTGTCAAACATTTCCTCATGATTGTTGAGAAATGGACCAATGATTGTCGGGGCAGACAAATCATCACAATATGGAAATCAAAGAGGTAGGGTAGAATTCCTGAGTTGAAGGTGAATTATCAAATGCGATTAGGTACAGACATGCCCGATTTGCTATTATAAAACTGTGCATTCATTAAAACCAGTTAATTACTATTGTCTGCCTTTTATATTGCTAAACTTGTATCGAAATAAAGTTGTCATAAAAAATGAGGCACTGATTCAGAAGAGGAAACTACACACGTAGAAGGATAAAAATTAAAAAGAATAGTATAACACCAAAAATACAATGTTTTTTTTCTTCAGGCCAACTTCAGACTGAACTGGAAGTTATCCTTTTCAGTGTTATTAGCTAGTCTATATTAAGCTTTCAGGCTATATTTAAAACATAAATATTGCATGCTTCAAAATGCGTGAAAATGTGTTCACGATAAACAGGAAAATCTACTTATGTGAAAGAAATCAAAGTGGTAGCAAAGAGAGAATGATCTTTCTTCTTTTGATTTGCACTTTGCAAGCCCCTCTGATTTGCAGTGCTTCCGGATGTCAAATTAAGTACTGCACGTCTGAGAATGTAGCAATGCATATAAAAATCCACTTATGGAAGAAAGCTTTCCTTGATTAGCGCTCAGTCTCTTAATATACAGATTTTACAAGACAGCTCTATTTTAGTTATGTAAAGCATGTAAAATGTGCCATAAGCTCAATCAAAGATGATTCTCAAATTAACCTGTCATTTAAGATGTGATAGTCAGAGAAAAAAACAGGCCATGAAAAACTTTACTCCTAGTTAAAAAGACTAACTTGCACATTTCCTACTTCTATTTGGTGGCTGGATGAACACACATGGCACTGGAAATAATTGTGCAGTTGCATATGGAGTCATATTAAAAAATAACACTGTAAATACTTTAAAAAGTTACTATTTTTCCTATAGCAGCTAGTTATATTATATAACAAGACAATAAACATGATGTTTCGAGTTGAAATTAAAACTACAAAGCATTTTGATATAGTATGAATCCATTTTAAAAATCACGCATGTACTTCAATAGGCCAGAGATTATTAAAAAATAATAATCTGAACAGATGGCACAGAGAGGGGGCTGTGTCAACTACAGAAGCATTGGTAAACAGAGCCAAAACCCCACAGATTTCTTATATTAGGTGCATGCCTATGCAAGGGTCGAAAGAAATAGCCCGAAAAATATGTGTGCCTCATTTTAAACCTTCTGACACCCCTAAAGCCAAGTATTATGAAGCTCAAGGGAACCGCTAGTTTAGCTGGGCATGCGCATAAGTGGGATGAAAGGAAAGATTTGGACAGCAAACAAACTGTAAATTATTGTTGACTTCAGATGGTAACAAATCAGTCTATACCGGATGAGGTTTGTAGTCAAATAGGCCCACAGCAGCCACGACATTCTGGTGAACAGGAAGAATCAAAACAGATGCTCACGGTCTGGTCAAGCAGTGAAAGAGTGGTTTAGTGCCCAAAACCATGCCTTCTACCTCGCCTCATGTAATTCTAGCATACGTTCACCACCCACCCCTACAGAGGACATTATACGAAACAGATATGACTTCACTCCTCTGTTTGGGAATGCATATGTAAAGGAAGAGGAGGGACCAGCCTCCTATTGCCCTATTCAAGCTACATAACAGTTCTGGACATGATGATGCTGATTGGTTGTCAAATCTGGATATAAAGGCAGGCCTTCATTATCAGTGCATCTAGTATAATGGGGTGACCCAGTGCCCCTCATAACCTGGGTGCACAAGAATGTGGAAAATGTTGGTTCTGTCGGGAACCGAATTGATTCTAGGTTTACTAAATAACAATACTCAAACCTTTCAGTAATAATCAATGAAAAGTGAAGAGAAGAAAAGGCAAATACCATGAATCAAAGAAACAAGAAAAAAAAACACCAAATTTGTAAATCAATCAAGCTCTGTATTTAAGGATAAATCCATATGTTATTTACGTTTTATGGTGTCGAAATGACATTAACAGGCTGTCCAAGTTCATGAACATTCAATTTGTTCCAACGGCGCAAGTGATATGGTGAAAAAAAGTGTGTAAAAAGTGCTGAATTTGAACAATATATATACAGAGCTGTACCAAATGCTGAAACTGGTAATTCATGATATTTGCCTTTTCTTCTCTTCGCTTTTCATTGATTTTTTTTATTCTGAGTGGCCTGAAACAAAGGTGTGGTATAATCTACCAGATATTATTAATTTTGCGAGTTATTACTGCCCGTTTCAAGGGCCACTATAAGTTCCACATCAGGAATGTAACCAATATGATAAAATTGGTGTTATTACATCAATTTCTGTATCAACTTCCGGAATTCTGGCCTTTTTACCAGGGGTAAGGTTATGAGGGTTGACTTGGCAATTTGTTATATCTATCACATACATTGTTACCACATGCAGTAAGGCTGTATATGGTAATGCTGCATGGCTCATAATTCCAATTTGCATTTTGCCCATATTAACCTTAAAAGTTCACCAACAATTAAGGCAACAAGTCCATAACACTTGGGAAAGGCCAGGCAAGTTCAATGGATTGTTTGGCATCACATGAGGGATCTGGGGGGCTAGACCAGTAGTCTCACTGGTCATCAACGGATACAATGTGTCCATATAGAACAAAGTTGTGTCCATGAAATTGATTGCAAATGTCTGCCAATGGGGCAATTTCCCTGTGGCAAACATGTAGCACAATTGTAAATGTAAATGTAAATGTAGGTGTACTTATATAGCGCAACCTGTCACCCAAAGGGCATCCTGGCGCTTGCTTAGGGAACCCTTCCTGGTATTCCCCTGTGAGAGGCCCCGGCAGGGTCCACAAGGTGAAAGCCAGGCATCCCGCCTCGAGGGGCCTTTGTGGAGATTAAGCAAGCTATTGCCCAGAGTTGCAGAGTGAGACCCCATGAGTCGAGTAGGCACCGGAGCGAGAATTGTCGAGGCCGTGGAATTTTGAGCCCGAGACCCGCTGAGGCGGGGAATCGAACCCTGGTCCACGGTCGATCCAAGCATCCGGGTCTGCCGCCTCTAACCACTGAGCCACACTTCTCACAATTCAGTCCTTCATCAACTCAACGTTTGCACTTAGCATGATAAAATCCTCAATTCTAAAACTGAGGGGACAGTGGAGTTCTCAACTTCATTCCTTTGATTAGTTATTTATAAGATACAAAGTTGATTTTTCTAAAACCTTCACAATATTCATTCAGTGTACTTCTTTACATGAAATCAAATACTCCATATAATTAATTAAGATTAATTAGTGTGAGTATTGTGGCAAGGGTTTTAAATGAAACCCTAATGGAACCTCAGTTATATCTGAAAATCAAGTCATTTGCATGAATTTCAGCAAGTGTATACATTTAAAGGGCACTTATGCACACAGATGAATCCCATTTCTTTAAAATCTGATCAGTATCAACACAGAATGAGAGGCAGAACTGGTTAAGAACAGACCTCTAAAGGTGAATTTAATCTTGGAGGTTTAAGTTTTCAGCTCCAGATGCAAATTGTTCATCCGAAACTTATTGATTAGAAATAAAATAAGCAGGTGCAATGAAGCTGTCAGCATGCAATGAGCACAAATAAAAGGTGTAATTTTTATTTTCACATACTTTTACTGTGTTGTTTTTAAAAGTAAACTGAATTCTAATTACCAGGTTCTCTTGGTTTCTTTAAATGATTCAAATGCTATAGTTACAAAGTTGGTGTTATAACCACATATTAGCATCATATGCTCTACAACAATATGAAGTTGCACAAGACATGATAAAAATACTTGGTTATAAAGAGTATGCCATGCAACTAATTGTAGAATAGCCTTCTAAAGTAAGTGATAGCCATCTCACATTTAACATATTAAACTTAATGCATTACAAAATATGCAGTATGTAGCCCGAAACAAAGATTAGCACACTATTTAAAAATATACATGGCTTTGGTCAAAGGCCCTTGACTTCACAATATGCAATTGCACGAATTACATCAAGATTTGATTAAGGAAATGTAAAGGAAATGTGCTCATGAAGAAGCATTGAGAGCTCTGACTGATCAGAGCATGGGTGACAGTAGCTTGGTTAGCAAATGATTGTGTGTTGTCGAGGATAGAAATATTATCCTCCAAAAATATTGCAGTCTAAATATTGACAAACAAACTATTGTTAAAGTAAGTATACATAAGTAGGTATAGATTTACTATTTAAGGTAAACTAGACATGAAGCTACACGGTCACATAGACACTGGTGAGATATATTAAAATACAGTGGCATTACTCAAAATGAAATACCCAATCACCTGTTAGGTGCCACATACATTTTTGCACAACATAGCATATACACGAGCCTAAGGATGAACAGACAATCTCTGTGCCCAACGAAGGACTAACAGTTAACTCAGTCTGGATAGGCAGATAGGCCTGGCTGTCCTAAAGGCTTGCAGGCAGTCCCCTGCTTGTTTATGGCTTTTTCTCTGCTATCTCTGTACCAATAAACATTGGAACATGCCCCGATGGAAACCGTATGCGAGTTATGGGACAAATTACTTTGTCTAAATACCAAAAATAACCCTCATGTTTTCCAAAAGAATATTTCACATAAATCATTGAATTATCTCACAAACAATTCTGTTTGAACATTTTCAATGTACAAAATGTATACAGAAGTCTTCTTCAATCCATATTTTAATGAAAAGAATATTACAAATTCTATTGTATCCTTTTCTATTCCGTGGATACACAGAATTTCTTTAAAAGGAAATTGTATCTCCTTCCTAACTGTTTATCAGTCGTGAAGCAGCCTAGAATAGGCACACATTCTATGTGATATTCAAGATGTTTACAGTACAGGCATTATATTTGTTGCCACCATTTTTGGTTATCATTAATTCTTTTGCTTAGAGATCCTCAGGGCATTACATCATTACATAATTCTTTTTGAGATTTATTATATATGCTAAATGGAGCAGTTCTACAAAGTTTAAGCATTGATTAATAATCTTTTACTGTATACTTTACATTTTTAAAGAGCAATCTGTTACCCGTTATCACAGTTCTACCTCAATGCATATTTATAAACTATGAACAGTTCTACACTTTTTCAAGAGATAACTCTCTCTAATAATTAAATTTCTGGCTACTTGGTCAGTTAAAAAATACAAAATAATTTCCACAATGTCTTCAAACTTATAAAGCCCATATCAATATTTGATATCATATAGTCATTTAAGTAGTTGCTAATCTAGAAATCTGATCTGAGTATACATTTTTTGTAAACTGTCAACATATTTAATGCCCCTAAATTCTGAATAAGGGGTCTATCAATAGTTGGGCAAGAACATACCTTCCAATGTGGCTGTATACCATCCACTAATTAGTTTGTGCGATGTGAACTATTTGGCCACCAATACAAATGATACAGTTTCATATCAGTGATGAAAGTACAAATTATATCACTTGGGTCTAACAACATATTTTAATTTACTTTTTAATATCTTTTTCTTTTTTTATGTATTTCAACCACTTAAAAAGAACACTATTTCACTGGCTGGTGCTATTTTTAGGCCTTATCTTCACCTCTTTTTTCCTGCACAGAAGCATATATGAAAGAAGTCCATTTTTGTTTCATGATATCACATACATAATATTACAACTTCAAGTCAGAACACACCTCTAGATGCTTTCCTTGTATAGCTTCAAATATGTTCAATTATATATCACCTATTTGATGTTTTGCAATTTTCCAGATATCTGTAAAAAATAAAGGAGGATAAAGTAATGTTCTTAACCAAATGTCCTCCAAATATCAGATACAATGCAGATTTTCAGATGCTTATTCGAGCAATCTAGCTGTTTTATTGTTTGTCTCTCATACTACTATAATTTTGGTGTAGAGAACGCCTTACTATCTAAACTGAAATGGCAGGAGCCATTCCATTTGTAACGTGTTGCCGTCCTGATATACATATCACAGGCTGTCAGTGCATGAGGTACATCTTTAAAGAACTACTTATTCAATCCAGAAATAACCCTAAAGCTTGAATGCTCTTCAAAACCCATACCTCCTGTTATTTGTTTCTATTGTAATGTATGCTTTATTTTCATCCTTTTTCTCAAATCTTATCAACTACTAAACATTTTCTTTCATTTCTTTAGGTCTCTATGTAATTGGTTGCATTCAAGAGATGTCAACTTTCTAATAGCAGAATGCAGTTGTTCCATGGCAGCAATCTTAGTATAACCAGGAATGAAAAGTGTTTTATTCAATAATTGCCCTATAGTGTGTTATACATCTTATGTACAATGTACTATATCATTCATCCTGTGGTCATCTTTAAGGGATACAGTCAATGATATACATCCCTATTTCCATATTGTGAAAAAGGGAAAACCTAATATTTATATTTCTACAACAGAAGATTGTAGTGTTACAACTCTTAAGACATTTTTGATGTAGTATATATTTAAAAATGATGATTGACATATTTTAAAATATGTTGTATTTGATAAGGGTGTCCCTGAGAACACAGTCCAATATATCTGGGGCACTAGTCAGCTTACAATAGGTGACACCTTATCAAATATATATATATATTAATGGATAATTTCCTACAAGGGTAGATGGTAATCACCCAAGAGGAAAAAGAGTTCTTTTAGAGTATACAATTATTATAATTCTTATATAATTATAGTGTCATCCAGATCTCTACACTCTATTTATAATTTATAACTCATTGACTCACGGTTATTAAAATTATTCTTGCTTTTTATTCAAACCATTAAAGTGAAGCTCTAATATATTCTCTAGGAAGATGTTTTCTATCAGAATTTTCACCTCTTCTGTTAGGTATACTTTTCTCATGCACCCACCACTTAATGTCATCTGGACAGTGTACTTTTTGCATTAAATGATATAGTATAGGTGCATTGACTTTCTTTCTTAGGATAGATGGTTATTGTTAATTAATCAGAACATGGAGGTCTCTAAGGGGTTCACCTATTTAAAGAATTTCACATGGAAATTAGATGGGACACATCACATTGCTCATCCTACCATTTGCAAATGTTTTGTGAATCAACCTATGCCATTGAGGTGCATATTTTTCCTCTACTCCGTTGCTTTGACATACATTGTAAGTAGTGCACATATGGTAGTCTGTAATTTCTGGCAAGTCCCAAAATGTTCTTTGATCATCTTTATAGATATTTTTCGAAGCTGCATTGAGTAGGTGGCCTCTAAAGTTTATATTTCTTTTAATTTAAGAATCACTCTTTATAGCAATTCGCCTCACACTGAATAAAAAATGTGGTGTCTCAGAGTTATCAGAATTTTAATCTGATTTGTCTTAGAACAGTATGTCACACATTATCCTTTTTGGAGGTCCTTTAAATTACAGTAGTGCTGCTATGATAATATTGGGCATGTTTCAGGGAACAATAAACTATATTGTTTGCATATCCTCGGTTTATACTTAACAACCAGTTTCTCTGCTTGCACAAAACTATCTGTCACACTTATACAACTGTATTTTCATGGGATGGTTGGGTAAGTTTCCGGTTTTGCTCTCTGATCAATATATCTATGAGATCTGGCCTTCCATTTATTAAATAAACAAATGCTGGCCTCTCACAGCCACATTCACACATCTAGGACCTAGACACTGTTTGGTGCCTGCCACACAGTGCAGGGATCCTTGGCCCCCCAACCAGAGGGTATAGGAAAAAGGGGCCTCTACTAGGGGTCCCCAAAGTTACTTTCAGACAGGCTTTTCATGTCAGAAAGCCCGGCATGAAAAGCCTGTCCGAAACCAACATCATAATCCCAACGGAGGAAACGCTGTCCTTATGGATTATGTAGCAGTTTCCGGCTGGCTGACGGGCTCCATGTGCCTGTCGGAAGCCAGCCTGAATTACTAGGCGTTTTGACTTCTGACCACCAACATTGTTATTAGGTAGTCGGAAGGCAAACCAGAGATGTCGGTCGGAAAACCTCCGACCTGCGGTCAGAGGCTTTCCAACCAACATCCAAATGAGGCCCCTAATGTTCACAGGAAGCATGGCTACTAGAGGGACGTCTGGCTAGGTGCTTGACAGATTCCGCAGGTTACCTCAAGACTTCCCAGTCTACCCCGGAGAATGCCTACTGTAAGTCTTTGTTAGAATCACCAATAATCTAGTCATGCTTTAAGAACAAGAGATATTTTCATTTATTCAAAATGTATCTACCATTGGTCAGAAACTGTGGTTAAAGAATGATTCTAGTTGCTGAAATGCCACAGTATTGTATATTGGGGTGTTGTTTTTTAGGATATGAGTCAAATTAGCAAAGCGTGTCTAAAACTGTGGTTTCTTTACATTTGTAAGCAATTTCCCTTTAAGCTACAATAAGCTAAAGAATACAATGGTATGGTTTACATTTCCACTGTATAACCTTTGATTGTTATGCAATCAATAATGTGTTTTTTTCTTTAGAAATAAGATCATGAACTCAGGATAATGGAGGGTATTTTATTAATCTGTGCTCAATGATCTTCTAAGAAAAACTTAGCCACATTATTAGTTCTTCACAAACATTTAACACAAAGCACCTGACCATCTTGTGGGTATACTTTAAGATTGGCATTGTGCAATCGAGAACAAACGTCCATCTTCACAACAATTTGGGAATAACTGTTTCAACAGTAGACAAATTCACGAGCAACCTTGAGACTGACAAATGGAAGCAGAAATTCAAACAGCGGCACCCATACACATGTAGAACTAAAGAAACAAAACAAACAGACAGCTAGCACAACTATCATATTGAATAATCACAGGATGTTTTCACCTAACTGCACAATGACTGTATCTTTGACCTAAAATATAGGTGACAAAACATAATAGGAATCACTAGGAGAATGTCTATTATGTGATTCGATGGTAAGAACTGCAGCAGTTTGCCAAAATTAATGGCATGAAAAACTAAATTGAACATCGATTTAACTTGATTGCAATCCTCCTTTTGTCATGTACCTCAGTCAAAACATATATACTTTTTCTGGCAGTAACATAAACACGATTGCCGGAAAATGACTAGAAATTCATTCTTTTAAAGTATATGAAATTACTATCCAATGAGAGCCAAATATTGGTCCTATTATACAAAGAAGGGGAACCACAGGACTTAGGAAATGACTTAGATGGTCTTGAAAGCTAGCAACCTACATTATAATTTAGGCTACCCTGCATGACGTTACTCTTCGCTCCTGGACAAAAAGTAAGACATGATTCAAAAGACCGGGATGTGGGCTAAATGGCTGTGTGCAATTTTATTACTGAACTCTGTCTTAAGATGATCAGGGACGGGAAGGTCGAATTATTTCAATGTTTGTTTATGAATCTGCAATAAAAATATAATTAAAAAAAAAAGATTCAAAAGAGAGTGAATTGGGGCTCATTCGCAAAATATTTTCAATAAATAAATGTATCTTACTACAGGCTTTGGTTTAATTTAATAATGTATTTTCAGGAGTAAAACTCTTGTCTCACATGTGTGTTAAGCCTATATATCCAAGCATTACTCATAACATTTTTCCGGTTAGTAGTAGAGTAATTGCTATTGGCGGTGTTGCATGCCTACTGTGAGTTTTGCTAAAGCTTACATGCCCAATAAAATGTATAATAAGTTTTTTATGCCACATTGGTATTACCTGAAGCAAGCAGCACTTACTAGACAGCAGGGAGAGTAGCCAAAAAGTAAATGGGGCTGATTACAAGTTTGGCGGTCTATCAGACCACCAAATTTGCGGTGGCATGGCGTGGAATGCCACACTGGCGGTGCGACTGCTACAAGTGTGGTGGTCCCACCTCCACATGCCTGCAGCAACTGCCGGGGATCTTGGGTCCTGCGGCAGTGGTGTGAGGCCCTAATATGTTGCTGGTACCGCTGCAGCACCGGCGAGCATATTAGGAGTTTTCTCACCACCACAGTTTTCATGGCAGTGAGCCTGTCATGAAAACTGTGGCAGTGAGGAAACAAAGGAGGCCCTACAGGGTCGCTTGTTGCCTTAGGGTCAGGGGATGCATGCAGGGAGACACATGTTGTGTCCCCCTGTATGCCTGCACTACATGATCCTGCAAGGCATGGACTTCACAGTCCATGCAGTAAAGGGACCGGCTTTGACATTCCTATTGCAGTGCTTTTCTAGCCTGGGACCACCAAAGCACGGCCCCTCAAACAAGAAGAAAACTCCTAATCTGGTGGGCAGCCCGCAGCGTGAGAGTGGTGTGCTGGCATTGCAGCCCACTCCTACACTGCCAAACTCATAATCAGGCCCTATTACTTCTCAGTGTAGTTGGCAGGGAGGAAGGTCAGACTCAGTGGGAACCTGTGTCCAGCAGCCTTTAAACCCTGGAGAAACTGTGCTCTATCTCAGATGATCAGAATTGACCTATCTGAATGGAAAATTGTCTCTCCAAACAATGGGGCACTTGGTTTACCCTTGCGTTGTAGCTTCGCTGAGTACGGATATATATTTGCCATGGCTGTTAACCAAAACCTTGTTTGTGATTCTCCACATCCATTGCATGAAAAGTATGTGAGGGTTGTGCAAGCAAGTACAATAGCAGAATAAATTATAATCAGTCAATAAAATATCTGTAGATTAGTAATGAGAGTATGAGAGTTTGTACAAAATGGGATCTGAGCTCTATATACTGCCTCATTCTGAACCATAGGGAAATATCTGCTGCAAAACAGTCAGGTAAAAAACACCATTATTGTATTCTTTCACATTTTCACCCAACTCAGAATGTTTCCTATGCAATTGGGGATAAAATGTGGGGAAACAATCTCTACAACCAATATTGACACATGTATTTTCCTTTGTGCTCTATTTTGACTATGCAGTTCCTTTCCTTGGAGAATATTGCCTGTACAAAAACAACTTGTCTAAGTGCAATTTGAATGGTTATCGTGAGTTAAAATTGGGACAGATTTCGGATTTTGCACATCCCTTTTTCATTAACTTATTTTGGATGACATAAAAGCAGTATATTTAGAAACCTGTACTCTGGGAGCTTGAGTAATCTCATGTATCCGGGTAGAATTTGATCTATATTCTGATTCTGGTGAAAATCCGGCATCTTCATTCTGAAGAGCATACGTTGTCCTAGTCTTTTTATTGAAAAACAGTAGATGGGTAATATTAATGGAAATAAAGTAATGATCTATGGACAAGTGAACTATTCAATACATATAAGGTGAAGCTGCTAAAATTTCAAAAATATAGTCAGTTTTCCATGAAAGATTAGGAAAACCAGAGTATTTTTAGATTGCGTATGTGGTGAATGCTTATTAATTAAAAACTGTATGAAGTGATTAGAACATGAACTATTACCATACTTTAAATAAGTGTTTTAAATAAGTGTTTCTTAAACTTTGAGCTTCTGTGCACCCCCACTTAATCCACACTGGAACCCAGAACCCTCACTGAATTATTATCAGAATATGAAGACCCTCACAGAGTCATTAGTGGAAGTTGGAGACAGTGGCATAAGCAGTTCTGATGATTTGAACCACAAAACAAAACACAAAAAATACAGAAACAAGCATGTATCAAACAAATACATAAATAATTATTTATTTTAATAATTCACAAACAAATATTTTTTTTAAATCTGAACTTTCATTTTAATGGGATGTTTGGAGCGTATCTAA
This sequence comes from Lissotriton vulgaris, assembly GCF_964263255.1. Taxonomy (NCBI): domain Eukaryota; kingdom Metazoa; phylum Chordata; class Amphibia; order Caudata; family Salamandridae; genus Lissotriton; species Lissotriton vulgaris. Next base: position 1,007,499,977 of record NC_141696.1, on the reverse strand, counting down.
ATTCAATTCATCGTCCTTACTTTATTCTGAAGGATGCACTTGCATGGCTTCCATGAATGAATATAATTTTACTGACTTAATATTAAGCCTCCAATTTCAAATTATTTCACATTTACAGAACGTTTTTAAATACGGAACTTTAAAATGTTCTTCTTCATTTATATACACTTCATAAATCTGTTTTGATTATTTAATTTTCTAATCAGTCGCAGACCCCCTGAGTAGGATTTGCGGACCCCCACGTATCCCAGGACCACAGGTTAAGAACTACTGCTCTAAAAGACATCTTAAGAAAGCATTTCTTTTAGTTTTACATTCTGGTTTTTGCTAGCTCTATATTTATCACTAGCTAACATTTCACGCAGGAGCCCTGTTATTTTAGTTTCATTTGGTAATGCGCACTACATTTCCTTCGCTCGTTTTAGACATTTTAATGCAAAGCCCTATGGATTTCAACTAAGCATGTGGCTTCTTTAAATTCGAAACAAGCAATTTGCAGCCTGCTCATCCATTATCTCCAACCTCTGTCTTTCTCCTTCTGCAAGGTCTGCTATAGTAATGGTTCTTTCATTAAAGCCTAATGGTTTGTTTCAAATAATCAAAGTAGTGTTTATATCACTGTCCTCAGGTGCATCCAGTTTTTCATTTTGTTTCCAGTAGAGCAGTACAAAACATGCTAATGTCACAGGTAATAAATCAAATATGTTTGTTTCTCTGCCTTAACCAGCTTACTTTATGCCTGTAACATAAAAAATATACTCAGGCATTGCACTCTTGTAGTTTCCTTTATGCATGCTTAAACAGCTTTCATGGCATTAAACTGCGGTACTAATTTAAATTCAAAGACCTGGCATCTAGCAAACCTTGAACAATGCATTGACTAAGCGGACGCAAATCAGTTTTGTGGTATTACCATGCACGCAGAACCGTTCTCGATCACTGCAAGTAGTGTCAAGAGGAACCTAGTGGATACTATTTATCCCTAGGGGTAGGTGTGACTTTCCAGGTAAATTTGTTTTCTTACTTCATATTGATTTCTAAGCATACCCCACTAGACAAGGGGCTATATCACATAAAGTGAGGTATGGGAGTGCTAATTTAAGCCTATGGTCTGGTCTCAAAACATTTTTGACTGCCCGTATTACATACCCTTGGTGGTATGTTAAGGCAGTGCTTTCCCCAAACATCTTTTACCACCGTATTATGAAAACAATGGGGCATATTATCAAGGGGGTTTATCTCCGCTTTTTTGGCTTTAAAAGCCAAGAAAGCGGAGATAAAATGATCTCCCTATTACCTAGCTGCCGCTAACACCAGTTAGCGACAGCTAGTAGGAGATAGCGACCATCTTCGGCCCCACTTTGCATGTCAGTGATATTTATCACTAATGAGATGCAAAGTGGGCGTGCCAAGATGTTAGAGACTGAAAACAGTCGCTAACATCACTATCTCCTATTACCAACTTTTGGAGATATTTGCGCTAAGCGGGAATATCTCCAAAAGCTAACACCTGCCCTGAGCAGTTCTTAGCCACGTTATCCAATGGGAGGTGGATAACATGGCTAAGAGCATTAGCTCGCTAATGCAGGAATATCGCTGACTTTTCAGCGATATTCATGCTTTGCGGCGATTTTTACCGCATTTGCGTTAAACCTTGGTAATACCAAGGTTTATTTGCGGTAAAAATCGCCGGAGCACTGCGGTAAATTTTTGTCTCTAACCAAGCAATAGTGATAATTATCGCTATTGCTTGGTAATATGCCCCAATGTTTTATAAGTGGTAAGGTGTGACAAAAAGATTTGTACATATTCACTGTGCGGTATTTTGATGTAGTTGTGATGTGTTCTTTTTAACTCTGCAGTGTTTTTGTGCTTTATTATTGCAATATGATGTTGTTGTATTGTAATGCAGCAGTTGTGCCACGTTTGGTTTCATTGTGATGTGTCCTGTTGTGTTTTAAATATGTTGTTGTATTGTTTGTTGTATGGATTTGTGTTATGAACCAGTAATTATTTTACACAAGTCAACAAATTCTGCTATAATTCTATCCAAAAGTTGCACATTTCTTTAAAGTTTCCATAGCAAGAAACCATTTATCATTGTCTAATGTAGTGAAATAGCACTGCTCCTGCGCATTAACTACTTAAGACACCCATCAGTCCAAAACTGTGGCAGAGACTGAGTCTAAACTTACCATTCATATTGCTCGCTTTATTTGAAATGTCGAGCCGCGGTCCGTGTAGGTAACAGTGGTGGGGCGGTGGGCAGTCTACGGGGGGATTTTGAGGGACAATGCAGAGGAAAAATGTATGATTCATTTAATTTTCCTTCGGCATTGTCCCTCAAAATCCCCCCTTACCTGGCCCAATCGCCCCACTGCTGTTACCTGCACAGACCATTGCTGGAATTGTCCCACCGCCTCTTTTACAGATTTGAGCTGACTAGTGTCTTAAGTACTTGAAGAGCTGGAGCAGCACTATTACTGCCTGGGCCATAAACTACATGTCTCTGTGGACGGCAATGTGCATTCTCAGCAAGATGTCACAGGAGGTGACTGGCTGGTCTGTTTGGTTGAGTGTAGTGTGTATTTAAGACGGATGCAATGGCTCTGTGCTAAGTCTTTAGTATGGCCAATGGCATTTCCATTCTATGGAATTTTATCAAGGATCGCCCCTTGACTAGTAAGGAAGATATCTATTGTTTCTGATTTCATATCAATAGTTTCAGGCAGTACATTCTTTGGTCCTGATGATGCCTTCAGTCAGATTCACAGCAGACAAATTGGTTAGTCAAGATTTCTGTGCACAACTGTGTCATGAACACAATGATGGTTTTGGATACAACATCACATGTATTGTAGCGTGTGTCCCTACAGCTGTATGACGCTATTTAATTACATGGGGAACAATGCCAAGGACTGAGAGATGTCAAATTCCAAAATGGCCTTGGGTATCTCATTGTTCACAGATTCCCTGCCGTGTGGTTGCCCTTTGATAAATGGTTAAGTCTATCACGGGGGAGGAATGCTCTACAATTCCAGAAAACTGAGGACATGCCAAATGCCATGCATAGTTCTATTTTACAAAGAAAGAAAACACCTTACAGTATATTGAAGTAAGAATCAGGACTTGGGAACGAAACCCAGAGGTGACAGAAGCCAAGTATGCTTCCTTGTACCTAGTGATTTCACTGAAAATGAAGAAATAGGTGGAATCCACAGCTATCATTTGGATGCAGACAGCTTTGTTGTGTGTACAGTATGAAAGGAAGTGGTTTGCTGTAGTTTAACTGTTGTAAAGTATACTCTTATTGTTGGCCTTTTCACCTTACAATCTTGAGATACCACCACTTGATACCACCACTTGAAGACAGTGGTGTATACAAGTAGTGCACATTCTGATATAAATCGGTGTCAACAGTGCTGTTTGAAAGAGTAGCTACTCCTAGGTGTGTAGAGAGATCAGTGTAGCATTTACTGAATAGTTCCTGGTAGATTTGCCCGCTTTTTCATTTATCCAGACCAGAGATGTCTCCATTGGCAGCAGCAGTGCTTACATTCAAACTGTTGTTTATACTTTTTCATTCATCCTGCAGCCTGAACTTTTTTACACACTTCCGCACTATTAACAGACAAATTGATAGCTACTGTAGTCAAGCAATTTTATGAAAATATCAGACCCGAAAATAGCTCATGTATGACATATGCTTCATACACTTGGCAGATATTAAACAAACAGGTTGCACATGCATAGCTGGACACATTCAGAATACATACAAAAACGAAAAAACAGGACAACAGGCATTTCAACTTCCGCTAACAAAGTGGAAGAGTGGCGAGAGAAAAAAATGGTTGGAACTCAAGCAGGTATAACAAGAATGATTGACTAAAGAATACTACAAAAATGTTTACAAGGCCTGCAGTCTATTCCAAAATTTTTGGCCTCTCCTTCCACTTGAAGTACATTGAAGTCTTATCCTGAAGTGTTGAGCCGAATGTAAGCGCTTTCGGGTTCAACAGGGGGATAACAAAGAACCATATTGTGTAATCCAATCCTAAATGTGCCTAACCCCCACTAAGCCAGACTTCAATAGTGAGAGACATGGTACAGTTTTACAACTGTAATCAGGGATTTGATTTTCATATGTGCGCCAGCGTTCTCATCTCTTTTTAAATTAGAATAATATAACAGCCATGCTCTGTGTATGGTGGGAAAGGAGCGACCCCAGGGTGATTTATAATCTTGTGAAACCCTGTCCACACTGCTGACCAGGCTCCCTTTTTCAGGTCACTATCTGTTTCTTCAACTGATGTCTTCCTGCTGTGACAACACAGTTGGATAGCTGTCAGCGCACAAGCATTTCTCAGGCTGAGCATTATCTCTGCCCACATTTCTTGTGTTATAGCTATTGAAAAGCATTTACATGCTTGGTGTGGAGACACTGAAGGACCATTCTCAGACGCCCTCATTAGTCTGAAGCTTGACAAAGGGGAGACAAGGAAATAGCAAATGAATGGGGTACGCCCCTTAGGAACCGGAGGGGCACATTTCATGCACACAACTGTAAACTGTAGTCACACAACTCACTTTTGAAATATATATGGTAAATCGGGGAACTGTAGAAAGCTTTGCGTCACAATCAAAACAAAGATGGCCGACAGATTAACTGCAACATGGCTGCTGTGGATCCAATGCAGATCAGCGCGTTAGTCCACTATAGTAAACAGTGCAATAGCTGCGCAATGAATACATATCTTGATGTTCTGTGGTTATGCCATTGGATGGGATAGAATACGGTTTCAACTACGTGAATGAAAGCAGACCAGATAATACCCGAGCATCAAATAAATAATGAATTCACTTGAAACTAGAAATGTGAAAACTAATTAGGCTTTGTGTCCAGTGAATTCTTTGGCTATACAGTCATTTGCAATAATACTGGAAAGATCAGTGCTCAAATCTTTACGGGAACCATGTGTGGCATTGCAGCATAAAGCATGTCTCTGCATATGTTTCTAGTGAAGTGGATTAAGCTGATGAAAACAGCTCACTCTGAAGGGCAGACATTGGCCCTTCATTCAGAGCCTTTGTCGCTCACTGCTGGAGCACTGGATTCAAAACTCCGCTCATATCCTGAGAGAATTACGTTCATTGGTCTTACGATGATCTGTGCAAGGGCAAGTGTCCACATCTCATGGCTGCCTCTCTGTGAATCAATTGCCACTCTAAAAATCACTAAAAATAAGCATTGGCAAAGCTAATCGGTCTACTGTGTCAAGCCTGTATTTTTTACTCAAACTTATACAACGGGGAGTCAAAGTGCAAGCGTAATAAAAATAATAATATACTGTCTAAAGGTGCTGTGAATATGTTTGCAAATATAAGTAAAAGAATGACCCAACACGAAAATAAAAAAATAAAAAATTAAATTAAAATAGAAATGAAATAAGAGATTGTCCCTCCAGCCCTGGTACTCAGTAGATTTTTTTGAATGGAGGTGCACTTGAAAGATGCTCTCGATCAGTGTGAAGATAAGCAACAGCATGTTGCCTTCTCACCTGTTGCTTCCTACTATATGCTGTAGGGGGAAGAAACAAAATATGAACGACACCTGGAAAGACCAATGGATGAAGAGGGCTGACAGAAAGCACCTGTATGCATGCTTTTTAATTACGAATTTTATGAAAAACCTACGCTGACAAAATAGCTAAAGCAATCTCGATGACAACGTTTAAAAACATGAAGAAAAACTTCAAAATGTCTTCCTTTTTCATCTCCCAATTGAAGAATTCTGTGTTCGGAAAATTGCCTTCACTCAGAAGTTTGGAATACTATTCTGAGCCATTAGTTTATAGAGGCAAACCCACAGCACAAGTGTCTCTATTTTGGATCCCGAGTTTGTCACAGCTCCATAAATAGATGCACGAGAGAAGATTAATTCTTGCTTGACCACTGTGTGTGCCCTTCTGAAAGATATTAATGACAACTGGAGTGTTGCTAGAGCTGCATTCAACATCTGGCCAAGTGGACTTCTGTAAAGTATGTAACCTGTCCCTCCAACCTAAACCTGTGGGCATGTTCCAGGCAAAGCAGAATGTGGCGGCACAGCAACTTTCTTCATATTTGTCTCATCTGCAATTCTTAATGTTTCCTAGTCCCAGAGACTGGAATGTGAGAATCTAACTTTAGGACACAGCAGTCTGACTACACTGTATATTATTATACTGAGGATCTCAATTCGAGTGGCCTTTTAATACCGATGAGACTAGCAGCAGCAGAAGCAGGAACCGTCAGACTTACGAGACCCAGAGGAACAACACAGATCTTTTTTTTTTTACATTAGATTTTGGCTGCTGAAAACAGGCACATTCTCTATGTGGGGAAAGTTCAAGGAAAATGAGGAATTACCGAGGGAATCGGACACAGAATTACAAATTCGCCTAGTAATTTCTCATTTTTGGTGGAAGCTCAGGGTCCAACTTTTAATAGCCCAGTTTCCCTTCCATCACACCGGCGCCAGGATAACTTCTATCCTCGGCATCGGTCATTCCAGCATAGGGAAAAGTCTAGTCCATTTACAGGGTTTCTCATAATGAGCGCCTTAATCTTCACTATTGACACATTGGAGTGATCAGTTCCATTTAGAGCCAGTGAACTCTGTGAGCTTTGGCTATGGGTTGAATATGAAAAAAACATCTTTATCGAGTCACAATTAGAAGCCTGACTTCTTGGCAGGTTTAAAGACACATAAACCCACAATTCTCCAGATTGGTCTTTTCATGAGGTAGTAATATTGCTCTTCCTTTTCATGGTATACACATATTCTACTGTCTGGAAATAATAAGCTTCACATAACATTTCTCATTAGATTAAATAAACTTAAACTGTCCGAGTATGCTGTCACAGTGAGTCACAATGACAATACACAAGATGAATGGGCAATGATTTTTTCTTTCCTACCAGGTCATTGGTGAGCATTCAGCATGGAAAGGCACAGACCAACTTTAGAACCGAGTCACAGTTCAGCACATTGCATGAGATAAGTTGCACTTTTCTCTTACATATCACTAGTGTAATGCATTTATAATAAGTAAAATAAAAAGGTCAGAAAAATCCAGTCAGCCTGTTTTCCTCTGTAGGCCCTGTTGACAAGAGAGCCCTGCAATTTTGATCCCTGTTTACGAAATAATTGGATTTCAAAGTAATGTGTATTCTAAGTAATGTGGATGTTACTGCACCCGGAAATTATAGGGTGTGATAAAATTTACACCCACAACATTTCTCCAGGTAAAACCTGCTAAAATGTACTGGGGAACAATGCCTGGTAGGTAATGAAACATGCAGAATTTGGTGCAGGAGGCACACCCCTATTTCTGAATTTAAACTACCTCACCCTGCGGCGTTAGTTTTTACGGGTCAAGGAAATACCTCTGGCCAATCCTCTCGTCTTGCGACCAGGGTCCTAGTGTTGACATGCTACTTTATCTCTCATTCCACCCTTGCTTTAACTCAGCCCTTTCTTATCGGCATCTGCTTGAGCTTGTTAAAATGTTGCTAAATCTGAAAAAACATTGACAACATTTTACTTTATTCTTGATGCAAATCAGTAGTTGGACAGAAAGAAAAAAACAAATTCAGTGCATGCCACTTTGCGTACAACTTTATAAAGAATTTATCTGAATTATGTTAGTCAAATATATTCTTAATACAGCAGCCAGCGATGGCCTCACTGAAGAAATGTACCCGAAGAACAAATGTAATTGAATAACCGGTTAGGAGCTAAGCGTCATGGTGACTCACTGCTTCTTAAATAGAATATTTGCTATCTTTCCAACTCATGGTCTCCGGTCATTCAAGACAAACACAAACAGTGCAGAGCTTATAGGCCAGAATGATAATGTGCATCAATAGAAAGGATCATAACATCCTAATATTCAAAAATCTTCATGTTCTGCCAGTAATGGAATTAAATGGAGAGAATAATTTAGCAACACCATCTTTACAATCCCTCCCAAAATTCTGCTCATTGACCACAAAGGGCCGGATTTTGTTTTCGGCGGATTGGTTACTCCGTCACAACGGTGATGAATATCTCGTCCACCGAAATATAAGTCCCATAATATCCTATGGTGACGGAGTGTCCCATCCACTGATCTCTAAATCAGGCCCAAAGTCTAGTTCCAGACCCCCAGGGATGATGCCTTCTCAGTGATTAAAGTAAACTTTTGGGAGCAGCCTGCAATTCTGAATCAGACCTTAAACAATTATATTTTATTGGGAAAAAATACGGATAGTCTAGCTGCTCAGCAACAATGAGTTGTCATGGAAAGCCATGCAATAGGTCTGCTTTGTTTGATTTTTAAAATAGTCATAGTATTGTATTGTGTGACTTTCACAACATACTAGAAATTTGACTTATATACACAGTGCATGACAAGAAGCAACATGTGGGGGTCAGTGATGCTATACATTTGATACTCTTGTTGCCTGATGGGTCTGGGCAGGTCTAACTCACAAAATTTAAAGAAAGGAGTACTGATAAAGAAAAGAACAGGCAGAGGGTCTTTAAAAAGGCATAATATCAGAATATATTTTAAGTGACAGCAAGAGCAGATTTCACACAAGTATTTAGGGTAAAGAAAGACCAAGCCGCGTGGACAAGCTCATACCAAAACTATACCCATCCCTATGGCACAAACCTTTTTGGGGGATATAGCTGTACAAGAGCTCCATTCTAA